>NC_139245.1:57856880-58456880 GCF_977018435.1 Lepisma saccharinum
GGGGGCGTACCTACATGTATGCAAAATATAGTTAATGTCTTATTTCTCGAACCTGTGGTCTGTAGATTTGCTTTTGTTGGCAACAGAAACAGAAAAAATTGCACCATGTTATTGTATGCTGATATGGGTGTACTGTAATCATAACAATTTTTCTAGTTAAAAATCTATGTCGAAAAGCAATGTTGGGTGACTTGTCTGTGTTGGGTCTTATTAACAACTTCACAGCTGTACCTGCACAACTCATCGACTACAAGGCAACAATGTTAGGAAATGTGTGCATGGCTCCGAGAATACAATTTAAAATCACTAATGTGGCATGAACCCCCTCCACTTGTGTGTATTTGAATATGCGAAAATTAGACACTTTGAATAATCGAGGAGAACAATCACAAAAACAGCTTGCACCGGTATGACGTGTTCAAACTTCAGATGATTTTTGTTAATCTACAAAAGCCAAGTGCGAACGGAGATCACTACGAAAATTGGGAAAAAAGAAAGAAGCGAGGCTATTTCGGCTAATGGCAACAATGAGGATGAATAATGGTTGTTTTGATAAAATTGACGAAGTCAATATGCCTAGCCTAAAATAAAATTCAACAATTAATGTTAAACATTTGCCACTCTGAAATGGCGACGGCCATCATCATAACATCACTTGTTTCTGACCTGTCCATATTGTCCCTCTCTCTACCCCTCCATAAATTTGATTCGAAAGGTACAATCATTCCAGTTCTTGAATAAGACTCGCATATGCCCTCAGAAAAAAAAACAAGAGAAGAAATAAATAAATCAAGTTATGTATATTCTTCATCCCCCAACTTTCTTCCCACAACACCGCACGAAGCCTCGAGTTTCGGATATTGTTGTTGTGCGACAGGATAGGATAGATGAACCGTATGTTTACCGAGGACCAGACGTAATCAAATATTTTTTTTTTTTTGAAAAGATAGTTGAAGAGGTTGAGACTATTGGCAGCCTCTTATGTGAATCGAAACCAAATGCTCTTATTATCCAGCGATGAACTTCAATCTCACAATAACATTGAAATGTGTCCGGTGTGCGATCAAAGGTTTCACCGACGAGAACCGGAAAGTAATTTCATCATAATTATTTTACCGGAAACTACATCGGTGGAATCTGTAACATAATGTATTCATGTATGTGTTTGACAATCATATATCACTTACTAGAACAATTTTCATATTGTTTTCACTACGTGAGATGATATTTTATTTATATTTACGATAAAATAGAGGTTTGGGTGTAATAACAGTTTTCATTAATTAATTTAGAGATGCATTTTTTATTTGTTGAGTTAATGATTAGGTTAATTCGTTATTTCTCGCGAAAAAAAAGAGGGAACCACAGCTGAAAGAAAATACACAACTTGTATTATTGAGGTCAAGAGTTTGTTTTAACATTATTTTTTGCACACATAGGCTAATCACGACTCGGGATACGTTTAAAATGGAATCTGAAACATTGATTATGCGACCTGACTGGAACTCGGAATAGGACACACTGATTACAAGACGTCGATATATTACCACTTGGTAAGAAATTGTAGTGTTTCAATTCACACACACACTCACAATTTAAAACAACTAAACTGATCGCAGGCCCAACTGGTGGCTGGCATACACAACTATCCATCCACCGGTCGTCTTCTGGGGTGTGTGTCTCGATGAGTGTCAACAACCTCCATTGTGAAGTAAAATCTGTAGGGGTAACATCACTCTCCAATTACAATGTTGGCAAACTTTCCAACTTCATCGTGAACGACGACAAAGGTATCGGCTACCTGATCAAAATTATCAACATGCTGCCTCCGAGATTCTGGAACGTTGCCGAAGGAAAGGGACTCGTGAACGACATCATCAACAAGTTATTTTTCGAGATGCATTTACTTGGCTACCAATACTGCGGACCGGGTACCAAACTCGAGAAAAGATTGGAGAGAGGAGACAAGGGTGTGAATCTGTTGGACGCGGCATGCAAAGATTACGATATTGCTTACAACACGCACACGAATTTGGATGCACGTCACGAAGCAGACAAGAAATTGGAGCATGCCGCTTTCAGGAGGGTCATGAGCAAAGATGCTTCTTTGCGAGAAAAAGTTGCAGCATTGGGCACTACCATCGCCATGAACACGAAACAAAAATTTGGATGGGGAATCCTACCTAGAGTTATCTTTAACTGGCAACGAGGTGATCTTGGTCAGCACGACGAACCCTCAGCCGTTATAGAAGATATCTGAAACCAGCTTACACCAGTCACTCATAGCTCCCCCAATTTTCTCACGATGGTGGGTTGCCACCGGCCCTATACGTAGGCCGAATAAATTCCGAGCAGAGCCGGATTCGAACCTATGGCGTCTCGCAGCGAACAATCTCAAGACGAGTGAACGCCGTAACTCGCTCAGCTACGGAGGACGACTCTCTCTCTCTCTCTCTACTCTTTCTCTAATTTTCATCATTATTGTTAAAATTAATTCAAGAGAAAATATATATTTTGTGTTGACATGGGAAATATGCAATAAAAAAATGCATGATCAATAGTTAAGGTCAAAATCTGAATAAACAGTGAGGGTGATACACGCAAGCTTCCAGGCATGTGATTTGCACAGAATTAAATATAAAATGAGAGATGGAAGGTTTTTGTTACTATTAGAATTTAAGTACGGAAAATATGTACAGCGAATGAATACTACGTTTGACTAATCGTGAAGATGAGTATTACAGTACGTTTTTTATCGTTCTTATATAAACGTTGAAACGTTTAAGAACGTATAAGAACGTTTACCGAAACGTTGAAACGTTTCAACGTTTCGGTAAACGTTCTTATACGTTCTTAAACGTTTCAACGTTTATATAAGAACGATAAAAAACGTACTGTAATACTCATCTTCACGATTAGTCAAACGTAGTATTCATTCGCTGTACATATTTTCCGTACTTAAATTCTAATAGTAACAAAAACCTTCCATCTCTCATTTTATATTTAATTCTGTGCAAATCACATGCCTGGAAGCTTGCGTGTATCACCCTCACTGTTTATTCAGATTTTGACCTTAACTATTGATCATGCATTTTTTTATTGCATATTTCCCATGTCAACACAAAATATATATTTTCTCTTGAATTAATTTTAACAATAATGATGAAAATTAGAGAAAGAGTAGAGAGAGAGAGAGAGAGTCGTCCTCCGTAGCTGAGCGAGTTACGGCGTTCACTCGTCTTGAGATTGTTCGCTGCGAGACGCCATAGGTTCGAATCCGGCTCTGCTCGGAATTTATTCGGCCTACGTATAGGGCCGGTGGCAACCCACCATCGTGAGAAAATTGGGGGAGCTATGAGTGACTGGTGTAAGCTGGTTTCAGATATCTTCTATAACGGCTGAGGGTTCGTCGTGCTGACCAAGATCACCTCGTTGCCAGTTAAAGATAACTCTAGGTAGGATTCCCCATCCAAATTTTTGTTTCGTGTTCATGGCGATGGTAGTGCCCAATGCTGCAACTTTTTCTCGCAAAGAAGCATCTTTGCTCATGACCCTCCTGAAAGCGGCATGCTCCAATTTCTTGTCTGCTTCGTGACGTGCATCCAAATTCGTGTGCGTGTTGTAAGCAATATCGTAATCTTTGCATGCCGCGTCCAACAGATTCACACCCTTGTCTCCTCTCTCCAATCTTTTCTCGAGTTTGGTACCCGGTCCGCAGTATTGGTAGCCAAGTAAATGCATCTCGAAAAATAACTTGTTGATGATGTCGTTCACGAGTCCCTTTCCTTCGGCAACGTTCCAGAATCTCGGAGGCAGCATGTTGATAATTTTGATCAGGTAGCCGATACCTTTGTCGTCGTTCACGATGAAGTTGGAAAGTTTGCCAACATTGTAATTGGAGAGTGATGTTACCCCTACAGATTTTACTTCACAATGGAGGTTGTTGACACTCATCGAGACACACACCCCAGAAGACGACCGGTGGATGGATAGTTGTGTATGCCAGCCACCAGTTGGGCCTGCGATCAGTTTAGTTGTTTTAAATTGTGAGTGTGTGTGTGAATTGAAACACTACAATTTCTTACCAAGTGGTAATATATCGACGTCTTGTAATCAGTGTGTCCTATTCCGAGTTCCAGTCAGGTCGCATAATCAATGTTTCAGATTCCATTTTAAACGTATCCCGAGTCGTGATTAGCCTATGTGTGCAAAAAATAATGTTAAAACAAACTCTTGACCTCAATAATACAAGTTGTGTATTTTCTTTCAGCTGTGGTTCCCTCTTTTTTTTCGCGAGAAATAACGAATTAACCTAATCATTAACTCAACAAATAAAAAATGCATCTCTAAATTAATTAATGAAAACTGTTATTACACCCAAACCTCTATTTTATCGTAAATATAAATAAAATATCATCTCACGTAGTGAAAACAATATGAAAATTGTTCTAGTAAGTGATATATGATTGTCAAACACATACATGAATACATTATGTTACAGATTCCACCGATGTAGTTTCCGGTAAAATAATTATGATGAAATTACTTTCCGGTTCTCGTCGATGAAACCTTTGATCGCACACCGGACACATTTCAATGTTATTGTGAGATTGAAGTTCATCGCTGGATAATAAGAGCATTTGGTTTCGATTCACATAAGAGGCTGCCAATAGTCTCAACCTCTTCAACTATCTTTTCAAAAAAAAAAAAATATTTGATTACGTCTGGTCCTCGGTAAACATACGGTTCATCTATCCTATCCTGTCGCACAACAACAATATCCGAAACTCGAGGCTTCGTGCGGTGTTGTGGGAAGAAAGTTGGGGGATGAAGAATATACATAACTTGATTTATTTATTTCTTCTCTTGTTTTTTTTCTGAGGGCATATGCGAGTCTTATTCAAGAACTGGAATGATTGTACCTTTCGAATCAAATTTATGGAGGGGTAGAGAGAGGGCCAATATGGACAGGTCAGAAACAAGTGATGTTATGATGATAGCCGTCGCCATTTCAGAGTGGCAAATGTTTAACATTAATTGTTGAATTTTATTTTAGGCTAGGCATATTGACTTCGTCAATTTTATCAAAACAACCATTATTCATCCTCATTGTTGCCATTAGCCGAAATAGCCTCGCTTCTTTCTTTTTTCCCAATTTTCGTAGTGATCTCCGTTCGCACTTGGCTTTTGTAGATTAACAAAAATCATCTGAAGTTTGAACACGTCATACCGGTGCAAGCTGTTTTTGTGATTGTTCTCCTCGATTATTCAAAGTGTCTAATTTTCGCATATTCAAATACACACAAGTGGAGGGGGTTCATGCCACATTAGTGATTTTAAATTGTATTCTCGGAGCCATGCACACATTTCCTAACATTGTTGCCTTGTAGTCGATGAGTTGTGCAGGTACAGCTGTGAAGTTGTTAATAAGACCCAACACAGACAAGTCACCCAACATTGCTTTTCGACATAGATTTTTAACTAGAAAAATTGTTATGATTACAGTACACCCATATCAGCATACAATAACATGGTGCAATTTTTTCTGTTTCTGTTGCCAACAAAAGCAAATCTACAGACCACAGGTTCGAGAAATAAGACATTAACTATATTTTGCATACATGTAGGTACGCCCCCGCGAGGTATGTTATTGGAAGACTCAATACATGTGAGCGGTGGAGTAAATTTTTTTTCTTTTATTTTGATGTCCATGCATTTATCTGAACCCCTTGTCCAACCAAAACAAAAGCTCCGGCCCCATCTGGAGACTGCAAAAACTGATATGTATGTTTATTCAGAAAAAAACATCCATAGACAATACCGTTGCACCCTCCATGTGCATTTTCCTTGTTGGCTGAACGCGAAGATGCCCGAGACTGCTTTCGAAATTGCTTTCAGCCTCGCATCACGATACAGCCGTTTTCTACAATTCTATTAGCCTACTATTATTATCTAAAACTATTTCATCACACACAATCAAAAAAAAAATAACATTTCTCTCCTTCACTCGCTTTTAGCCATCGTCCAGTATCCTTCTAAATAGCAGGTGAATCGTGACTAGCAAAAGTATTGAAATCGAAATATGAATTATCCGTTATAACCCCTCCTCCTCTTTTTTTTCTCTCCCCTTCTTTACATGCCCGCTCGATGACATTGAAATAAGCAAAAACACACCGCTATGCTTAAAAAAAAAAAATCCATTGTACAACTCTATAGGTCGAGGTTCATAAGCCTCGTACATCTCATGCAAGGGACTGCATATCTTGTTTACAGTTTATAGTGGCATCATATTCCTTCACTCGAGAGACTTGCAAGACAGCTCATTACTAGATCTGTTTTGTCAATATGAGAATGCTTGCTATCAGTAATAAAATTTTTATGGTGTTTAACCTAACAGCTGAGGGGGGCAGGGCATTCCACATTTACCTTTGCTAGTACAATAAATATCAATGTTTTTAAGTTATGCAATAATTTTTGACATTATATTCATGTCCATTTCCAAAACTAGATTTAGATTTATATACACAAACAACTCGCTCTTGCAATATATTATCTATTGTGAAAGATTCTCGCATGTTCGCGAAACAGGAAATACACGTCATAGCTTCCGTGAATCGAGCGCAAAATTACTGGAGCACGCAAAATACCGTATGCCAAGAATAAAATATTCCAAATGCAGGCATCATGCACAAATAGAATAATCGGGTTGAATTTACAGTCTAAAACCACCATGTTCTGGCAGCAAGTATCAAAAACATGAGGTTAGGAAATTTTGATAGGGGGTGAGTGAAATAGTTGTTGCAAGTTACCTTTTAAACCCAGTACATGTGTAGGAATATATTGCATATAAGCTGTCTCACTCTCTCCGTATGTGTGTCAGGTAGTCGTGTCGATCGTTAGTTGAATGTCACAGCTTAACCGTACTAGGTAATATTTTTACATGAGGTAAGTTGGCATAATCTGCAAGAGTATATGTTTCAAGCTTCTAGCTGTAGAAGATTAGCTTTAGCCTATTTGCAAAATATAAGTTTGGCTCGTCGAAAGCAACTCAAACAGTGTTGCCAGCTGTAGGTTAATTTTCCCGTTATACAATTGCAAGAGGTAAGTTGCTTATACCCTATCTGGAAGATGTGTCCATGGCTTATGTCGTAGGTTAATTTAGTTTGCAATAGATCTTGTGTGTTGGCCCTTACAAGTAATATAGCTGCCTTTCTGCCTTTGAGTCACCTGTAAGGCTATATGTGAGTGGGCGAGTAAGGTTAGTTTAGTTTACGATAGATCGACCTGTCATGCTATGTACTACTTTCTGCTTTTTGAGTTACCTGTAAGACTATATGTAGGTGGGTGAGTGAGGTTAGTTTAGTTCACGATAGATCACACTTTGAATTTGCTCACACTCTCTCTGTCTGTGTGTCAGGTGGTCGTGTCGATCGCTAGTTGTATGTTACAGCTTAACCCAAACTAGGTAATATTAACTGTACTTCAAAAAAATAAAAATTGTGCGTATCTCATGTCAAACTAGAAATAAAAAAATCAAACATTAAGCATTCATGCAGATTAATTAAGCCGTAAGTTCAAAATTTTGCCCCCCACACAAATCGCATTACATACATACATACATGTGGAAAAACAGAAGTATGCATGTTTTTTCGCTCCCGTGGCGTTACAAAAGCCCCCCTGTAAGTAAGACTAATCGGGGCTGGACCTACAGTTTCAAGAACCACTTGTGCGAGTATCGAACCCTTGAATACAAGGCTGCCACTGCGCCATAGGGGAGGAGGCCCGGTGAGAGGGGGGTAGAGAGCTGGAAACATTGACACCGCTATTGCCAGTTAGCATCTTCTTCATCTTATTGCATACTTATCATCTTATAGAAGATTACGCCGTCAACTTGTAACTTGTAGGTTAGCCTCGCCTGTGAAATATCATATGTTTAAAAAACAAAAGGTTTGTGAAGCAACTAGTCAGTGTTGCCAACTCCTAATTGTAGGATAGCTTCGTCTGTAAAGGTGAAATTTTCTTGGGGTGGGTTGGCAACACTAAACCCCACTTGATGACGTTAAAACAGAAAAATACATTTACTCGTACCGGCTTTTTTCTGCGCTGTAAAACATCGTCAGCACAATAAATAAGGCGCGGAAGGTAGAGAGAAAATTAGTATTAGGTCGTAGTAGATTACACTGAGGCCCCATTGACAGACGATTTCTGCCTTACAGAAAAACATCGTAAAAAAAAAATAGTTTTATAGGAAAATATTGTAAATCATTTCAAAAGTAGGTCACTGAACACAAAGATCTTTTCCCCTTCACACACCACAGTCAATTTCAAATACCACTACAATACAATTTTTGGATCATGAGGAGCAATTTTTACAGAAAAACATCGTAGCAGGGACCCAAAACATCGTAGGAGAGGTCCCGTTAGGTCGTAGCAGGGGGCCAGAGATTTCCTTAACAAAAATAAATTTTGATTATCACACACACACATATTGTAGAAGATCACACATGAGAGTTTTAAAAACAAAACACATCGTGGCAGATTACGCTGAGAGCACAAGGTCGTGGTAGATTACACTGAGGGAGCTTACAGTAAGAGGAGACAGCCGCCTTATAGGAAAATATCGTAAGTCATTTCAAAAATAGGTCAAAAAGCGATGTTAGCATAAGAGTAGGAGGTAAAAAAATAGCTTAAAAACTGATGCCAGAGCTTTTCTTCTGTCTAATTTTCTCTCATTGTAGGTTAGTTTAGCCCGTAAAACGAATTACGCTGAGAGCAGAAGCCTATTAGCAGGTTGTAGTAGATTACACTGAGGGGGGCCTTACAGTAAGAGGGAGGCAGCCTTATAGGAAAATATCGTAAGTCATTTCAAATATAGGTCAAAAGACGATGTTAGCATAAGAGTAGGAGGTAAAAAAATAGCTTAAAAACTAATGCCAGAGCTTTTCTTCTGTCTAATTTTCTCTCATTGTAGGTTAGTTTAGTCCGTAAAACGGATTACGCTGAGAGCAGAAGCCTATTAGTAGGTCGTGGTAGATTACGCTGAGGGGGGTGGGGGGGCCTTACAGTAAGAGAGAGGCAGCCTTATAGGAAAATGTCGTAAGTCATTTCAAATGTAGGTCAAAAAGCAAGATAGCATAAAAAAAAATAGCTTAAAAAGTGATGCCAGAGCTTTTCTTCTCTCCATTTTTTTTCTCTCATTGTAGGTTAGTTTAGCCCGTAAAACGGATTACGCTGAGAGCAGAAACCTATTAGCAGGTTGTAGTAGATTACACTGAGGGGGCATAGGGGGGGGGGGGACCTTACATTAAAAAAAAAGCAGCCTTATAGGAAAATGTCGTAAGTCATTTCAAATATAGGTCAAAAAGCAAGGTAAGCAAAATTTGCAGAAGGTAAAAAAATAGCTTAAAAACTAATGCCAGAGCTTTTTCTTCTGTCTAATTTTCTCTCATTGTAGGTTAGTTTAGCCCGTAAAACGGATTACGCTGAGAGCAGAAGCCTATTAGCAGGTTGTAGTAAATTACACTAAGAGGGGGGGGGGCCTTACAATAAAAAAGAGGCAGCCTTATAGGAAAATGTCGTAAGTCATTTCAAATGTAGGTCAAAAAAACGAGTTAGCATAAAAAATAGCTTAAAAAGTGATGCCAGAGCTTTATCTGTCCATTTTTATCTCATTGTAGGTTAGGTTACACCCAAAAACAAAAACCTTGGTGATTTTTCGAGTGAGGAGTTGGCAACACTGCTCATGCCTTACGAGAGAAATCCATTAAGGCGAGAAAAGTAGGTCAAAGGGCAGGTCCAGGACGTACCATTCCACCTACTTTCATGTAATACTAGCATCATGTTCTGCCCGATTATGTACGAAGAAGAAAAAAGTAAGTGATTTGGGTGTAAATAAAAGATATATAATATTATGAATGCAATTTTAACAATTTTGGTGTAATTTCATAGTATACCATCCAGACGATAATAATGAAAATATTAATTAAATGTTGTTAATAGTAAATATACACCCTAAATTAATAGATAAAACAAGAAAACTATAAAAAGATTTGTTTCAGTATGGTTGAAATTCAAAATTAGTTAACGTTCCCAATTGGGAACATTGGCAGGTAAAGGGTTAAAACACCAACTCAATCAACACTATGTCAGTGTTATATCTAAGGAGAAGGCAACTGTGAATTCATTATGGCGGGGAAACAAATATGTTTTGTTTTTTTTTCGCTTTGGTAGATTCCTTCCACTGCAACTACTTACTCATGATATCCGATTAACTGTAAACATGTTGAAGGGAAAGAACGGCGTCACATATCATGGAAGAAGAAGAAGGAAGTGCAGGCACAGTGAATGATCCAGTGCGTAAAGCAGGCAGGTCATAATGATTTTTTTTTTTTTTAATGCAAGTGTCATTTTTCTCTTCGGTGGGTCCTTTCGGCGGTACGAACGTTCAAAAGAGTCCGTTTTTATTACATTGCTCTCTGTGGTAAAACCACGCGTGCTAGGAGTGCAAGGAACACATACTGAGACCAAAGTAACGTCATCAAAACACGAAGCCTCCGGTTGGCAGAACCGACATTTCAACTGATTCAAGTACTGATCGGCGATATATCGCGATATTGAGGAACTATCGTCCAGGCGATATTAACTAGACGATATATCGTCACGATATTTTTGCGATATATATTGTAGAGAGGGAGACGATATATCACCCATATCACGATACGGAAATAATATCGTATCGTCTGCGACGATATTTTCTTGACGATATATCTCGATATCAAAATTCCGATATTGTACATCCCTAGATTCAAGTCCAATTTATGCACAGATGTTAATCAGCCCGCCTCTGCATCGGATACGATATTTGTTTATTAAAGTTTACGTATTCTGGTTATTTCACGTCAGGAACATGGTGATTGAACAAACACAATGACGAGGATTCGAACCTGGGACCTCTGACATACTACCAGTCGCAACGGAAAGCAGACTTCAGTTTGCGGGATCCAGAAGTCTGTCCCGGGAAACTTCGGGAAATGATTTCCTTACTTTTCGGATTTCCGTTAGGTCAGGAATTTAAAATGATCGCGAAATAAGAATTCTGGATATACTTAATTATCGGAATGGAAATCTTCTAGAAATGGCATCAAAATACCGAAAATAATTTCTTTGGGGACAAAATGTGCGTGGAACTCAATAATTTCAGGAGTGTTAGGAAATTCTGAACATTACTCATCCATAAAATTTCTGAACTAGTCGGGAAATACGTGAAATTTTCTGTCCTGAAGATCGGGATAGTTTTATAAACCGTATCGATGCCGTCCCGGACCCATAAACTCCGATCACTCACACCCATAAAGTAAAAAAAAAAACAGATTTTTAAGTCCACTTTATGCACAGTAAGGCTAATCGGGACTGGACCTACAGTTTAAAGTAGGATCCGAACTACTATGTGCCTCCACCGGGTATCGAACCCAGCACCCCTTGAATACAAGGCGACGACGCTACCACTGCGCCATCGGGGAGGTCTGAAGCATTAGGAAAAGAAAGGAAACATTGCTTTCTTCCAGTAAGCATTAATTTAGTTTTATCTAACTTGTAGACCTATTTCATTTGATGATTTTTTGTCTTTCCATTAATTTACAGTGAACAAAAATATTCTGTAAATAATTTGAAAAATGTAAATAGTTTGGTAGTCTTCTGTGGCAGAGAAGTAAGTGTAGCGCCAGAATTCCTGGATTCGAATCTTTGTCAAGGCATAATGTGTTTTTGTCTTTCCATCTATTTCACAATTTTATGCTTGTCGTCGCGATTAGCTAAATTGGTAGAAAAGCGACGTAAAAATTCAGACGGAATTAGTTTGATATTTTCTCAAACAGCACATTTGCAAGGGTCATTCAGGGTTGACCGACCAAGACTACAAGTCCTACAAGGACAAAACTACGTGAGTTTTTTAAAGGAATCTCCCTGAGCATACAGGCATAACTGCTATCAATGTGTCAGTTCCGTGAGTTATTTGGCGTTGAAGAAAAAAGACTGCTGTCATAGCCACCGCAAGATATCTTGATTTTTTTTGTCAGTGCTTCATCTGTCTAAAATTTCTTCTCTCTCATATTATCTTTAAGTGGCTCAAATAAATCTGATATTCACTAAGAGCTAAGCCCGGAGTGTAAGAACATGAAGCAAAACCCTTTCGGAGAGTTTTTGCTGTCAAATTGACCATGTGGGGAAATTATGGTGAAGGATAACATTTGCAGACAACATCAACGTCTTATTTATACAAATGTCATTATACGGCACCCTTCATCAATGTGCAGGAAAACTTGGCATAAATCATGACCCTTTCCCAAAAAATTTACATAGAGAGCACCTTGCATGTCCCAGTCGGACAAATGTGTCCACGCTGTTTATTCGTGAGCAACTAGCGTTCTTCGCCAAGCTGTTGAGATCATTCGTACACTCTTGCCCATTCTCCGGCAGTTTTATCGTTCTATTTATCATTGCACATTACACTATACCGAAAGTCACCGGTAGATGAATTTGCTTAGTTTGATTGATTGATTTGTTTTAAGTCCACTTTATGAACAGAAAGGCTAATCGGGACTGGAGCTACAGTTTAATGTGGGATCCGAACCACTGTGCCATGTGCCTTCACCGGATATCGAACCCGGGACTTGATTACGAGGCGACAACGTTACCACCGGGGAAGCCCTGAATTTGCTTAGTGTCTCGTACAGTCGCTAACTAGTCAACCGACCGTCCCTAACAAAAACGCGGCGCAGAAAATGGAAAAACTGTAGCAGAGGGAAGTTTATAATCGCAAAACGTTGATCCCCGTAACTAGCAACAGTCACCTGAAAAAAGAATCATCTGAAGCGTCGCCACGAGTACTGTTGGCTAAATGTAAGATGTTAGGGAGGAGAGCTCTCGTTTTATGACAACTGTAGAGGAAATTGCAATTTAGTCGCATACGTCCTTCGATATTTTCTTCTTATGCCACAGTAATGATATCCCCCAGTTAAGAAAATTCTAACAAAGCATCCACGACTAGGATAATTGGCATAGGCATTCCTTCACCTACCGCATTTTCCCAAATTGATCCATACAACTACAAGCAACCTCATATCTTTTTCCCAAACTGGGCAAGGAGTTTCACTTCGAGCACTTGGTGGCAGGGTAATATTTCACATCATAAAAAATTACCTTGACATTTTATTATTATCATTATTGTTGTCGTTGTTTTACAAATCATAAAATTTAAATTGAATTGAAAATACCGTGGCGTTGTTGCTAAGTTCAGACTTGAGTCCTCTATTTAAATAGAAACTGGATTCGACTTGCTTCCTTTCCATAAACTTTAACATTTATTTTAGGAAAAGTTCAGTGTCTTTTTGTATTTTTTCACGATGTGTATATCAGAGACTAGGGTCAACCAGATGGCGTAGTGGTAATGGCGTGGCCTTGTAATGAAGGGGTTCCGAGTTCGGTAGTCGGCGGAGGCAACCAAAACTTCGGATCCCACTTAAAACTGTCGGTCAAGTCCCGATTAGCCTATCTGTGCATAAAGTAGACTTAAAAACAAAAACGCATATATCAGAGACCACTAAGTCTGATATCTTTCAAGACACACCTTGTCCATGTTTTCACGCAACAATTTCACTATTCAAATGATATTAGGTGTTCCCAGACATCTCAGGTAGGTCAAGTGCTTCACTGTCCCTCCTTTTACCAATATGAGCGCGAATGCTAACATCCTACAAATTTTGGAGTAAGGAAAGAAATAAAAGGTCATTAAAAATAATATGGGTTATATTTAAAGATTCGTATTTTGCATTTCTGATTTTAACAAAAGTTTTAGCATATTTAAGAATATTTCAGTCAGAGGCGCAACCACGAATTTTTGTTTGGGGGGCAACCACTAGGGTGAACGAATCAATAATAATAACAACACGATTGTAATTAGTATTACTATTTTTATTATTAATAATAGTAGTAGTACAAAACATTATTATTCACGCAATAAGGGAGGGTTAGAAGTCGGCGCCCAAGCAATAGTGTTGGATCAAACTATTTGAAATATTTTTCAACACTTTCATTTTCATTAGCTAATAATGAAAAACAAGCACACAAACTGAATTTTTGAACGACAGAGAATGCATAACGAATATAATTCTTATGGCGAGCGAAGAGAGCAAGAAAATTTTTAGAACCAAAATTGTGAAAACTGAAAATAATATAGATTCTCTTTTACATTTTTTTCTTTCATTTGGATCGTTCGGCTCCTAGGGCTGACTCCCGCCGCCCCTCTAGCTACATACGGCTCTGAACTTGATGAGACTGTAAGAAAATTAAGTATTGCGAGCAAGAAAAATACGAAATGTATTTTTATTTGTATAAAATTTGAAATAAAGTGGCGTAGTTGCCCTTTTCTCCCCCGCTGCAGGTGTCTTGGCCGTCTAGAAGAAAAAATGCAAGAAATACGTGCATATTGAGCATCCTTTGTACTGTTACTCTTAGAGTCTGCCAGTCTTGCTTTTCTTCTACTTCAATGTTTGACCCCCCTTTCCCCCCAGAATGGATTTTCGTCCAAGGTTGGGGGCAATGCCCTTGCACCCTGTCGTTGCGCCACTGATTTCAGTTATGTCTGTAGAACATAATTTAAAACGCCCTATTGCTACTACTTTGAGGGGAAAAAATTCAAGAAGCGCCTTCTGTGGATGACTCCCTAGTCCCCCTTTCCTATCCCTCGCTAGGGGCTTGAAAATAAAAACGTGTATTCATATCATTAACTTACAGACTGTGTTACGACAATATATTTCTTTTGTTTGCTGCGAAGAAAAACACAACGTTTATGTGCGAAAATATGAAAAAAATAATTTATATGTCACTCACATGTACTACAGGGACTACCCGGTTTGAAATTTTAAATACCGAGATCCGGAATTTCTTGCACGATGAATAACATTGATATCTCATTGTTTTCAAAGGAGATATGAGTTCGACGGGACGATCACGTCCCCACGATGTCTAAAATTGACAAAAAATCACATATTATGCAAAATTTCGGTGCTTGGGGGAGGGTAACCGTGGGTAAGGCGCCAGAAAATCTAGATGGTTATATTTTTCATTATTGACAATGTAATTGTTTTCGGAAAAAATAAACTCGTTGGAATCTTTACGAATTTTAAATATCTGAATTCAAAAACATCTGAAACACTTGAACGTGGATCGATCTCAGAAAGAAACCCATTGGAACAGAGGCGCAACCACGAATTTTTGTTTGGGGTGGCAAGTGCCAGGATAAATATGCCATATTAATAATAGTAATAATGCTAATAATAATAATGTTAATAATGTTATTATTATTAATTTTGCCATATTTTACTTCGCTTATTGTGCTACTTTTGGCTAATTTGCCAAAATGGGGATGAGTGATGATTTGATGAAATTGATGAATGGACACACACTCACAAACATCCATGCCCAAGCCGGAATTCGAATTCGGCACCAACATTATTATTATTATTATTATTAGTAGTAGTAGTAGTAGTAGTAGTAGTAGTAGTAACAAAGACATTATTACCCTCGTAAATTATGCAAGAAGGGGGTAGAAGTTGGCGCTAAAGCATTTGTGTTCGAACAAACGATTGAATTATTTTTCAACACTTTCAATTTCACATTGATAAATGCATTCCAAATATAATTATTTTTTACATTAACATGTATAACTTTAGTGCACGATATGTGTTTCACATATCGTCGGTGAAGGGATGAAGTGACGTATCTTGATTTTTACGATTTTTTAAGACAGAGATTTAAAGTTTTTCGTTCAACATAATACCGTCGTGCTCATTTGATATTTATTATATCAATTGCAAATTTTGTACATTAAGTGTATGATTGTTGTTACATCTGGGGAAAAAGTTACATTTTGAACATGTTTTCATTTCTGCTGGAAGAAAAAAATTGGAATGTGCTTGAATCACTTACGACCCTTCGCCTTTTCATTTCAAAGATTGTGATTAAAGTTACGCCCTCCTTAATTTTTTTAAAAAATGATCTTTTTGGTATGTAGAGATACATTTATTAATTTTCCCAATAATATAAAGTATTTAATAATAGTTGTATTGATTTCATACCTTTATTTAAAAGTGATCCAAACATTCACGTCTATTTATCCATTGCTGTTGAAAATATTAGTTAAAAGAAGTTAATAAAATACAGAAACTTAATAATGGTTTATCTTTAATGCAATTCAAGATATAGTAACACTTCAGCACAAAGAAAATATGAATTCTGGTTGTACTTGTAACTAAGAATAACTATAGGACTTTGAAGGCTCGTACAATAGAATATTTGTAATATTTTTTTAATGATATTCAGTGTGGAAGATTTTTGTAGAAATACACAAACTCAGGTTCTCTCACTACAGGTGTATCTCCTTCACATAAAGACACCAAATCTGCATACATCTGTAGTGAAATCCTTGGTGGATGTGAGTGAAGACACTTTGGAGTTTTGGTGAATATAATTTTTCTTTGCAGCGAGATACTTCAATAAACCAGATTTAAATGGCTGTCCTTGAAATAAATTTTTATCTGGTTGATCCTTGATCACCGTAAGTTCTCGTATGCCTGTTCAGTCAATTCCTTCACCATTATCATCCTTCCTTACAGATAGGATCCTCAGATTTGATGCGACATCTCGGAAATCTAAGAAATTCATGCATCGAAGGGAATGCTCAGTGTATGGTTTATCAGATCGTGCAAGTTTAAAAATTGGTAGCAGCTGAGCTGGAATGAATACATTTCCAGTTGATTTTAGTGCCTTCATTCTGTCCGTGGTACGATTCAAAGAAATTTAAATTGATGACACTGATATGCTGAGCCATAGTAACAGTGTAGAGCATCATGGCTACAACTATTGAGTTTTTATTTTTCCCTGTACAACCTTCAGCGAACAAGTAAATTTCTTCAACCTGTTTTACATCCAATTGATGAAGAAACTTGTTTAGACAAGTGAAGATTTTCGCATGCACCTCTGTAGGTCACTCCTTCGTGCCAAACAAAACAATGACATTCCCTTGTCTTCAGATCATAGAGTGTAAAATTTTATGTTCATAATCGTCTTTTATAAAATAACTTTATTTCATTTGAAATGGGAAGATAAATGACTTGCTGCAACTGAAACACTGCAGCAACAGTCTTGCATTGAAAGTCCGATGTGTCTTTAGCTTCCATTTTCTTCTTTCTTACAGCATCCTTCTCGGCGATATGTTTTTGATACTTATCACCTAGTTCGCTCTTCTTCGACTCATCTCCTTCCAAAAAGTTGCTACACAGACCGCACGTATCCTTTTCGGTCAATGAACAGAAAGGTTCATGCTTTTCAATATCTTTCTGTATGTCTGATAAGTTGGTAAAGGGGTGATGTTCTCTTTATGATCCTAAATAAACATTCTATACATTTTGCTTTTAGGCAGATCCGAATGAAGACATTGTCTTTTTGTATCTTTCCTGCTGTAGTGAGATTCGACTCTGTGGTCGAATGGTCGGCCCCCGTGGCGGAGTGGTTAGCACATCGCGCTACGACGCCGGGGGTCCCGGGTTCGAATCCTGGCTCGGACATGAATGTTTGTGATTGTCTGTCCTGAAAAGTCCTGAAATTGAAATATGAATGACATAATATGAGTGAATGAAGATTGATGGGGTAAGCTTCCGCATAGGGGTTTTCCTTTAAAAAACAATAATAAAAAAAAGTGGTTAGCACATCGCGCTGCGACGCCAAGGGTACCGGGTTCGAATTCCGCTCGGGCTTGGTTGTTTGTGAATGTCCATTCATCAATTTCATCACTCATCCCCATCTTCGCAAATTAGCCAAGAGACACAAAACGCGAAGTAAAATAAACTAAATCAATCAATCAATCAATCAACTCTTGGGAATCTCTTTATGAGTTTTACATCATATTCTCTATTATTTTGTCCCTTTCCAGTAGGCTCTGAAGTTTTCCTCCTCTTCTCTCTTTCTCAATGACATCTTCTTTTGGCTAGAGCAGTTCGCATTGTTTTCTCTGATATTAAAAATGTGTTTAGAAACATGGTTTTACACACTGATACTACTTCTCTTTCCTTCTATGGTAAAAAGTAATGATTTGTTTTTAATCTTCGAGATTCTTCATTTTGCGTAGTTTTGTGTTTACCGTCTGAAACCTTTACATATGTGTTGACGAATTCTCGTTGAAGCTGAAGGTCGTCACTTGCATAAAAGTCCTTAAAAAATTCATGTCTTTCCGCATCTGTGAATGCTTTAAGCATTCTTTACCAAACTTTTCACATTTTCCATCACATTTTTCTTTCAGATTTCTCCCTGGAACTAACTTTTTTGTGCATGGACTAACGTATGATTCACCTTTGTTTCATAAATCTTATATAAATTTATATAATATTTCGTAAATCGTATATCTTGTTTCCCGATATAAGCTTACGCCAGTACGCGCCTTAATTTCTTAGCAGCCACTGAAGAAACTTCGCAGATATCTTTATGCAGAAAATTTCAAGATACGCCAATTGCAGGGTGCTAAAATCTCCGGAACCAGTGGGAATTCAGCCACGAAATTTTGACAGGTAACAGAGGAGGTAGTCATAAATCAAAAACGCAATTTTTCGAGTTACGCCACTTCGCCCCTTCACCGACGATATATGCAACATGGAGCGACGTGGACACTAAATTGTGTTCATATTCAAAGTTTATTTAATACATATTATATACAACTTATATTATTTAAATCCATTAGGCAACCAATTCATCCATCTCACAATAATCCAACAGCAAAAATTACATAAATTGTCTGCACGCTCCCTTTCCTCGAAACAATTGTTCATGCATTTAAAACAAAATCAATTAAGATAAGTCTTATTTCTCTGTCTGGTAATTTACAATGCATTACAGAGAACAATGATATATTCCGAGCAAAGCGAACAAGAACATTTTTGGATTCAATTTTTTTGCAGGCTGAAATCAATATTGGTTTAATAGGGCTCAAACAATTTCACGAGACGCCAATGCATTCTCTCTCTCTTACAACTTTTGTGCCTCCCCGACAGGGACGGCGACAGGGGTGGGCACGGATGGACAATTGCCTACCCAAAAATTGCTGTGCCAACCCAATCAAATTCAATAAATATATACTCTTGGGAGAATGCGAAAGGTCTCATAAATAAGTTTATTATGGTGTTCACTTCATGTATATTTTACTTGTGAATATTATCTATATTACAGACAAGTTCACATATTATCATTCAATAAAAAGCTTTGCCGAAACACTGATTTCGTGAATAGGTTTACAAAAGTCAGAGTAAATAATAAGTTGAATGGCATTAATTTAAGCTTTTCTTTCAACTTCCTTAATTTTATCATTGGAAAGCGAAAGGAATTTCCAAATCTTTTGAAACAAAAAATGTGATCTAATGCCCACTTGTATGCTTAAGCAGCCAGTAGGCTTAGGAGGCTTTATGAGAAGAGCAAAATTGTGCAGAATATGATCAAGATTAGAACAAGATTATGGGCCTGAGGGCTGCAGCTTCTGACCTTCACAGGGATGATGCATCAAATTGCTTTGAAAATGTGCCACATAATGAAAAGAAATAGATTCTTGAAATGTGGCAAAAATATAGAAATATAATTAACTGTCTGCCATAACTTGGCCAAAAAGTTGTAACTGAAACTGAGTGTAGAAGGTGTGGAGTGGAGTTGCTTGATGTTGTCAACACAGGGCTTCCGGCCTGGGTATGATTAAGGTGATCTGTTAAACAAATAAAAACCTCTTCTTCGCATTGCTTCCTCCAGCAACACACAAAGTTGTTTAGTTAGGTCTATATTGAAATACTAAGACAGAGGTAATTTGATATGTCTCTTTCATCATCATGATTTTATATACCTGTAATTTCTAATTTCGATATCGCATCCAAAATAGATAATAATAATTTTATATTCATTCTACTAATAAGAAGCAATCACAAAAATAGATTTTGATAAAACAGCTCTGTAGGTTTGAAAAATAGCTGCAGAATTAGTAATGACTTGATGAGTTAGCAACCGTATTAGGAATCTTCTTAAATGAGTTGTTGTTTTAAGTCCACTTTATACACAGATAGGCTAATCGGGACTGGACCTACAGTTTAAAGTGGGGTCCGAATCACTATCTGCCACCACCGGTTATTGAACCCGAGACCGCTTGATCACAAGGCGACGACCTTACCACTATGCCATCAGGGAGGCAAAAAATCTTCTTACAGATACATTTTCCCTATCAGTTACGTAATCATGTGATTTTTCTTGTGGTTATCTAACATAGAACAGGGACACAATTTTAGAACTTTGTGCTTCATAACATAATACATACAATTTTATTTATTTATTTATTTATTACATTTCGCTGATATTTTGCCAAAATGTCCTTCTTTAGCTTAGGTAAATATTATGCAGAATGAACTAATAATTTGATTTATACCCGGGTTCTAGCTTTTTTTTAAATTTTGCTAATAAGACATTATTCATACTTATGTCAAACGCTGAGCTGTATTGGGCGCTCGGAATGCACACGTCAAGTAGTGACACCCTTATACAGATCGGATTGATTTCAGTTATTATGTATTAGTTTTAATCTGCGAATTAATTAATGTTTAAACGATATTTTTCATTTTATTGCAAGAGCTTTTACCATTCATTATTTTTAGTAAGGAGTTTGCAGTCTGCGTGTGAAACAAATCAAGGTGGCGAACACACTATGTTTGCATTTCTCAGTTCGTCGATTTCATCAACATGCCGTAAGTGTATCTCGCGATTCACGATTATTGGTACTGCACGACACTCGAAACACGATGGGGACATTTTAGAATGAAGCGTCTTGAATTTCAGTCCGTATCTGTTGGTAATTCTATGTCTTGGCCAGTTTGCAAACGCTATAGATACTTCTTACAGGCAGGTGTGCACACGGAGGTGCCAAAGGCACCTGGCTACCCCAAACGTCTTTTAAAAAATAAAGAAAATATGTTGAACTACCATTAAAATAATGAAAATAATATCAGTGGTAAAAAATAAGGAATTTCGTTTCATTTGAGATGACCAGCTCTCTCTCTATCTCTCTCTCTCTCTCTCTCTCTGAGTCTCTCCCTCTCCACAAAACAATGTGATATTCCTTTACTATAGTAATCAGTAGAGCCCGGAAGTTTGGCAAAATGCCTCTTTTTATCTATTGCATATATTGATAAAATTTTTCCGGATATACGTTTCTTATGTTGTTTCGAATGTTTTGGAAGCCTTTTAATTTTGCCTATTTTGCCTATTTGGGACCCCACTGCCTATTTTTAATTATAATGCCTTTTTTTGCCTTTTTCAATGAAATTTGACATTTTTTTAAAAAAATGTGTATATAAATTATATTTCTCCCAAAAAACGTTGTTGGCATTTATTTTTCTTCCGTTTATTATGTGAATAATTTTCACCTTATTTAAGTAATATTGAACTCACGCATGTTTCAACATTGCTGAAGGAGAAAAGTGTGAGAAAAAAGTATTTCATGCTGAGTCAGGATATTGCCTTTCGGTTAACATTTCTTGTGCATGATTGACTGCTGAAGTGGACAGGTTGATTTCGAACACAAAGAAAATATTTCTGAAATCTCCCTCTCGAACCCGAAAATTTCAGGAAGTTGCGATTGAGCTTAGTTTACCTCAGCAACCAGTCTTGACGCGATAGGGAACCTGGATATCAGCAGCTATATATTATGCTAACAACCTTCAAAAAATCAGTAAGGTGACCGATGATCTTCCAGAAAATGAAGCGGCTTCAATTCGTGAAGTGAAAAAACTCCTGTGCTATTCACGTTTACTTTTGCACATTATGGAGCATTGCCAGAGACAATTACAATTATAGCATCCATGAAAATCTTCGAGGAATCTATGCAGCAGATGATGGAAGTGCCAGGAGAAAAGGGGTCAGCTGTTGCGGAAAAGTGCTAACGGGTAGTGAGTGCAAATGAGGACTTGAAACAATTGAAAACAATTTGTGATATTCTAAAAGGCGAAAATGCTGTTACCAAAATGAGTCCAGCTACATTCGCTTGTTATATGTATGCTCCAATAACTTCTGTCGAAGTAGAAAGATCATTTTCTATTATGAAAAACATTCTCTCTGACAGACGACTATCAATGAATGTTGAGAACTTAAAAAGGACCTTGTAGTTATGTACAATCAAGACGGAGAAAATTGAAATGCTCTTCCCAATTTAGATTTTAACATTTTGCTAGAAATTATAGATAAAAGTAAGCGACTTCTAAATGTGCCATTTTTCGGTTTATTTTGCCTTTTTTTTCATTTTTAGTGCCTATTTACCACATTATAAATGCCTTTTTGCCTGCCTATTTTAAAGAAGATAAATGCTGAACTTCCGGGCTCTAGTAATGAGTAATCACGTAGTAAATAAATTATTTTTTTCT
Source organism: Lepisma saccharinum (assembly GCF_977018435.1). Taxonomy (NCBI): domain Eukaryota; kingdom Metazoa; phylum Arthropoda; class Insecta; order Zygentoma; family Lepismatidae; genus Lepisma; species Lepisma saccharinum. The sequence continues at coordinate 57,879,371 of NC_139245.1, forward strand.
TGATAAATCGCAGAGCCCCTTCACATATCGGACCGTAAATATTATTTTCCCGAGGACCGACTTGTCTGTTAATGCAACCTTCTAATAATTCCAATAAAACTTTCATGTTCAAATAGTTTCATGAATGCTCTCTCACTTCTCATTCAATGACAAGTGTATCAATTTTCAGATTTTTGCTTACATCTGAATTCTACGGTTTAAAATGACATGTAACACATGGCATTAACTATCGAGTGACCAGGTACAGCAATATATTTTCTGAAGTAGGCTAATGTGCATTAGAAAACATGGTAAAACTGAACCTACAGATGTACTTCGTGAGAGTGATTCAGCTGATAGTACGTGCAGAGATATAGTCTTGTATTTATCATTTTCAATTGTTTACTATCATTATTAAAATATCGACACGGTGATAGTAAAACCTGTGCTAAAGTGATAACAAATGTTCATTCTATAATGTTAAAATTTTATGTTCATATATTTAATAGTTTCTGTGAAAATAACATGAAGTTACGACTATAGGCTAGCCATGTCCAGGTAGGTAACTGAAACTTCCCTTAAGGGACCCCTAAATAAATTATTCTGCGCCCACCTATGCTTACAACATCGCAAGTATAATTATTATTTTGTATTTTGCCAGATAAGACTCCTAAGTTTGTTGTTTTCAATTCAAGTGGCAATCTTGTTAGGCGTCCCTGGAAGTTACGTCAGAGCGATCGTTTGGTGAGTTAGGTTGTATACGTACAGTCATGGACACTTCTGGGTTGTAATGATTGCACTGAAAGTTAACGGGATTGTTATAACCCAGACGTGTCCGTGACTGTACATACAGGTTAGATTTTCAGCGCTCATAGATCAGAAACTAAGAAGCACTTTCGAGGTTATGAGTATAAGGAAAAGTTTCTTGTTTTATATATATATATATATATATATATATATATATATATATATATATATATCAGCATCCAACCGTTGTTGAAGTTGTTTTAGGACACCCTGAATATGTTGGAGGGGGGGGGGCGAGCATGAGTGCATGAAAAACTCATATAAGGTCTTAGATTTATACTGCCCACCCTAATTTATGAATATACAGCTTCTGCCCACCCGGTCGAAAATTTTTGGCACCGCCCCTGCACGTCGATGGTATAATGATAACATCGTTGCCATGTGATCAGGGGGTCCCGGGTTCGATATCCGCTGGAGGCACATGGCACAGTAGTTCGGATCCAACTTTAAACTGCAGGTTCAGTCCCGATTAGCATTTCTGTTCGTAAAATGGACGTAAAACCACAACACAATCAATCAATTTTACAACTTATTTTCCTTCAAGTCGTTCGGCGTCCAGGGCAGGCTCCCTCCGCCCCCTAGCTACGGTACTGAAGACTAAGAAAAGCAGGTAATGCTAGCGAGCGATCAAGAACATTTTGCGAAAAGTATTTTTATTTGCATAAAATTTCAAGTTGTGGGCGGTAATTGCAGGTACACTTAGCCGTCAATGTTTTCCCCCCCTGTCCCCCCAAGAACTCATTTCCGTCCAAGGTTGGGGGGCAATGCCTCCCCTGCCCCTCCCCCCACCCCCTGTGGTCGCGCCACTGCATCGGAATGAAAGTGGCGATACGTGAACCGCGTTCGCGCTAAATCTTACGTTGCTGGGTCACTTGATGTCGACAAATAAACTCAAGGTCAACAGATTCAGGTTCGCGTGGATGGTGCAGGGAAACGTGTAAACTGCTTACGTGACACCTATGATGTAAGCGCCCTAATTTTGATAGTAGTGTTTGGGATTGATTACGTCAGTGGGAATGATTTCCTTACTCTAACCTGATGTGAGGGTAGGAAGTATCAAGTAGGAATGAAGTTAATGGCAAGGACAAACACACCTGTTGTGTGTGTGTACGTAGAGGTCGATTTGATTGATTTGATGGTTTAAGTCCACTTTATGCACAGTAAGGTGAATCGGGATTAAACCTACAGTTTATAACTATGATCTGCACCAATGTATGCCTCCACCGGGTATGGAACCAGGGACTTCTTGATTACAAGGGAACAACCCTACCACTGAGCCATCGGGGAAGCCGAATTAAATATTATCATGAGGATTCGTAACATACCCAAATTACAGACCCTATTTCCAAGATGTCTCAACTACAATTTTACATTAAACAACTCTGGGAATAATTGAATGTCGATGCTAAATTAAGATGTAACACAATTCAAACAAGTTTCGCATGTAGCAGTTTGCTAGTTCTTCCTTGCTCAATTCATTCAACTTAAATTGACAATTTGTACTAGGTGGTTAACCGTGGCGACAAAGTAAGAGAGTGACGGAAAATGTGGTAAACAACTAAGAGGAAATGCAATATTTCCGCAGCATTTGTCTCAAGTGACGATGGAAACTTTAAGTTCAACACCCACTGAGACGCGGCAACAGAAAGCAACAGAACTTCTGTTGTCTGCTTCCACTACAGGGAAACACACGGAATTTCCATGCCAGAAGTCTGCATGTTATCTTAAAGGTTATCGCCCGCTGAGACGCCGGAAACGCGTCTGTTGCTTTCCGTTGCCGCGTTTAACAACGTCTCAGTGGGCGTTAAGCTTAACGCGTAAATTACAACCGGCTACTTCCAAAAACGAATCAGTTATCTTAGACGTTGATAGGTAACGAGGGGTCCGACAGACTCGAGTGAAACTTAATTTGTCGACCATTTTGTGATACAAACTGACATGGCAATCCTCTTGAATGTACCCTATGCTAGGTGCTTGCACTTTAGACGTATTTCTACGCTCTCTCGTGTGCGTCTAAATGAGTTACACTTCTTGACACAAATATCACTGACTTTTATTCCACATAAGTCGAGATTTGTTGAACTTTAAGTTTTGAAAGTGAAAGTAATTAGAAAATATTAACTAACTCTCTGGCATTCCTAAAGCGGAAAGTGCGAGTGTCCCCTTGTAATCGAGGGATCCCGGGTTCGAACCTGATTGAGGCACATAATGGTTCGGATCACAGTTTAAACAGTAGGCCCGGTCCCGACTAGCCATACTGTGCATAGAGTGCATTTAAAACACAAAGTCGAACTTAAACTCTAAAGTGGAAAGTTTATTGTCACAGCAACCTAAACTTTTTATCCGTTCCTACAATGGGTAAGATTAATTCAGGTTTCTCCATTGTTACCAGTTTTCTTATAAGCGTCTTATTTATTGCCATTCCATCTTCGTCTTGGCCTTTCTATAAGTTTCCTACAATTAGGTTTCCCAACCAGGAATCTGTAAGTTTTCTTTCTTCTCCCATTCGTGCTTCATGACCTGCCCACCGAAATCGTATTTATTTAATAATTCTAATAACATCTGGTGATGAATATAGATTATCAAATTCATTATTTTTTACCCATCATAATTTTTCCTATTTCCGACATACGACTCGCACAAGACCCTGAATGAAAAAGAGGAGGTCAACTGAGCAACACATGAACATTTAAAAATCCTTGGTGAGAACAGTTGTTTGGCAAAAGGCACGACAAATAACGTTTTCATTTGTTTCAACCGGAGACACTGGCACAGTTCCTCTGTAAGACTTAATCTAACTCATTAATAATGGATCGGGACACTGAGGGACGAGATCCTCCAGCCTCCTCTCGCCACTCACACTACGCATCCCTCTCTCTTGGTATACTTTTGCGTAGATTGCTTATCATAGCTGTTACAAGAGCGGAAGTGTTCCGTTTAGGATTGGAATATGGAAGATGATTCTAGTATTTGTAGGGAGAAGTTTCTGACCTTGGTGCCTATTAATAAAACCAAGGTGTGTGTATATATGTTTGTGTTTTCTAAGATTATTGTACTTGAGGAATAAATATAATAAAAGAAAAGTATATACAGAATATGAATATAAAATATAACAAACAAAATTATATATATGTTTGACCAGTGTTTCCAAAATTTCTAAATACACTTGTATATGTTAAGGATTTGGTTGGTGCTGATTTTCAGCTTGAAAATCTTACGGAAATTTATAATGAAAAATATAATAAAATATTAACTTGGAATATATGATATTATATAGTAAATTTATTGAGTAATATAAGTCCTTAGACCTTATACCTCCCAAAGGAACAGGAGTTGCAAGAATCTGGTCTTCCTTCTTTTAGTCCCTTTTTCCACCAGTAACAAGCGGCACTTTGTCGAACTTCAACAACAGCTATTATCAAAGTCTTGGGTGTTGTACCAAACGCTCCAAGGATCCTTAACAGGACATTCCGTTGTACAGATCTGAGACTATCTCTGATTTGTTTTTGGGCTGTGAGATGCGCCCAGACTGAACGCAGCATAGCATATCACTGACATATCATTACTACAGTATGAGCAAGTAATTTCAATGGTGCACAATAACGTTTTGTGTGAACAACAAATCACACAGCATTTCACAGTGATAGTCGCTCCTGCGGCATCCAAACATATTTTTTAGAAAATAATTTTAGGCATTATATGTTTCAGAATAGTGTTTCATATATTTACATTACATATATAGTATTTTACAGACTGAGCCTTATACTTAACTTTTGTAGTCAACAATCATAACTAATTGATTTATTACCTACGTGTAAAATGCAGATTTTCAGTTCTGAGATGGATGTTCATTGTATGTTTTAAGTCCACTTTATCCTCATATTCAGCGTTTGTTGGAAGCTCTTTCTGTTTCGGTGTACATACTCTGCGTTTACAATAGACTTTCCCAGCTATATTTTCTGTTTCCTATTCTTTCGTTATTCTAACAGGCTTCTGTTTATGTTTTCTGATTCGTGTGTTTCGCTCTTGCGGCTTTCTGGTTTCCCATTAATTCCACCCCCCCTTCCTCCCCCGTTGACAATTTTCTTCAAGACTCCTTGAACAAAATAAGCAAGGAAATCGTTAACTGGAATATCCTAACATAACAAAAGTCTGAATGGAATACATGTACGTACCCTACATATTTTTTAAATATTTAAACAAGTATACAAAATTCGAACAAGTGTTCTCGGGTTACCAGTCAGGTTAAATTGGAGTTGGCTTCCAACGTTTCGAGGGCATACATTGGATAGCAATGCTAAGTTTTAGATTGGCACAGAATTTCCATAGTAAGGGCCCTTTTTACATGACCTATGTTTGACACTTAGTCCGGAGACCGAAGTCCCCTTCCTAGGTGCCGGGCCCAGCTAACGGTTTTGATTCCAGGGTACGTGTGACCGGATCGGTTTTTACCCCCGACGAATAGCCGACTCGTGCATAAAGTGACGTTGAATAATAATAATAATAATCAATAATAATAATAATTGATGTTAGCCAGCAGAAATGCTTTGCTGACTTAACGTTGAACTAAAATATCAATACCACCAGTTATGAGGATAAGTATACTATATGTTTAAACACAAATCATAGTCAAATCATAAATAACAAAAATGTATATTATATAACACACAACAATAGACAGATTACACAACCCCTCACTATCATTCAAGCATTCACGCACTCTCTCATACCGCAGGGGAATAATTACATTAAGATAAATACATTGGCCCTTTTTTAGACACCATGCAATATTTAGTTTTTTCTTATGAATATTAAACTGCGCCCGAAGACGTTAATTGGCTTAGAATTAAAGATACTAAACTTTCATCTGCGCGTGCTCATTACATTCTGCCAACGGGCATGACACGTAAACTTTTTATTCTTGCAATTTACCAAAACATTTAAACAATTATTGTTTAAATTATTACTAATGCGCCTTGGAACTTCAGTAACGTTAGGCAGGGCACGCAACTCGTGCAACATAGATGTCAACTGCAAGGCATACAAGTTTACAGAAAAAATGAAGACACTTATGTATGAATATATATTAAAAATAGCACGCAGTTAATTTACTTCCTCACTTAGCAAACTTGAGGGATGATTTCTGCAATAGATACACGATTTATGCTGTTTTTAATCAAATATTTTACCGAGTAAAGCATATAAGATGACATAAACAAAAATTATTACTCAACAGTTCGGCGCAGAGCGTGGAAAAACAACAGTATGCTGTGAATATCTCTTCCGAATTACCAATTGTGAAATTTAGATGATGTTGGCAAGAAATAATTTAATCAATACCTTTGCGACTTTTAACTTTAAATACAGGTATCTTTTCGTCCGACGGCCGATCTTTGGAGGCTTGGGTAGATGATCACTCACTCATATAGAAAATTAACAGTAGTATACTATACCATCTCGGCGTTCTAGACGTTTCAGCGACGTTTACCGTAGTCCTCTAAACGGCGGCGTGACGTTAACCCGCGGTCCTCTTTGCGACACTAACACTTCCCCACGCTACTTCTTTGTAGCGGCACTTCGCAATCTTCTTTGACACACTTTCCTTCTACACTTCTACATCACGGCGATCATAGACGAGGGAAAACAGCCTCTCTGTCATCTTGTCGGCCTCGTAATGGAGCGATTAATTGATTCGCAACGTCTCTCTCTCTCTACTCGGGGGACGGCGAAAAACGGGCGAAGTTCCTTTACCGGGGGTACTCGTGGATTCTCGCTGCTAATCTCACGCGGGACGTCGGCGTCGTCTCAAGACGCAGTAGGTGTCGCTTCATTATCTCAATCTTCTCTTCTAGACGGTAGATCTAAGTGTGGGCTGGTGTCGCTTCATCTTCCAATTTCTCTCTCTCTCTCTCTCCGTAGAATTCTCGTCGGGCGTCGGTGTCGGCGTCGAAGTACTCTAGGATGCTGATTCGGCTTCGGCTTTCGGCGGTATCATTTCCTGGCTTCTAATCGGGCTGTGGGCGTCATTTGTGGTGATGTGTCGTTTGTGGCTTTTGTAGCGTTTGTGGCGGCGTTTTAGTGGCGTGACGTCGCGACGCTGAGCGATGATCTGCTGCGTTGTCGGCTTCATGCAGGCTAGGAAGACCCCAGGCCCTCCTTCTCTCGTGATTAGCCCGCCATAGTGGTATTAGTGTTCCTCGTCACAAAACGAATAACGCGAATCCAGTGCACAGGTCACCAATTAACACTGCGTATTCGTACAACTAGTCACTGTCAGTCACTCACGCAGGATAAAATACACGGCGCGGTAGAAAAAGACAAAGTCCCGAATCTTTACTCCGACTGTCGCAGAGGTGTTGTCGGTTCGAAAACTGGCGCTAGACTGTACTTGTTTGTTCGTTCTGCCACTATATAAAGACAGCTTGAAACTTCGAATACAACGGACTGACTTTTAGGCGCGGGAATCTGAAGTTACGACGTTGGTGGTCAAGCGTCCATTTTTTGCCTGGTCCAGCTTCTTCAAGCACACGTGTTGCGTTAAAAATGGGGTGAAAAGAATAGTTCTACCCTCATCCGGTACGTAACATGTTCCTTCCAGTAATTGGCCTCCCAAGTTGACTTTCCCGTCGCCAAATGCACAAAAGTCGCTCAAAAAGAGTGAAGGATTTATCACAGCGCACTGTTGGTCCCGAGCTCCTACGACCGAAAGGGGGAAAAGTTAACAAAAGCAGAGAAACACAAAAGGTTCAGACACGTGGTGTTTTTCTACCGAAGCTTCAAGCGGATACGAAGTTACAGAAAAATATAAAATAACGAAAACCTAGGATAAAAAAAGTAGGTGACAAAAACTGACTGTCATAAGGGGGGATCGAACTTTGAAGTTCGGGGAGGGGGGCTATCAATATTTAGCGCTTTGGCATAAAATTCGTATGATGATCATTATTTAGACACCACACCATTTGATGATAGTATGGTATAAAGTGGATTTTACTCTGGATTATTCGCTAACCGGCATTGTGGTGGGTGTCATAGACACCCGCCTCTCTTCCTTCTCTCCTAAATAAAACATCAGATGCATGAAAATGTAGTGAAGTAAAATAGAGCACCGACTACTAAATAAGAAGTCCACATGTAACTATTAGTTATTTTACGTTACTTTTCTGCCACTTTAGGATAATGAAGGTGAGAGAGATGGTTTGACACAGCATCAGGCACGGGGGCGCCACGAGCTCAGAGACAACAAAGTGGGTGCTGAAGAAGCAAAAAGAGAACAATTTGGAAGGAGTAAGGGTCGCGGGACCGTGTGAAAATATTTACTCCTTATTAAATTAATATTATTGCCAGTGTCTTAATTAATGCCCAAATAATTTTCTTGCTCGATTCGCTTGCAGTGCTTCGCACAGTGTACAACCGCGTATTGAAGAAAAGGGGCATAGAGCGCTGGAAGTCACCACTAAAAGAAAAAGAAAAAAACTGTACAATTTTCACGGTTTACATTTTGTGATATTATATACGAAAAGATTATTATAATTCTTGTCTTACCATTTACTTGAAATTGTACCACTTTTCCACCCCATTTCTTAGTGATGCACCCTTTTCGTTTTTGGCGCCCATGAGCAACTGGAGAATAAGTTGGGACAGAGTAAATAGCACGGCTATTGACGCAGAATTAAATTAATGTAATATTCTTCTTATAAGTATGCAAATAAATAGATATAAAAATTTTCCCGCTCCCTTCGCTCGCAATTATCCCTATTTGGGTCTTGATAATATGATTGTGCAGGATTATACTGTAGCTACATTACGGTTGATTTCATTTTTGTTATTTAGCGTCGGTTTTCTTTCACTTTGGGCTGATCGCGACGATGAGAATAAATGATGATATGATAAAATTGATGAAGGAACATTCACAAAATAACACTCATGCCCAGCCCGAAATTCAAACCCGAGGTCTTTGGCGTCGTAGCGCGCTGTGTTAATCACACCGCCACGAAGGTCGGCTGCTACATTGCCAGACAACACCAATAATATTGGTGTTGATTGAATAGTTTAGTAAATTTAGGAGATGATGCCGCAGTTCATTAGGTGAATCACTTTCCAAAAAGCTCAAAAAGTGCTTTTGCAACAGGAAAAAGCGCCATCCCACAAATCGAGCGTCCCAAAGGCAAAATTGCGCTAATTTTGCTTCGAATTTATTCCCCATCCAGCCTATTCACAGGACTTGGCCCGTGCGATTTCTTCCTGCAGGTGCACCATTATAACGAAGTAGTTCTATTAAAAATACTACTGTATTGTGTGTTCCGTGTGCTGTCAGAATTGTACTAAATATACTACATACTAACGCATTGTAAAGAACCCGATACAACAGAAAAATATGTAATGTAAGATGTGCATATCAAACTTGTCTCAGAAAGAGAATTTTACACGTGAGATACAATCCAGATCTTTTTTACTTTGAAATACTCTAAGCCTAAGAGGAGAATTTGTTGCAGGAGACAACAAATTCTATTTTCACTATCTACGGCTCTGTGTATGAAACGATAATTGAATCAGTTATACAAACAAACAAGTTTTGGTTAAGACAACTGCAGCATGAATATTTGGTTTGCCCCACTGGTGTACGTAGGGTAGGGGTTGGGGGAGATGATGTTGCTGCAGTTCCACAATTACCTATGAATTTTTGAGAAAATTTGAAATTCTGAAATTTTGAGAAAATCAATTTCTTCAAATGAAAGCAGTAAAAAACTGGAAAGGGCAAAATGATAAAAGCAAACTCCCCTTAAAAGGAACCCCCCGATATTTGTCTTTGAACAACTTTAAAAAGGAAGGCAAAAAATAATATTTATGAAATATTTTATATCCCATCTTCTCCCAGAACACAGTGAAGCAGCTATATGTAATGTATCTACCTTTACAATTTCGCCCTCCTCCGAAAAGAAAAATCATACGTATGCAAGTGGTGTGCCCAGTAAGATTTTTCTATCTTATCATTAAGTTGTGGGCTTTTTAACATCTATTCCCCGACCAAAAACACTGAATACATATTATTTATTTTCTGACATTTCAATTTATCTAAAAAATCAATGTGCTTAGCTTTCTGCGTGTCGAAAATATACATTTTAAGATATAACTATCGACCACTTGACAGGCTATTGAATCCAAATTAAAATCAGTTACTATATTTATCAAAATAATATTGGGGGGTTATGATGATCGAATTTAGTTATGAATTTTGGAGTATTATCCTTATGCTTGCTGCCTTGAAATTCTTGATTTAGGGAACTGCGTTCAGGGCCTTGATGGGGATTGGCACCCTGGTGGAGGGAATCATAGCCCCTCTTTGGCCCAGTAAAAAGAATGTCTAAAGCAGGAAATGGTGGCAAAAAGATTGCTAACGAAAGAACTTGGTATGCCACTGTATGTAGAGTTCGGTAGAGTTTTATTTTTAAACCCACTTTATGCACATAAATGCTTTTCGGGACTGTGGACTTGCAGTTTAAAGTGGAATCCGAACAACTTGTACCTCCACCTTGCATTAAACCCGGAGCCCTTTGATTACAAAGAGGTGGAATTACCACTACGCTACTCATCAAAGAAAGAAAAAACTGAAACTCTTCCACAACTTTTCAAGACAGGAACTGTTCCATTTGGAACATAGAATTGGAGGAGAAAGGTCTGTTCCTCTTTTTTATATCGAAGGAAGTTTGATATTTTACATTGACATTTCTTAACATTGCAACGTCCACCCACGCAGTGCTCAGCACCACGGCGCAGGAGTACTAGTACTGGCTGCGTTCAACACGCTAAACACTGCAGTTGGGTGGTCTGCAAAAGTTTACCCATATGTGCTAACTGATTCAGTCGTAGTACAAAGACTCAGAAATATCTCAGGGCTTGCTGGGTGTAAAGAAAGACTAAACCAGGTTTATATATAGATGTAACAGTTTATTATAATCTTATCACAAGGATGTCCGTTAGCACACCTACACACGTGCCTTTACCTTTACCCTTACCACTCACGTGCATTTACCTGTACCACCTTTAGACTCGAAGAGATAAGAGGGGAGCAGGGAACATCCAATTCATTCCTCGCAGTGAGGCGCCAATGGGGAGTATGGGGACCTAATTTTATTTAGGGCCTGGTCGCCGCAGTCGTCACGGGTTTCCCTGAAAGATAGAGTAGGTTGTCTGGAAACCCAACGCCCCGCTACCCTGGCGGGGTGCCGCAGGTTGATAGGGGAAGGAAACCTCTCGCAGCAAGCGGAGCGGGTCCTCTCACTCTAAAGTGGAGTTGTTCTCTCTCGCCAATAAGCGGAGTGGGGTATCTCTCACTCGAAAGTGGAGTGGGTTCTCTTGCCAAAGGCAGAGTTCAACCTCTCTCGCTGGAAGGCGGAGGACAACTTCTCTCGGGTGCTTGGTCTCTCGCAAGAGCGGTGTGCAACTTCCTTCCTTCCTTAGGATGCTTGGACTCTCGCAAGAGCGGAGTTATCCTTCTTCCAGGCCCCTTGGTAAGAGAGATCTTATTGGGAGCCGACCTGAAAGCCAACTGAATTCCGGGCCTCGCTGCGCTGGCTTTATACTCGCGGTGGCGCATGGGTGGTGAAAATAGTAACTACAAGTACGCGTTGCTAACTCATTTTTTTACATATTGCAACCTTCGTACTGAGAAACATCCAAGAAGTAACATTAAGAAAACACTAGTGGGAAAATCACTGGTTACACGTGTCAATATAAACTAAAACTGTGTGCCTTCAGACAATACAATTGATATTGAGCCTCGCAGGACTCTTCAACGAATTGAACAGTATAAATGACAATAAATGATAACATTTACCAAATACAACGACCACGCAGGGTCTAATAATGAGCGAAGTTAATAAACGTAGAGGTGGACCCGTTTTATTTACAGGATACAGCGACCACGCAGGGTCAAATAATAATAAGCGAAGCTAATAACCGTAGAGGTGGATCCGTTAACACATTTAAACATTTAGCAGGCATTCTTCATCCATACCTTCTTAACAAAATATAATATTGCGACCTCGCAGGGTCGTTAAATGTGGCGACCACGCAGGGTCGTTACAACATTTTGATGTTTTCCCCTCAAAAATAGGACGAGGCCCCAATGATTTTTTTTATTTCCATGTGTTAGTACATACAGCGTAAGTCAAAACGATGTTCCCGATTTCAGTGTCTATTTATTTCATTGTAATGATACGTAAATGACTGATATTACACAAACAGATTGAAAAACTCAAAATGTTTTTTTCCTGGCGTATTATAAATGTTCTCTGTGTGATCCACGTGTTACACGACACACATCTAGTCTATAATGAAGTTCCTGCCACACTCTTCCTAGCATGTCAGGGTCCACGTCGGCTATGGCTGCAGTGATCCACTCACGCAATTTCACCAATGTTGTAGCATTTTCTAATTGACTTGCCAGAAGGCGGTTGGTTCAACCACAAATCTTGTTCGGAAATGCCGCTTAACGAGAATACAGAACGCTTTCTGCTGTCCAGTTGTAGCCACTTTTCTCACTGCAAACTGCGTTCTGGTGGCTGACAGCGCAACTACGAGTCTTCAATAGAAAGAAGAAAAAAAACTTTTTGAGATTGTACGAGGGGGTGCTGGTAATTTCTTAGCCTTTGCAAGAAACAAATGAGACAGAGATGAGAATCAATTTTTTTTATTCAACATAATCCCCTCTGAGGTGAACACACTTCCTAAGTCTTTTCTCCAGTTGTTGTAACCCCCCCCAAAAAAAATCTTTTGGTTGGTCCGCAAACCACGTACGTACAGCATCCTGTGCCTCAGAAAGTGACCCAAATCTGACCCCCTTCAGAAATTTCTTGAGATTTGGAAATAGGAAGTAGTCAGAGGGGGCCAGATCTGGTGAATAAGCAGGGTGTTCCAAAACTGTGAACTTCAAATCCTTTAATTTTTGCTGGGTAATGCCTGCAGTGTGTGGAGATGCATTGTCGTGCAAATACAGAATTCCATTTGTCAATTTTCCGCGTCGTTTGGACTTAATTGTCTGCTTCAAATTATCAAGAAGTGATGAGTAATATGCCCCTGTAATAGTTGCACCCTTTTCCAAAAAGTCAATTAGCAGTACACCGTCTTTGTCCCAAAAAACACTGGCCATCACCTTGGCTGCCGTCTTTTGCACACGGGCCTTCTTTGGGCGTGGTGACTCAGAGTGGGTCCATGCCTTTGACTGTTCTTTTGTTTCAGGATCATAGAGGTAGATCCAGGTCTCATCCTCAGTCACCAATCGAGACAAAAATGTGGACGCATCCTTTTGAAAATAATCAAGAATCACTTTGGATGTCCTCACCCTGTCACGGTGCTGATCGGCGTTCAAAAGTTTCGGGATCCACTTTGCTGAAACCTTACTCATACCTAGATGGTCGTGGATAATAACACCAACTCTTTCACGGGAGATGTTTAGAGACTCAGCAATGATTTTAGTGGAAATTCGCCGATCTTGAAGAATTAGATCATGCACAGCATCGATTACTTCCGGAACAACCACACATGCTGGCCTTCCTGTGTGTGGCTCATCATCTGTGCTGAAATGGCCGGTTTTAAATTTAGCTACCCAGTTCTTAACAGTGGCATATGCAGGGGCATGGTCCCCCAAAGTCTGTACCAACGTGTCATGTATCTCCCTGCCGGACTTTCTCTGCAGGAATAAAAACTTTATCACCACTCTATGGTCTTTCACTGTAAATGTTGCTTCAGGTGCTGCCATCTTTCAGTCACATCTGAAATAAAGAAAAACCATTAGACGTACAAATATAATTTTCTCTACCAACAATATACAGACATTAAGCTGCAATTTAAGACCAAATTCATGAAAATACGACAACATGAAGGGGGTAAGGCTAAGAAATTACCAGCACCCCCTCGTATTCCATAAAAATTACTTATGCAAGAAAAGCTCATTACCTTTCGTAGAAATCGGGAACACCATTTTGACTTACGCTGTACATTCAACTACAATATGGCATACCAAGTTTTTCTCTTCCCTTTTGCTGTTTTGAGAAAAGCCTAATTCTAAAGTTGCGGATTTCGCAATAATTTAATATTTAAAGGGTTATATCTACTAACAGCGTCAATATCCAAGTAATGTGCTATTTCAGTGAGTGCTAATAGTAAGCTTCCATGCCGAGTAAAAAAAAATGGTAGTGTTGTTTAACCAAGAAATTACGGGCCGAAATAAGTAAAAATACAGTGGAAACCTGTATTTCGGGCTCTCTTTATTGCCGCATAACAATGGAAAGCAACAATACCCCATAAAAACAATTGAATCTATACAAGCAAACAGTCTTACAATAACAACATATTTTTAAGAGTTATAGATAGAACCTCAGAATTACATGTTTAAGGCCAGTGGTGGCGACCGGGCTCCAAAACCTGGGGGTGGGGCGGTGCAAGGAAAATTTACTTTCTCATGGTAGTCAAGGCTTAGCATTAAGAGGCCATAGTGAGGATTCAAAAAAATAGGGAGCAACTATCCCTTAAATCGTCGCCACTGTTTAAGGCTGCCATTTTAATTAGAACGTGAAATCGGGACATTTTTTACCACACGACTCCTCTGTTTCCAAGCATTAATATTGTCTGCCGGAACCATCTGAGTATATGTGTTTGCCCATTTCTTCTCATCGGGCATCAAAACATCTGTGGTATCTGTGAGTGTTTTTACGAAGCTGTTACAAATGCACGGAATGGTCAATCCACTCGACAACGCGAGATTCAAACTGTGGGCTGCGATCTGAACGCAGGCAGTTCTCGAATATTACTATCTGATTCGAACCAGAACACCACTAATGTGTCTTGTCCTCCCATGTTTGCAGCTCTTATAAAAGCCGAAACCCACCAAATTGTCCATATTCAGGCACTCGCAAGTGTTCAAAATTGTGATTGATTCATTGATCTGCTTTATTTTACTTCGCCTTTTGTGCCACTTTTGGCTAATTTGCGGAGATTGGGATGAGTGATGATATTATGAAATTGATGAATAGACACTCAAAAACATCCATGCCCAGGCCGGGATTTGAACCCGGTACCCTGGCCTCGTAAAGCTATGTGATAAGCAATCCTCCACGAGGGGCGGCTGTTCAAAGATGCCTATCACAGCTTCCTCAGTCTTGTCATATATCGGCACGAAACAAAGGAAGTTTCCTCGAATTAGCCGGATCGAGAAACAATTAATGCACATTTCCCAACACATCTAATGTTTTGTCTCCCAATGTGATCAAATGCTTGTCTACATTGACGTGCCCAAGGTAGGGTTGGTGGGGTCATAACCCCATTTGACAAAGTATTCCTTAAAAAAAAAAAAAGAACGTCAAAGACAGACAAATATGGAAAAATGAGGACTGACCACCAAAAATAGTATTCATAACCCCTCTCCCTTCCGAAAATTCTGGGGATACCACTCTTTATCTCGGACACATTATTTATAATGAACTCACCAGAAGTTTGTATCATTTCGTATTGGAGACTTAAGTAAGATCGTTCTTCCCGCAGGTTTGTATATGATCCTTTAGGGTGTTGTGCCTGCCTTCGCACCTAACCTTTAACAAAGCCCTAATTTTCCATCCTTGTGACTTGGATCTTCAAGCCTTTAGAAGACTGATTGAATTGCTTTATTTTACTTCGTTTTTTGTGCCCCTTTTGGCTAATTTGCGAATATGGGGATAAGTGACGATATGATGAAATTGATGAATGGACACTCAAAAACATCCATGCCCAGGCCAGGATTCGAAACCGGAACCCCTGGCGTCGTAGCGCGATGTTGCAACATCCTCCAGTTGGACACCAGTCGTCACAAAGTTAGTCCGCTACTCCATGTGTCGGGAACATTAGACTCAGTAACTCATCAAGGCTTGCTGGGTAACAAGTATAAAAAAGCCAATATCTGAAATATCAGTATCTGCTGTAGGTTCACACATGCATATGCATTTTTCTATTATATAAGGTTACAAACCGCATACACGGAATTTGGTCCGGGCACAACTAAATCATCAATCAGAACTTTGTTTTTCAGTTGATTTGTGCAGTTTATTTCTTTCTTAATAAACTGCTCCAATACCCGGTATTGCTGAAATATTAACTTTAGAGAAAGAGACCTTCGATCTCTTCGACTCTCGACCTAAACTAGCACTACACTGAGGCTCTGGAAGTTCCGTTGTCGTCATTGTGTCCTTCTTTGGACCCCAACTGGAACTAGAAGCAGACTTCGTTACTTTGCATTTTCAAATCACTATATCTTATAAAGCCACCAATGGACACTGACTGATCACTAATCGACTGTGTGAACTGTCACACTTACGTCTGAAGTCTCATTAACCGATTCTGTTGTACAGATCAACCGGGAAATTGAAGCCGCGTATTTATATCCTCATGATATTCTAGAACGTTCCGCAGATAAGACGATTCGTTAATATAGCCAGTAGTAGTTCGACTCCTTCTCTTATTCAAGAACGTTCCCTCTCGCGCTTTCCAGAGATTAAAAATTACAACGAATCATCCTACTTGTGGCGCTACTTTTGTTGTGCAGCTTTCAAATGCTGACAAGTCTTTCCATAGTGCTCAAGTTCGCTGCGACAACACCGAAAGCGCAAGAAAAGTTTACGTGAAATATTATGAACAACAGGGTTATAGAACATTCTTCGTCTTGCCTTGATAATTATTTCTCTCTTTAAGTCATCGTCCTATTATTCAAGAAGACAAAAACCTATTTTTTTTCTAAAGTAACTTGAAAAATTTCCGATCCCCACCTTGGATACGTGCTATTAACAATAAGAGGGTTATAGAGCATTCTCTGTCTTGTCTCGATAACCATAACTCTCAAATTATGATCACATTATTCAAGAAACTGAAAGCCTCATTTTATCTAGTGTAAACAAAAAATTTTCGGGGCAAAAGCCCCCCTTGGATACGTGCCTGATGTCAGATTAAGATCGATGACTTGCCTGTTGTACGCAGTAATACCGATCTCACTTCAAAACCTTTCTACGCTGAATATGACATGGTTTACCAAGTTGAACAAGGGATGCTGGACGGCGTGAGGAAGAAAATGAAGGGGTGATGAAGCACCCTTCCCCACCTCCTGGCGGCCCCCTGATTCTAAGTAAACCCAAACTCATAAACGAAAATAGTTATCGAACTACTAACACCGAAAACGTTACCAACTGTATATTGCCAAGTTCATACTTAATGCCAATCTTACATACCTACAAGTTCCTTGTGAACAATTTAATAAGTGTAAAATATCAGCACTATGCCACGAAAATTTGAGTTTCTGTTGTCTCGGCACGGCGAGGTTGTCAGTTTCGGAATGGTGTCCTTCCTTAATCCACAAAGCTGCATACTTTGGGGCAGGGAAATCTTATG
The DNA here is from genome assembly GCF_977018435.1 of Lepisma saccharinum. Taxonomy (NCBI): domain Eukaryota; kingdom Metazoa; phylum Arthropoda; class Insecta; order Zygentoma; family Lepismatidae; genus Lepisma; species Lepisma saccharinum. The sequence continues at coordinate 57,896,564 of NC_139245.1, forward strand.
ACTGGACCATTAATGGAGAAATGATTTTTCAATTGTGTCTGTTACATAGTTAAGACATGGAATAATATATCCTTTCAATTCCATTTTTCTTTAAAGGGATAAAAACACTTCTGACAGGGATAAAAATAATTTTCTTTTGCATAGGATAAAATTTATTGTGGCGGGGAAATCACCGGCACCCCCTTCGCTTAATTCGCACACTGCTTAACTCATTTAATTATTAATAACCTTCCTAAAATACCACTCTTTTTCCTCTCTGTCTTAACACATTCTCCCCGCTCCCCAACCTTCGTTTCATTACTAACATAAAAAGTAAAGTGTTCCCCTCTGCTTTGCACCAAGCTATGAAGGCGTATACGGAGTGTGGATTTAGGACCCCACACTTTCTTGATCACGGCCGAAGGTGGGGCCGCCTTTATCTCCCAGAGTATCCTCCACGTACCCACTTTATACGACGCTGGGCGGGCGCCAGACCCGCTTGAACAGGTGGAAAAAATCCCGGGTCTCTCGCATGGTAGTCAGACGCTAGCTGAGCTACCGCGGTTTTTATTACTAACAATGCAGATGCCATTAATTTAATTCAATTACTAGCAAGTAAGTTCTTACAACCAAGTTCGTTTCTAGAACGCCGGAACAATCTTGGTCCACTATATCCATGAGACGTTAACTAGATTTAGCTTTAGCGCCTCGTACATACATATAATTGAAACCGTCAATACATAAGGATGAAGAGAAAAACGGGGGAACCGAAATTCCGCTGATCTGACGCCCTTGTTTATTTTAAAGGCACCAGGGAAATAAGCACCTACCGCTGAACGTATGCGGGTGGAGGTTTCAGGGGTCCCCCTTTTTCTTTCCTTATCTGTTTATTACTGAGGGAAATGCAGGCCTTGAAGCTGATGTGGCGACCTATTGAAAGAATATACATTCCAATTATTTTCTACAGCACGCTGCATTATTTATGGAACCAAAACACAATTATAGTCGACGCCTTACAAGGTCAAGTGGAAACAACCTGAATTTGTTTTCAAAGCATATGAAGTCACGTACGCGGTCACGAAGACGACGTGGGCGACCCAATGCTTTCCGAATCAAGTTATGTTTATTCCGTACTGAAAGAGACAAACAATACCCAGTCTGTAGGCCACATCGAACCAACGAAAAGCGACGTAAAATAACGAAGAAATAACTAATACCACAAAGAGCATATAGATATCTCACATATTTAATAATAATAATAATAATAATAATAATAATAATAATAATAATCGGTAAAATGGAGTCCCGGGTTCGATACCCGGTGGAGGTACATAGTGGTTCGGATCCCACTTTAAACTGTAGGTCCAGTCCCGATTAGTCTTACTGTGCATAAAGTGGACTTAAACACCAAATCAACAACAATCAACATAATAGGTAAAATGTAAAGTTTCCCGCGCATAAAGCACCGTGCATGAGGCAAATGTAGGGGAGGTAGGAGCACACATTCTTGATCTCGGCCATTTTGGAGGTGATGTGTTCAGCACCACACTCCGGCCGCCCTTACTCCCGAGGATTACCCCAAGGTAGTAATTTTTTTGAGTCAGGGTGAGCCTCAAATAATAACAATAATAATAATAATAAACGTCTGTTTGTAATGAACGACACAAACTGGAACGAAACTTTGTTGATACTTTGAGAGTTACTTACAGACATGTACTTAATTTTAGATTCATTTTGGAAGACAATGTACGTTTCATAATTCCCGGGTCTGTTTGGTTATTCCTAGAACACCCTTGTTTATGAGATGGGGCCTAGTGTTATGTAGGCCCCACCAGATCAAAACAAACATTGGATGAGCAAGGGAGTTTGTGCTTTCTTCGTGGGATTGCTAGCGACTTCTGCCCTGTCACGAATTCACAGCTCTCATAAACAAATGCGTGTGAAATAATGTGTAACTGTAAAGACAAGAGACGAATTCGCACGAAACCCAGTGGTGTGCAAAGATGGGTAAAGTAAGGGTGAACCCGCAATAATTTTATTTTTTAAGAAATATGCTTGAAATGATAGTGTGGAAACAAACACCAACAACAAAAAGAGAAGTTTGGCAGAAATATTGACCTGCTTTCCTGATGATACATACCACATTTCATTTAGCATAACAGAGGGCTTCCAGCCATTGGCTGTAACCGTCACTTGAACCTTACATCCATGCATATACCTACCTATATGTACGTACATATGTATGTATGTATGTAAATATATTTATGCATATTCACTACTTATCCATTTTTGACATTTGCAACGCTCTGTATAAAATAAATATTCAGAGCTTAATCATCGAAACTCAAAACACAATAGATGTACAATTTACCAGTAAGAAATTTACTTTTTTGAGTGCATAGGTGGGGGGGGGGAGCGGAAACAAAATATAAAACTTACAACTCTGCTAAGATGGTAATTACTGTAAATTTAGAGCTTTTAGGCAGATTTTTTTACAGTCGCTGTATACCTTTGAGGACTAGAGTGATAATTCATTTGAGTAAAATTGGGTCAAGGCCTTCGATAAGGCGGGAGGAAAATGGATTTTCGCTATTTTGCGCGATTACAAAATGCTGTAAGTTGAGAGATGTTTAGTTTTTCTTTCGGCGAAGTGACGAATTTGATTGATTGATTGATTTGGTGTTTAAGTCCCACTTTATGCACAATAAGGCTAATCGGGACTGGACCTACAGTTTAAAGTGGGATCCAAACCATTATATGCCTCTACTGGGTAGAAGTGGCGAACTTGTTTCAACAAGTTAAACTTACTGTAACTTCTGGCAATATATCTTGAATTGTACAAACATTGCCACAACAACAAAGACAGTGCTTTCATGTCGCACAAATATCTACACATTCAGTTGCTTGCTATAAGCGAGTGGTGTCAAAGCTACTATTTTAAACACTGGATCTACAAGCTGATGGTCGATTTTCTGACTGGATTAGTTTTCGTAGACACACCCGCATAATGTCGTCCGAAGATGTTCTTCAGGACAACTTAGGGCATTATTAAATGCCTCCATACCCATGGAGAACCTGATAAGCTGCAACCCTAGCTCCAACTTGTTCAAACACAAATCTAGAACATATTTTAAAAACGAAGATTAATTGCTTCACAATGAAACTACTCGTTACGACCCTGTTGATTACAATTTTACAACTTTGTTCACTACAATGATAACAAACAATTGAGGATTTGAGGAATACAATGGTGGAGGAGCGGCCCCTCACGGTCGTACACATGCTTGACACATGCGTACATGAACATACCATAGCCTACAATAAAAATTGTCCCTACAAGAAAAATTGTCATTTAACCAACTTTTACCTCAAGTATGCCTTTTGTATGCGATATTTAATGGGAATAAAATTTGACTATTCCTAAAAAAATATTTCGGTCCCCCATTTTTCTTCTATCTTTCTCGGCGACACTGTAATGTTGACAGAAGTTCTTTGATATTTTCAAAATAAAATGTTTCCTCTATTCGGAGGAACGTTGTTGTCCATACCTTACTTTCTTCTGTTTTGTTATTTTACGTCCTTTTTCTACCTCTCTAGGTTAATCATAAGACAATGAGGATGAAGGATGAATTGATGAGACAGATGACGGAACAAACACACATCCATTACCCAAGATTCGAACCTAGGATCAGTGTGTGAAAGTGCAACCCCCCCCTTTGAAAGGTTAGCCCCCCCCCGTCCCTGGTTTCTATCCGGCCCTCTGGATTACTTCCTGCTTTAATTCTTCAAATCTCTCCTTTCACCTCACCCTGGGTGCCAAGCGAGCAGATTATATTTGAGCCGGAAATACGAAAGGGGGGTTTCACATAACAATTTATATTTTTAGTCCCTGGTTCGTTATGCATCTACATCAAGTGAATAAACAAGTGGTTTAAAATGGACAGTACTGTAGTTCTTAGAGTTAATTCAGCAAATCATAACATTTCTAGTAGGGCCTCCTCGATGGCGCAGTAGTAGCGACGTCGCCTTGTAATCAAGGGGGTCCAGGGTTCGATACCCGGTGGAGGTACATAGTGGTTCGGATCCCACTTTAAACTGTAGGTCCAGTCCCGATTAGCCTTACTGTGCATAAAGTGGACTTAAAACACCAAATCAGCAACAACATTTCTAGTAGGATTATATTGTTTATTATACGTTGTTACATACATATTTACATATCGTTTCCATGTGTGTCTTGCATACACCAAATTAACAGAGCTCTAAATCAACATAATTGCGCACCTATGGCTTACACCATCGGTTAGCAAAACTATCTCTGCGGGCCTACCCTCAGCTGAAATGATATTCCGTTCTTTACAAATGCGTTTCCTTACGCCTTTACTCTTTCTTTTGGGCATCAATTATTCAATACGGAAATATCCAAATATTCAAAACTTTTCTAAAGGGGACTTGGGACAGCAAACAGGGGTTGGCTTAAACCCAATGCTACATTCGTATAATAGTCTAGCCACCAAAATTGGACTAAACTCGAGGAGACGTTCCTCGTCGTCGAAAGATGGGGAAACACTGTTTTCTATAAAAGCCCAACTGGCATTTTTATAGTCGGGGTAAACGTCCGTGGAGGTGGACCCCGTAGCGTTGGAAAATTCCACTGTAACGGTCTTTGGACAGACATCTCTCCCACTGGGGTGATAAAAAAAAGTGGAATCTAATATCCAGTAAAGCACAATCCAATGAGCACATACACTTACATCCAGTAATAACATAAAAGTACACACATGAAAAACATATTACTTTACCCTACACCTTGTAGCTGGCCAGCAATTAATTAACATATTTCCAAAACCAGTAATGCTCAATCCGACCATTACAAGTGCTCTGAGGTTTTTGTTGGCTATGACATTTATGTTACGAAGCTTTCATACAAAAGATACAAATAACAAGTACGTACAGGAGACAAGTAAGTTGCTTGAAGCAACAGAGGGTTTCGTACCAAAGCAACAAAATGCAAGGGATACAACACCTGGATCTTCTTTGCAATCTTCAAAATAGCATTCACTGCACGTGAACGGTGCAACTAGACTATAGAAAAAACTATCCTTTCCGAGAGTCACCGAATCTACAGGCAACTGAGCTGCTTATTGCGTCTCCCCGGTGTGGAAGGTCACACTTGCTTCTTAATGTTCGTTTCAAACGACACTTGTTTCTTGTTTGCTTATTACTCTGAAATCTGCTTTGGCCTGAATCTTCCTTAATGCATCAAAATATCTGCTTATCGGAAATTTTAATGAGCACGTTTTAAGAACATACTAAGGAAATGTCTCAACGACCAAAGTCAAGAATTGGTACAACTTTTGACAGTCTTCTAATCACCGGAAATTAACAAATATATTTCCATCAATTGATTGTAAATTATTTATGTACGAGTTACATGCAAATATATTTTGTAAACTTCAAGTTAGTATATTTCATTGATTGATTGATTGATTTGGTTTATTTTACTTCTCATTTCTTCCACTTTTGGATAGTCGCGAAGATGAGGATGAGTGATGATTAAACGAAATTGATTAAGTGATACTCAGAAAGAATACTCATGCCCCTGGCGCTGACCACTCCGACGGTTAGTGTATTTGATTTTACATAGAACTTTAAATAATATTTTTCTTCCATGTGCAGCAAGTTGTACCACAGTTATGTTCGAAATTTGGCAACTTCAACATTACCGTTAACGAAACAAATAGTTGATGAAGGTATGATGAATAGCGAACTATGGAGATCACATTTTATGTATTTTCCGTCCATAATTATAATACATGAATAAAGTTAACCCACACTTTTAAATTTTCACATACAAATTTGCTTCATTATTCGGGCTGGTGGATTACAGGATAACAGCAGTGTACGTAAAAATGATCAAGCATAGCGTTATGGACCTCAGGTTGAAATTCTAAGTAAAGCATGCAGGTGCGAAAATCCCTCCACTTATTTCATGAGTTCATGATTCATGCTTATGTCACGTCGTAGAGATATAAAAAGAAGTTAGATCGGTGTTCACAGTGTAACTGCGAATGCTCTATGCTATGGGTACTAATCAGAATGTAGTATATCCATAGTTGAACTTACATTGACAAACAAACAATTTTATCGACATATCAATCATCCCAGCCCGACCCTGTGGCCGAGTGGTTAGCACATCTCGCTGCGACGCCAAGGATCTCGGGTTCGAATCCTGGTCGGGCTTGGATGTTTGTGAATGTCCATTCATCAATTTCATCATTTCATCACTCATCCCCATCTTCGCAAATTAGCCAAGAGGCACAAAACGCGAAGTAAAATAAACTAAATCAATCAATCAATCATATCAATCATCCCATAATACTAGACTTAAGACTACTTTCAATCCAATTTGCAATTATTTCTGAGCAATCGACAGGTATATGTTGTCAAATTGTTTACCCTAACTCACAAACAGGCAAACCATCTGAGAACATTTTGCAGAGAGAATTTGCCATAGGCATAACTTGGCAGGGGCAAGGGCCGGCAACTGCCCCCCCCCCCCCCCAAAGAAAAATTCAGGTGTTTAGTGAAAGAGAGGTATATTCCATCCATAAAATGTCAGAGACAGAAAATAGTTCAGAACTCAATGTTTTGTCAGGAATCTGTGAATATAAGAACACTGGTCATGAGTTTCAACCAGAACTTTCTTGTGTGTGAGGAACAACATTTACGAGAACATTTTCCAAATTTGAAATGATTTGTTCTAAACTTTATTGACAAACTCCGTGAGCTCAGGGTGCTGTGAGCATTCTTTCTTGCCCTCGAAGGCTCAGAACCAATACACTGTATCCTCAAAACTACTGGGCATTAAATACTTCACCTTATTGCTGTTTTGTATATTTAACAAATGAATGATATTAATATGTCCAAAATTATAAATGAATTTTACTCGGATGCAACTCGTCAAGAAAGGAGACTGAAGCTTCATTAGATTTTTGATTGATTTGGTGTTTTAAGTCCACTTTATGCACAGTACGGTTAATCGGGACGGGACCTACAGTTTAAAGTGGGATCCGAACCACTATGTGCCTCCACCGGGTATCGAACCCGGGACCCCTTGATTACAAGGCGAGGACGCTACCACTGCGCCATCGGGGAGGCCTGAAGCTTCATTAGAACTAGAAGCTTCACTCATACTTGTGTGCTATATGTGGTATGTGGCGGATCGGATTTATATGCTATATAAAGATCGAAATAGGCTATGCATAAAAACACCTTCGAAATTGTATTATGGTCTATATATGTTTATGACCTCACGGATACTCTTGGGGATGCCACGTCTCACATGATTCCAAATACTGGAGGAATTCCCGTCTAAAGCCCACATTTCTTGCGTGGCTGGGTACCATCATTTTTCAACATAGATAGCGCAAAACTCTTGCATTTCTATCACTTGTATTTGAAGAATAGATATCGTTTACAGAGGAGGAATTGATGAGTTGCTGGGCTCATTTATAGTTTTCTTGTGCAATAATAAAACCATTATGCACTAGAGGTATTAACTGCTCAACATGAGTGACAAAACTTGCTGCAAACAAATTGTAAAATAACACGACGTTTTTACACGCTAAAAAATAGTTTAACTATACTGTGCTACATGAAACTAAATCCATGCAAACAACCTCACACCGTACTGCATACTTTGCACACCATGGCACAGAGTTTTCAAAGGCCTGAAATTTTGGCCAAAGCACATGACCAGTTTTCTTGAAAAATATTATTATTTAATGAGGATACAGGGGTAAAAATGATGATAAATAATTCAGAATCACCCCTTCCCCTCCCCAGGTACACTTTGGACGTCATCGTATATACATGGTTGAGGTCTGATTCTTGTTCTTTAAAAAATGGCAGAAATACAAAGAGCGAACTATCGCGCTCTCTCACAGAAAAGACTACAAAATTTAGAAAAGAGAACTACATTGGTTAAATGTCCAATTTATAAAGTAGATATTGTCAAGGTTTTCAGGGCTTTGGAAATACTGTGTGCTCCTTACGGCATGGAGGATGTCCTGCTCTTCACGGCCACCGGGAATAACATGAAACCGTGGAAGATATATGCGTGTGAAAATTACCATACAAGTCGATATTTCTCTACGGCTCAAGTGCTGGGACGTGCACAGTGGATAGCAGAAAGTCAACGAATCTGAAAAGTTCCATGCTTTGTGACGTATCAAATATCTTGTTAAGTTGTTATTCTAACCTCACTTTATACACTAACAGGATAATCGGGACTGGACCTACAGTTTAAAGTGGGATCAGAATCACTATGGGCCTCCACCAGGTATCGAACCTGAGTCCCTTGATTACAGTTTAAAGAATATTGACAACAATTGTATTTGTAAATTCCCACGTGAATAACCAGATGTTACTTTAAATATCAAAAATATTAAATTGAATACTTAAAAGCGGACAGTTTGCTATATATTAAATAATTCTGGCATCAGCGAATGTGCATGATCATCATCTATTCACTGTTGAAACAGTTTGACCTTAACTCCTTCAATATTAAAATTTCTAACATTTATCATTTGAAACTAGTATTTTCAGGTGGGGAAGGCCACCTTAAAACAAGCCCCCAAGGACTAATATTTGCAACCAGAAAGAAGAATGCTCTTTTATCTCCTAAGTTTAAATTAAGTATAACAACAAAAGTTTGCTGTGTGTTTAAAATTTCTATTCGGCTTGCCAATTTTTCAATAAATAATTAATGGTTTTAAAAGTTTAATTAAAAATTGATTTTATATTAATATAACTTTGTAATTTTACAAATACAGTAGTTATGGGATGAAAAAATTTCGATCCTGCCCCTCCCCCACCAAGTTAGGTCCCAAGTTACGCCCATGGAAGTTGCAATTTAACATATCTATCAAATTACACGTTCGTAGCTTTAATTGAGTCCAAGATATTTAAGTATAATAATATTTTCATTGTAGACTTTCGATTCATTGCCTCCCATAAACAGACGGATACTCACATCCAGATAATTTATACCGCTCCATGCTAGTATTTGATAATTCTACCTATCTACGCTTCTATTTTATGGTTTTTGATTATCTATCTAATTATTTCGTGAATGACTACAACAATTAAATGAAAGACCCAATAGAGATTTTTAATAACGCTTCCGGTTGGTTTGACAAATTTCAATTTATAGCTCGAACCGTTTCGGTCACGTCACCACTTTAAAATTCAGGGTGATTCGAAAGTCGAAAGAGAAACACCCATATAATTTCTGCAGATATTATAAACCGTGAATGCATTCACGTGCAGTATGTAGGAGTCTATGTGTCCATACCTTACTTTCTTCTCCTGTTTTGTTATTTTACGACATTTTTCTACCTCTCTGGGTTAATTGAGCAATTTTATTGAGTTTATTGAGCAATTTTCACACCGATAGTACCCCTGGGGGCATTGGTGCATGTACATTACAAAAGACATGTTGACATCGCACATATATATATCTATACATCAATTTGGCAATTTTTTTAATAATAATATAACATAATATAATAGTAAAACACACAATGACAAATTATTTGTTGAAGTGAACTAGTGCTGTAAAAGTACATGTTATATAGTGTATACAATCTAAATTTATTTTATAAAGTTAGTTAATTCTTGAAATTCTTGAACTGAATATAATGTGTATTCCAATAACAATTTTTTCACTTTACTTTTAAAGATTGTGGTTCTCTCAAAATTTTTGTAACTTTTTGGTAATATATTGTATAACTGGATGCCTGAGTAAAAAGGTCCTGTTTGGAATGCAGTTAGCCGCACTTTGGGAATGTGGAAGTTATCTTTTTGTCTGGTATTGTAATCGTGAGTGTCTATGTTCCTTGGATAGTTCGATTTTGACAATGAGAATCAATTGATGAAAGTGGATAGAATTTTTTTTTTCTTTTTTTCAAATGGAAATAGGCAAATGACATATCAAATTCATGTAAAATTTTCTGAAAAATTGAATGGTGAAATCCGGTTTTAAGATATCTGTATTACTTTCGAAGTTACGGGGTGTCAAAAAAGTACCGACGTATAAACAGGCAAAAACATGGAACCACCTAATTTCATGACAACGCATAAAGTTAAACCAATAATATCATTACCATTATGTCTTGGACTAAAGAGTGCAACAAGAATACCCGCTCCAACTTCAAATCCGCTTATTTTTTTAAATGGAAAAGGGATCATGTGTCATGCCGAAATAACGTGAAATTTTCTGAAATATCACATTTTGAAATCCTTTTTAAGGGATTTTTATTCGTTTTTGAGTGTCTACATAATATAGAATTACGTTCTCTTGAACTCGAAAACTGTCAAAGATGTTTGATGTGTTACTTACCCCTATTCCCATTTGAAAAAAGGTTAAATCAAATATGTCGAATCCAATATGGTGGACGGGGTATCTAATACCGCATATGGCTACATTAATGGTCCATGTTTCAACTCGAGTAGAAAATGTAAATTTTCAATAAAACTTCAAAAAAGCGAACTTCGAGTCTTTATATCGAAAATTAACAGACTATAACTGGGTAAATCTATGCGATATTGAGAATGTCAAAACACTAACTAATACGTTTTATGATATTTTTTATAATATTTTGAATGACTGCGTTTATTGAGTTGAGTTTATTGAGCAATTTTCACACCGAAAGTACCCCTGAGGGGCATTGGTGCATGTACTTTACAAATACAACATGTTGACATCGCACATAATATATACATATACATATATACATCAATTTGGCAGAATTTTTTATAATATAACATAATATAATAGTAAAACATAGACTGACAAATTATTTTTGAAGTGAACTAGTGCTGTAAAAGTACATATTATCTAGTGTATACAATCTACATTTATTTTATAAAGTTATTTAATTCTTGAAATTCTTGAACTGAATATAATGTGTATTCCAATAACAATTTTTTCACTTTACTTTTAAAGATTGTGGATCTTTCAAAATTTTTGTAACTTTTTGGTAATATATTGTATAACTGGATGCCTGAGTAAAAAGGTCCCGTTTGGTATGCAGTTAGCCGCACTTTGGGAATGTGGAAGTTATCTTTTTGTCTGGTATTGTAATTGTGAGTGTCTATGTTCTTTGGATAGTTCGATTGTGTTTCGTGTATAAAAGTAAGTGTTTCAAGTATGTACAAACTTGGAAGTGTTAATATACGGAATTTTTTGAAAAGAGGTTTACATGTATCAGTTTTGTGTGCATTTGCCAAAATACGCAATGCTCTTTTTTGAATTTTAAAAATCCTCTGCGATTGAGCCGAGTTCCCCCAAAATTGGATACCATACCTCAAAATACTTTCGAAGTTTGAGAAATAGATATTTAGCATACATACTGTATTGAAACTATTTTTTAAGGTTCTTAATTGGTAACATACGGTGTTTAGCCTCTTGCATAAATGATCTATGTGAACTTTCCAGTTTAGACACTCGTCTATAAATATTCCAAGAAATTTTGTATTGTTAGTAGCTGTTATAACGGCATGCCCTACTGTGAAATTATCTTGCTTAATAGAAGAGTTTTTGGCTCTAGATACACCAAATTTTATTATATTAGTTTTTTCGTTGTTCATAGAAAGTTTGTTTGCTGAAAACCAGCTTTGTAGTTCAGTAAGAGCTTCTTCCGTTTTTTGAATTAAAGTTACATCGTTAACAGAATCTACTAAAGCCGTAGTATCATCAGCGAAAAGAGTAACTTGGGCAGTTTCAACATTTGCTGGAAGATCATTTATGAACAATATAAACAATAGGGGTCCTAGTATCGATCCTTGGGGGATTCCAATAACCACATCTTTCAATTCGGAGTAATATGTTGTTTGCGTCCCATTATTGGATAAGCTATTTATTGCAACGCTCTGTTTTCTATTCGATAAATAGGATTCTATTAATTTATTTGATAGACCGCGGATTCCGTAGTATTTTAATTTCTCTAGTAGTATGTGATGATTCACACAGTCAAACGCTTTTGATAAATCACAAAAAATTCCAACAACAGAATACGTTTTGTTTATGGCGGAAAGAATATTATCAATTACATCAAAAATGGCATTTTTTGTTGTTTTCGATTTCACAAACCCATTTTGTTGCTTTATGAGTAACCTTTTATCTTCTGCATACTTTATTATCCTATTATAAATTAATGTTTCGAAAATTTTTGAAAAAATTGACAATAAGGAAATTGGTCTATAGTTTTCAATTTTTGTTTCATTTCCTTTCTTATATAAGGGTATTACTTTTGATATTTTTAGACAATCTGGAAAGCTACCATTTTCCATACACTCGTTAATTAATTTAGCCAAAGGCTCGTTAATGTACGTGCAAATCTCTTTGATCACGTTAATCGGCATTGAATCTAGCCCTGTTGACTTTTTGTTTTTCATATTTCGAATTATGTTGGAAATTTCTTCGTCTGTAGTAGGGGTCATATAAAAAGAATGCGTGAAAGATCTTTTCACGTTATTTAACTTTTCTTTGTATGTGTCCGTTACGCTGATGTTACGTTGCAGGTTAAGTGCTACATTAACAAAATAATTATTGAAAGTATTAGCTATTTTTTGAGGATCTGTCTCTATTACATTACCTGCTTCTAATATGATATCTTGATTCGTGGTCGTTTTTTTACCTGTTATATGATTAACTATTTTCCATAGTTCTGCAGTTTTGTTTTCTGAATTATTCAACTTTTTATCAACATACAACTGTTTGCAATGTTTTAATGTTTTCTTGTAATTTTTGTTGAACTGTTTGTAATGATCTTTAAGGGTAGGGCTGTTTGCATATTTACTCTGTTTATGCAATGATCGTTTTAATTTGCTAAGATTTTTAATTTCCTTGGTTATCCATAGGCAATTGGTTTTGTTGTGAACTCGTGCTTTTTTTATGGGAAAACATTTATTAAAATGGTATCTTACAGTATCAAGAAATTTTTCGAATTTCGCGTTTACGTTTACAGCCATATTGTTTATAAAATCCCATGTTTCTGATTTAAGCGCGTTTCTGAATTTTGAAATGTTCTCATCATTGTTTGTAGGTCTAATAACTCTGAATTTTACGCGTGGTTTATGATTCCGCTTGTCTTCTATTACGTTTACCTTAATAAGCTGAGAATCATGGTCAGAAAAACCTATGCAAGTTTCTACTGAATATTTATTAACGTTTATATTGGTAAAAATATTGTCTATTGTACTTTTTGTTTTGTTGGTGATTCTAGTTGGAGTTGTAATTGTATGAAACAGACCAAAAGAGTTCATTACATCCAGAAAACTATTTTTTTCTGCTGTGTCTTTAGATATATCAATATTAAAATCTCCACAAACAACAATATTCTTTTTGGAGCTTTTTGTTACGAGATCTAGTACTAGTGTTAACTTGTTTAAGAATGCATTCATATTTCCACTAGGCGTTCTATATATTGATATTACACATAAGTTGTAAATAGCTATTTCAATCGCGGCGCATTCAAAGTCTTGTTCTACTGACAACTCAACAGCTTGCTTTATTTCAACTACGTTACTTTTAAGTTCATTCTGAGTGAAAATTAAAGACCCGCCTCTTATTATATTAGGCCTACTGTAACTAGATGCAATACTTAAATTATCAATATAATTAAACTTTGTTTCATCTTTCACTAACCAGTGTTCAGTGCAACAAAAAATACTAATTTCATTGCTGTTTTCTTTTTGTTCGTTGAAAAATATATCTATCTCTGACGCTTTTGAAGTCAACCCTTGAACGTTGCTATGAAATATGGTGATAGTTTCTAATGCTAGGTCACTGCTCGATGGATTCTTACCTCCCCTTTGTCCCGATCTCCCACTCCACAGGACTCACTTGTTTCGGTTCCTCAGCTGCATCCTGGAATCCTCGGAGTTCGATAGCCGGGGGTGACGTGGGGTGGGGGTGGGGATAGCAGCAGACACTCGTGATTCACGTTCGACACTAATTCCAGGAATTTCCTGCGTTGTCATATTTCTTTCAACGGAACGCGATCTTGCATATTCTTCGCACTGTTGCAAGGAATAACGCACACCGTTAACAACGAGATGATCGTAACGAAGGAACGCACTGTCACCGCACTTCCTGGCTTCTTCGAGATGAGGTTTTAGCTCGTTTCTAATCTGACGCACACGATCAGAGTAATGCTCCGAAACCGCTACACCGCACTGTTTGAAACTTTTAGATTTCATCAGTATTTTCGTCCTGTCTTTGAACGAGAGAAACTTGGCTACAATCGGACGGCAGCCTCTTCTTGAGCAAAGCGATGGACCCTCTCGAACGAATTTCCTCCTAGCGCGATGCCTGTATTCTTTTCTATCACTTGGCATAGTATTTCCTCAGTCCTCTCCCATGTTTCCCGTTCTTCCTCCTGGACGTTGTAAAAAACGAGGTTGTTCCTTTTAGATTGGGACTCAAGGTAGGATACTTGATCATTTAACCTGGCGTTCTCTTCTTTTAAGAAGTCCATTTCTTGCTTAATGGCCTTCACGTCTTTCTTGAGAGATGACAGTTCTTCCCGGAAACACAGCACGTTCTTATTTATCTCGTTCACTTGGGACGATAACTGTTCCTGACCTTCCTTCAGCAACTTATACAGATTCTCGATAGTCATCTTCTCAGAGTCTGGACCCGGGTTTTGCTCTATTCCTCCGATGATGAGCAGAATGCAGAGAACTCCGAAACACAAAACACATTGGGCAAGCCATTGCCCGTTACCAGCCCCGTTTCCTGTGATTTTCTTCCATTTAGAAGCGTTGAAAAGTCCTATACGGGCTCTGTAGGATTCCACGCCTATCCCCATGGTGAAAGTGGGTCACCCAGGAGCGTCTTCGAAACCGGTCTGTGCGCGTCAACTGACAACTGTGCTGTTGAAACGCATCAAGGTACCTAAATATCCTGTGTGGTTCAATGGTGACATTATTAGGAAAATAAAGTCAAAATTATATCATTATAAGAAGTGGGATAAAGGTAATTGCAACGCAGAGTATCATGAAGGGAAATACAAGAATCTTAGGAAAGAGATAAAGAAAGGGTTAACAGCAGCGTACAAAGTGTACATCCGTGAGACGGAGGAAAACTTAGGGATAGATGTAAATAATGTATGGACTTATATTAGAAATAAAAAGAGGGATTCAGGTAGTAATACTTTTGAATACAACAATGAAATCTTACACAATGGGCACGATATTGTAAATGCATTTACTACCTATTTTCTATCGGTGTACAAAGATGCTTCACAGTACTCTATAGTTGAATCAGAGAAGTACGAAACCGGAGTGCTTTTCCAACTCGATATATCGCATATCGAATTGAACGATATCGAGGAAGCAATTAAAATGTTGCAACCCAAAAAAGCAGCGAGGATGGACAACATTCCTCCCTATGTGGTCAAGCGGTGCGCTGAACCGCTAATAAAACCATTGAATAACATTTTAGAACATCGCAACTTCCCATCAAAATGGAAAATCACTAAAGTTAATTCCTTCCCCAAAAAAGGCAAATGCAAAGAACGTTGATTGATTTACCCCAGTGTAAATTCTCTCAGTTTTTTTTAAAGTGTTTGAACAAATACTGTACGAGAGAATAATGGCCAACGTACGACCGGCTATATCTCCCATGTAACATTGTTTTATATCGCGGAGGTCGACAATCCCAAACCTTGCCGAATTTACACATATTGTAGCTTATGAATTAGACGATATGAGACAGGATGTATTCTATGCTGACCTGGCCAAGGCGTTCGTTTCGGTAAATCATGGCATTTTACTCCAGAAGCTATCGTATTTTAATATTTCTGAAAACGAAATTATGCTGCTAAAATCTTACCTAATGGACCGAAAGCAATTTGTCAATTATAGAGGATACATATCTCTGGAATACCGTAAGCCTTCTGGGGTGCCGCAGGGATTCAATTTGGGCCCACTCATTTTCTTACTCTTTATTAATTACCTCCCGAAAATTATTACGAAATCACGTTGACTTATATTTGCTGACGATGTAAAAATATTTAGAACAATTTGCTCTGACGAAGACAGCCTTGACTTGCAGGCAGACGTAAATAGATTACTACAATGGAGCGAAAATAATAGACTTTCATTTAATTTTGATGCATGTCAGGTAATGTCTATAACAAACACTGAAATAAAAAGATACTTCCAATATCAGATGGGAGGAAAACAAATATCTAAGGTCACTACATTCACGGATCTTGGTGTCACATATGACGCAAATCTATGTTTTAAAGAGCATATGCATCATATCGTTAACCAAGCATAGAATAAGGTGGGGCAAGACTGCGCAGTTTGAGTTCATAATTTTATATTCAAGCTATGAAACTACAGGCACACATGAAAAATGTAATACACATTGCACTATCCTTTGCTGACTCACAGTAAATTTCCGAAAGCTGAATTAACAATATTTCTGCATGAAACAATTACAAAACCGTGACCATGCAAATGCGCAGTCTTACCCGCACCGCGGGGTAAGACTGCGATCAAGTTGGGGTAAGAATGCGCACTTTCTACACAGAGTCACATTTGTATAAAAAGAAACACAAATCACCTAAAAAAGTTCTTCTATCATATGGGATACATTTCTCGTGGCATTCTCGTAGTAGGCACAGTGAATTCCGTCCTTCACTTGGGTTAGGAATCGCTAACACAAATCACAAATAAAGGTTCCTGTTTCATACGAGGTGCAATTTTCATGCCACCACTCGTCACATGTGGAACACTGGATCCAATCCTCTACTGGAGGATCGCTGTACTTCTCATTACAACCTGGGCAATTGTACTCTTTCTTCTGGCGTTTTCTGCTTGCTACATTGCTTCAACAATGATGTTCCGTTTCTGTTTCCCCTGAACTTTCTTCTTACTCTTCTCAGCCAAGGAGGCTTCCAAGTTCACTTTGAATGGAGATCCAGTTAACACCTGAGACTGCCTTCCCTTTCGTCGGCGGCGCTGAATATGCTCTCCACGTGGAAGTGGTGATATCTGGTTAACGGAAATGTGCCCGTATGATCCAGTATTGTTAACCCCACTTGTTGAAGGCTGCTCAAATGGAGTTGGAGCTGATACATTTGTCACAGTAGAGGGAAGAAACTCGTCCTCATTGAAGATGTCTTGATTGGATGGGCATAATTCAGTCACTTCAAAGCCCTTCATGGCATTCCCAACTGTAGCTGCCTTCCCATATTCCTTTGTAAAAATGGATGCCACTTGAAAAACTGTGATTGGGCGACCCGGATGGTTACTCATCCACTTATCACACTCAGATGAATGAAACAACTTCAGTGGACCAAAAAATGATCTAATGCCTGGGCCTTGCAAGCCACACACTTGCACCTGCAAGCCACACACTTGTGGGGTAAAATTGTGCACGTGCGCAGTCTTGCCACGTGCTGCTTTCCTGAACAAATCACGTGATGCTGCCCAGCCATTGCACAAAGCAATGGAAACTAATACACAGGTGGGCTCGGCATTAACACAGCTTCTTCTATCCATGAAAATCGTAATATTGTATACATTCACAGTGACGTAGTACTCAAAACACGAAGTACCAAAATAAATAGCAAACACCCTCAAAATCTTTTCACTTACCTCTCTCAGCACAACGAATTTCAATCGTATCTTCACCACTGTCCACAGCTAGCTACCATCTTGGACGAAGTAACGGTGGCGCAGTGGTGCCAACTGTGTGTGATTTTCACCTCGAAAAACCGGTGCGCAGTCTTACCCGCCGCGCAGTCTTACCCCGCCTTACTCTATAAGAAATTAGGATTCATAAAAATATGTGGGGAAGATCTAGAAAGTACATCAATATTAATAATTTTGTATGTCTCCGTAGTACGCTTACTCGCAGAATATGCATCGGTAATATGGCAGCCCTTGGACAAAAAAAACATATGAGGGAAATAGAAATGATTCAGTCCAAGTTCTTGAGGTTTAAAAAGTATAGAGAAGACAATGCATACCCTGAATTCAATCCGTACTATGAGCTTGTATCGCAGTTTAACGTTGAAAAAATTGAAGAAAAGTTTAATCTTAATTTCATGAGCACGCTATATAAAATTGCAAATAACAAAATAGACTCTATGGGGTTAGTATCTGCATTACAATATCATGTACCTCAAATGAGAACCAGACCGAAACCCGGGTTGTTTCATGTACCAAAATCTAGAACAAATTATGTAAAGATATCTCCGATGTGGAAAATATGTAAAACTTATAATGAAGACGTAGCAAATGATCCGAGTGTTGATATAAACAGTCTGTCACTTCAATCATTCAAAGGAGCATTGCTGGGTCAGTGGAGAAAGGAGTGAGGGGTTCGTCTATATAGTAATTAGTGAAGCAATTTATGTTATGCACAGATATATGTAATGCACAAATATAATGCACAAAATGTATGCATGTCTCAATGGAACAATGTTCTGTGGCATCATTTGTTAAATAAATAGATAATATCTGGAGAAAATATATGGGTAGTTTCCGACTTTTGGATTGGATTGGAGATAATTTATACCGGGATTGTTTAGAATATTCTTTGTCGTAAAATTGTGTTTATTTTTGCGGATGTAGCGTCAACAGATTCTGTGATATGGATGTCTCACCTCGCATCCACTCTTGTCCCTCACGGCCAGACAGACGGACGTTCCGATAGTGTTTACTTACTATCTGTTAGGTCTATCAGATTTTTGAATTTATAGCTTTGAGACACTGATCGTTCATACGGGTGATGAACTTGGACAAAAACACTTTACACATTCGCTAATCAGTGTCCTAAACGGAATGTAAAATAACCCAAAAATCTAATATAAAAATAATATGGCAATGAATATCGTGTTTAGTAACTTTACACTAAATCATGAAAAATAAAGTGGGATATTACACAGCCTTTACCCAGTCAGAACTATACTTTTCAATATATATTAAACATAGCATGTTTATTGTGATAAATGTGAGGTAAAGGGTAAAGTTCCCCGTGCAGATAGCACCGTGTCATAAAGGCACATTTAGGGGATATATGCATAGGACCCCTTACATTCTCGAACTCGATCTCGACCTTTTGGAGGTGATGTGATCAGCAGCACGCTGCCGCCGCCTTTACCCCTCAGGGTTGGCCCCAGGTAGCAACAGATTTGAGACTGTATGAGCCCAGAGCCACTTTATGCAGGGACAAGGCCGGAAAAAATCCGAAAGTATATCATGCCCTACCCGGAAATCGAACCCAGGTCTCCCGCTTGCCAGTTAGACGTCCTGAGGAAAATAACTCCCATTAATTTTTTATGACATCATTCTTAGCGGTACTTTGAAAGTGTAATTATATTTTGTAATATCAAATTTGCAATAAAAGATGTATGTAATTCGACGTTTACAAGATGAGACGTTTGACTTCCAATATACCTAAATCAGTGATTCGAGCGAAGGAACTCAAGGTCGAAATGGAGCAGTGGACATGCTGTGAGCAACTTCCACAAATGTTCTCTGGGGCTGCTGTGTTTCTATCAACAACGAAACACAAGACATTCCGTTCCAAGCATGTGTGTGGGTATCACGAGTCGAGGCATTCGAATCTGAACTTTCTGACCTGTCACGTTTCTCCTTTCCGTCTCAAGTCACAAGGCAGCTGATTCTGATATGCTTACGTCACAGGGAACGACCTACGTTTTTTTATTCCCGTCTGCTGAAAGGTTTCTGGAAACTATGAATGAAGTTAATGAGAAGCGGAAAATTGAAGGATCTTTTTTTTTTGATTGGATGCTTGTTTATTTACTCATCATTGCTTATTTGCACAATTACCTGAATTGATTGATTGATTGATTTGGTGTTTTAAGTCCACTTTATGCACAGTTACGCTAATCGGGACTGGATCTACAGTTTAAAGTGGGATCCGAAGCACTATGTGCCAGGGACCCCTTGATGACAAATCGACGACTCTGCCACTGCGCCATCGAGGAGGCCTCAAAATTAACTGAACAGCGGCGAGAGGATAACGGTGTATAAAAAGTGAAAATGAGGGCAGGGAATAAAGCGTCAGCGGCACTATCTCGGCAGTCGCCTGAATAGACTCAACAAGACAACGAGAACTCTTTAGGCTGTCGTGAGATGTGAAGCAGTGACCACCCAAATATAAATATACGCATATCCTTTACCGAGAAAAATGAAAAACGTAATACAACTGATAGAAAGTGGTTGAAGCCGCAATCAAGGGTCCCCGGGACAGATTCCACATTAAACTGTAATTCCAAACACGGTTAAAATATATGCTAACTAACTTACTCTATTTTATTTACACGTACACTGAGGAATGTACGTAGGGGCTTCGCCGATAGGACGTTCATCTTGTAATTATAGGTTCAGGATTTGATTTCTTATGGGGTCACGTTTCAAGTTGTCCTTGTCGCACTTTGAATTGTTGCTTCAGTTCGATCAGATCGGGCATAAAGTGGACGTAAACATCCGCTCGATTCGGTCAAAAATAATATGAAATACTGGGAAAATACATCTGCAAGAGTAAAAAAGCAGCATTAGGCTTCTTACTAATTTTCTGGAAGCGCCATTGAATTCGTGGCAGAAATAGACGTTATTTACGTTCGTTCACATTAAGATGATGTTATTTATCTAAATTTAATTTTCCTTCGATTTCTTCCACACGTTTACGTTAACCATAAAACTTTACGTAATTTTACAGAATGAAATATTTAATGTTTGTTTCGTATGCTCAGAATATAGTATAAAAACTTGGAGCTTAACTCATGGGGTGGGGGGTTGGAGCAAAATATGTTCTTTCTTGCAGCTCATAGAAATATCATCCAGGACTATTTTGATAAATAGGTGTTACATTTGGAAAATCATAAAATTACTGATTACTTTAGTCCTCGGGTTTCAGGAGGTTAACAAAAGTACCATTATCTCGTGAAACTTCATAAACCAAAAAAATTGGGAGCAAGTGTCTCCTTTGCCCCTGCTAAGTTACGCCTGTGGTTGCTGCCCATAAATGTGTCGCTGAAAACCCTTAACAGTTTGAAGAATCAAGGATTCCTTCCTAGTAGGCTGCAACAATGATGAATAAATTGAAACGGGACGGTGCAGGGTACAGGTATCTGGATAACTTAGTGGTAGCAACTGTCGTCTTTGACTGTCTCTAAGTCATCGAGGAACTGGGCAACAATATTAAACGTACCATGGCATTGTTACATTCAAAAAGGCATATCTGAAAAAATATAAATTCTATTCATATTTTTAAATCACATAAATTGGTATTGAATTTAATTGATAGTATTTATGTGCAGAGAATGTTCAGAGAAAGTTCAAATTCGATAGCCCCCTTAAACGCACCAGTACCTTCAACAAAACGATTTTTCCAGAATTGGTCTAATTACGTTTGGGACAGAACTTGCATAATATATAGACTGTGTCCTAGAGAGCAGTAAGTTTACAGTCAAGAGACAAAGAACAAAATAGGTATTTACGTTGTTCTTCCCTCGTTTTTTAGTCTGTGGTTTTACTCCCTACACATCGCAGTAATTAAGTACCAATAGAAGTTTCTTCACTTCAACTGAATCTTAATCTTTTCTCGCTATCGAGTTTGAATCAAGGAGAAATAAGTGGGAAAAATAACTGAACAACATGTATATTTATTTACCCGTGATAGGGACTCTCTAACTTTACACTTTTAACGGACGTCTTTTTAGTTCATGACTTCCTTCTGACACTAGCACTAACATTAAGGCACACGACACACAATATAACCTATCCTAACAAAACATTACCAAACCAATTACACACTTATGTGATTTTGTATCTGTATTCATAAATATTATTAATGTTGAACACTAACACACATTTACCTTATACTATTATTAACGTTTACTTTCATCTTACTTATCTCCTCGTAGAATGCTGTAAAACCAACGTTGTTCAGGTAAACCGAACAAATTTGGTTCTTCATGCCAATGTCACATTGAATTACTGTAAACAAAAAAATAAGGAAAATAAAGGATGAATCAAAAAGGGAATCCGTAAAATAAAAATCGCGGAACTCACGCCCTGAGTTAATTTACAGGTACCATGGCATAAGAAAATACCTCTGAAAGTATGGTGATCCACCTTTTTTCCTTCTGATAATTCTAAACCCCTCAAAATACTCGGTCATCTGTAAAAATAAAGGTTGAGCAATGTTCCGCAACCTTCTTGTCCTCGCAGAATACCATAAATTATCCTGTACTGAACACCGCACATCATAAAATTTATTTATCTAAAAAAATACATTACGGCACTGTTGATATAAATTAGAAGTTTAGGAATGAGTTACAATATAATCAGTTAAAAATACTACTACTACTACTACTACTACTAATAATAATAATAATAATCCAATTCACTGCACTCATAGGTACTTTAGGTATTATTATTATTATTATTATTATTATTGAAACGATTCATGCAGCGGATTATATGAATCCGAAACGCCTGTAGAAATTATGTATGTGTAAAATCAAACTGACTCTTGCCATTAAGGGGCGTCTTATTTAAGTCATGACAATGACAGAGCGAAAAATACAAACATAAGAAAACAAATTTGTAAGGTAAAAAGTAAAGTGCTTCCCTGTGCATTGCACCATGCCATGAAGGAGTAAAGTGCGTGTGGAGTTTGGACCCTACACTTTCTTGATCACGGTCGAAGGTGGGGGTGAAGTGATCAGCACCACGTCCATGGCCAACTTCTTTCGCCAAAAGTTTTCTCCAGGTGCCCACTTTATACGACGCTGGATGGGCGACAGAACCGCTTGAACAGGTGAAAAATATACCGGCGCCAAATAATAAGAATTAAAAGTATTTCAGAAATCGAATTCCAGATAGCTGTGGGGTAAAAAGTGACCTTCGGCCAGACACTGTCTCAACCTCTCCTGACGAGCGCCGATACACCTTGAATATCTTGGCTTTTGGCCGGGAGATGATTCTCCGGTACCCACAAGGTCTACTCGGAAAGAAATCGTGTGTATGCGCTCCCCTCTCACCGCACCACCACCCGAAACCTCCCCCCTTACTCCACTTCCCCCCGGGTACCGACAAGGGCGATAAAACCAGAGCGTGTGGGTGTGTAACGCGGGCGCGATTTTTCTGCCACCTGGTGTGGAAAATAGTAAGCTCATCCCACACGTTGCATTGAAATTTGCCACCCTGTGGGGACACGTGAAAAACAAATTTGCCCAAGTAAGGATGCTATCCATCAGGTTCTTGCATGTATTTCCTATTAGGTAATTCCATTATCGTTCCTCAAAAATTCAAGGGCAGTGATCCGAGGCTTCTAAATGTATTTTCGTAACGATTTCCTTGTGGGGACCGGATTTTGGTCCCCACAAGTCGGTGCGGTCCCCACAAGGTGGATTCACAACTGACGAGTGTCCCCATAAGGTAGCATCTGCAAAAGCACACACACACACACACACACACACACACACACACACACACACACAGAGAGAGAGAGAGAGAGAGATATATACATATGATAAGGTATTCATGTTTTCAGGATTCCAACACAGAAACCTAAAAACTGGAGAATCTGGAATTTCAAGCAATTTGAATAAATTACAAATCTCGTGCAAATATCCTGGAAAATCTTCTAATTGATAAATGTAATACCATTTGAGCGCATCAGAGGCACTAGAATATGATTCTTCCTACGACTAATAAGTAATATTCATTACAATTAATAAGCATTAATAATTTCAACTGCAATAACTTACTTTACACAAGCTACTTTGAGGACATAGACTTTAGTTTCTCATTACACATTATTTAACATCGTGTACATTTGTAAAATTCTGTTTGTCAAAAACTGAAATCATATAGTTTTTCTATATGATTTGTTTGACATTTTATTTTTTGAACTGTAATACAGTTAGAACAGATGTTTTATTTCAATAAATTTTTCTACCTTTGTCTTTAATTAAATGCAAATATATGTCGCTTTATAATTTGTTTCTTGAGTCGTATGAGAAAGTAATAATTAGGGATGATCCGATGTAAGTTTATGCTACTATCAGTAAACCATAAAATTTACTGATTTTGATAAACAAATAAATTTACTGATGTTGATAACCAATATTATAGTGATCCAATGTAAAATTGCAAACTTTCCTTGAAGAACATGAGCAGTTCATACACCTCTTAGTTATTGTGTATAACCAGGTGACCCCAATGGGTTTTGTCTTTGAAAAGGAAACAGGTATTTAGAATTTTTTCCAAAGGTACGGCACATGAAAATATTAACAAATATTTTAATTTTTCACTAAATTACTGGTCATTGATAAATGTGTATGACTGATAAAATTACCTGTAATTTTCGTGATAAACGGATATACCTATATTGGGCCTCCCCTATGGCGCAGTGGTCCCGTTTTCGATTCCCGGTGGAGGCACATAGTGATTCGGATTCCACTTTAAACTGTAGGTCTAGTCCCGATTAGCCTTACTGTGCATAAAGTGGACTTAAAACACCAAGTCAAGCAATCAAACGGGTATACCTATATCAGCTAATACTGATAGGATACTAATTAATCTGCAACACTCTTAATGTTAGTAACGTAAGATGAGGTGAGGGTATTATGGTTGTAAGGCAAAATGTAAAGGGCTTTATAACATGAATTTACAATATTAATGAACAATGTATCAGGCATTCTGAAAAAAAAAAAAACGTTTCTGAAAACTAGGGGAAATATCACGGAAAATGGACTTGAAATTTATGTGGGAACCTTCATACACTCCTATAACTTCATACCGAGGTACTTTTTTTGTGTTTGACAATACGAGGAATGTTCGTCATATTTGTGTATGTTCAAGCTATTTCTAATATGGCCGTGAATGCATATTGAGGTATTCATGTGTGTAGAACTTCCGAGGAGAATTTATACACTCGCATAACTTCATACAGAGGTCCTTTTTGTGTTTGACAATACGAGGAATGTTTGTCATATCTGTGTATGTTCAAGCTATTACTAATATGGGCGTGAATGCATATTGAGGTATTCATGTGTGTAGAACTTCCGAGGAAAATTCATACACTCGCATAACTTCATACAGAGGTACTTTTTGTGTTTAACAATACGAGGAATGTTTGTCATATCTGTGTATGTTCAAGCTATTACTAATATGGGCGTGAATGCATATTAAGGTATTAGTGTGTGTAGACTTCTGAGGAAAATTTATACACTCGCATAACTTCATATCGAGGTACTATTTGTGTTTGACAATACGAGGAATGCTTGTCATATCTGTGTATGTTCAAGCTATTACTAATATGGGCGTGAATGCATATTAAGGTATTCATGTGTGTAGAACTTCCGAGGAAAATTCATACACTCGCATAACTTCATATCGAGGTACTATTTGTGTTTGACAATACGAGGAATGCTTGTCATATCTGTGTATGTTCAAGCTATTACTAATATGGGCGTGAATGCATATTAAGGTATTAGTGTGTGTAGACTTCTGAGGAAAATTTATACACTCGCATAACTTCATATCGAGGTACTATTTGTGTTTGACAATACGAGGAATGTTTGTCATATCTGTGTATGTTCAAGCTATTACTACAGGGAGGTTATTGCAGCATGCCACCGCTTCAGCATCGGCCGCTTGCCGGTCCAGTCATGCAACAGGTGCCGGCAAATTGCGTAACAGATAGCCCGTAACAGAAACCGCTTGTTTTGTAATGTTTCCACTTTTCACAATTACAGTTACAATTACAATTGAAATAAGCACGTACCTTGTCGCACGGATGCAGGAAAAGGTGTCCTCCCAAATACAAATATTTCCGGCACCTTATTTCTGACGTCTAATCTTAGATTAGTCATCGCTACTTTATTCTCAGTTGTCGCGACAGCGCCTGCAGCTTATCGGGGGTTGGGTGAGTTGTCAGCCGCGAGATGGCGCTTCATACTGCACGTGTCGGCAGTGATGCCAACCGTAGGGACATGTCCCTACGCATAGGGACTTTTCACTAAATTTCGCCCGCGTAGGAACGTAGGGACAGATTTTGCCAAATGAGGGAAAACGTAGGTACTTTTTTCAATCTTGGTAAATTACATTTTATGAATTAGTTTATCTGGATACTTTAGCGAGGAGGAGAAAAAAGAACTAACTAACAGATCTCCATCAGAATTTTGGAACATGTTATCGGTTACCAAAAACTTTCAAGGCAAGTTCCTTTTTGAAAACATTTCCACTCTCGCGAAAATAGTGCTAACATTGCCGCATTCTAACGCGGAAACGGAAATAATATTTTCAATGTTAAGTGATACAAAAACAAAAAAGGGAAATAAAATGGGACCAAAATTGTTAAAGAATGCAGGAAATACAGCATCACCAACCAACATCTATCTCTTCACAGCAGCAGCATGTATGACTTCAAATAACATAATCAACAGTAAACGACTCAACGTTATTCATTAGGGGTGTGCTGGATTCTTTACTTTAAAAAGTCGTTAATTCTCGACGTTTTCTGCCTTGTAAGTTTCTGGAACTTATCGAAAGTTGTAAGTTTTTATTCTAGAAATGCAAAAACAATCACTTAAAGTGAAAATGACTTGTAAAATTCGAGATTTCCAGTGCTTCGGGAAATTTCGAACATTTCCCGTCCAGAAAATTTTCCGACTTGGTCGGGAAATTGCAAATTTTTCAGTCCCGAATGTCGGGATTTAAAAAAATTACCGTCCCGATCCCGTCCCGACCCAAAAAATTCTGTCCAGCACACCCCTATTATTCATTAAGGCAAGAATTTACAATACCGGACCCTTCTGTAATTTCTATGCTACGTCTTATACTCACGAAATAATTATTCGTGATTATTTATCTCAAGTTAACATGTTGGGGTGAGGGGAAAAAATGTTCATTAACGTGTAGAAGTTGTAAAATAAGCTTTTCAATTCTCGCAATGATTCTCCGTATACAAGTATGGTAGCCATATTTGTTGATATGAACAAATTAAAATTAGTTACGCTGTCTACAGCGTTGCCACACTGTTGATTTCATACTTGGAGAGCATGGATCGTGTAAGAATGGCGGAAGAGAACAGTAAAAAAGTTGTTAATGTTGTACAGATTGTTAGGTGGAGTGTGCAGGAGGATGGCTGTGGGCTAATTAATAAACTTATGGATTTCAGTATATTGCCCAAAGAACGTGCTTACATGTGACAGCGACAATCACGATGTAGAAGAACTGATTTGATTACAGGTAAATTTGGCAACAGTACATCAATCATAAAATTGCAGGATACGAAAATGGCCTTCGATGATGAACGTTTGCCGTTAAAGTGCTACGAAAATAATATTTTTTATCGGTTCGTAATCACAATTACCGCAAAACCATTCAGGAATAGCCCCACTGACCATTCTCGGTAAGTTTAGGTTAAGTTAGGTTAGGCAAACATAGTTAAAATTTGGGCTCGAAAAAAACATGCACGGGTAGCCCAACAAACCATTGACGGATAGCCCCACGAACCATTCAGGTACGGTTAGGTTAGGTTAGGATAGGCAAACATAGTTAAAATTTGGGGTCGTAGTAATATCAGGAATGTATATTTCGTTTTTTAAGTATTGGAAACACAAAATCTTCCGGTAAATAATAAGCAATCGTGCCGATCGCGGACCACTCAATGTCACTTATTTTGCAATTTCTACACGTGACCCCCCAAATTTTAACTTCAAATTCGTGATTAGGAGGCCTCAATTAGTGAGTATGCGAAATATTACAAAAAATCGGGGAGAGGTCCTGTATTGTAAATTCGCTCCTTCATTAATTGTGGAAGCACCGAGCAGAAAGATTTGGTAAGTAAATGTGTATATTTTATCTTCTGTTTGCATGCTCATGAGGTGTTTTTTTTTTAGTCACTTTACTTGGCGTAGGGACATTTGGTCAGTTGTAGGGACATTTTGACTACGTCTGTAGGGACATTGCCGAAAAATGGTTAGCAACACTGTCGGCTACCAGACAGTGAGTCTACGCTCATTCATGTTCACTTCTGTTCGCGTTTATCAGTACGCGTTTTGTTTATACTGTGTTATTGAGTTGGTGTGCTAGTGCTTTATTGTGTGTTAATTGTTATTCATTCATTACTTATGTCGTTAAACAAATATAGTCTTGAACATAGAGTTTTTATGTACGATAATTACGTGAAAACGAATTCTTGCAGAAAAGTGGTCAGGGATTACGATAGACAGGATCTCTTGAACCTAAGAAACGTGTTGTATTGCTGTTGAAGGAAGTCATTTTCAACATCTCTTATAACACAGGAGGTTAGTGATCATCATTATTATTACTTTTAAATATCATTTTACGCTTTCGGTTTGCTTTATGCGCCGGGATGCTGTCTTCCCTTTCTGTCAACTGAGGATAAAGTAGCGATGTCTAATCTAAGATTAGATGTCAGAAATAAGGTGCCGGAAATATTTGTATTTGGGAGGACACCTTTTCCTGCATCCGTGCGACAAGGTACGTGCTTATTTCAATTGTAATTGTAACTGTAATTGTGAAAAGTGGAAACATTACAAAACAAGCGGTTTCTGTTACGGGCTATCTGTTACGCAATTTGCCGGCACCTGTTGCATGACTGGGCCGGCAAACGGCCGATGCTGAAGCGGTGGCATGCTGCAATAACCTCCCTGTAATATGGGCGTGAATGCATATTAAAGTATTAGTGTGTGTAGACTTCTGAGGAAAATTTATACACTCGCATAACTTCATATCGAGGTACTATTTGTGTTTGACAATACGAGGAATGTTTGTCATATCTGTGTATGTTCAAGCTATTACTAATATGGGCGTGAATGCATATTAAGGTATTAGTGTGTGTAGACTTCTGAGGAAAATTTATACACTCGCATAACTTCATATCGAGGTACTATTTGTGTTTGACAATACGAGGAATGTTTGTCATATCTGTGTATGTTCAAGCTATTACTAATATGGGCGTGAATGCATATTAAGGTATTAGTGTGTGTAGACTTCTGAGGAAAATGTATACACTCGCATAACTTCATATCGAGGTACTATTTGTGTTTGACAATACGAGGAATGCTTGTCATATCTGTGTATGTTCAAGCTATTACTAATATGGGCGTGAATGCATATTAAGGTATTCATGTGTGTAGAACTTCCGAGGAAAATTCATACACTCGCATAACTTCATATCGAGGTACTATTTGTGTTTGACAATACGAGGAATGCTTGTCATATCTGTGTATGTTCAAGCTATTACTAATATGGGCGTGAATGCATATTAAGGTATTAGTGTGTGTAGACTTCTGAGGAAAATTTATACACTCGTATAACTTCATATCGAGGTACTATTTGTGTTTGACAATGCGAGGAATATTTATTAGTTTAAGCGATTACTAATGTGTGCGTGAATTCATGGTGAAGGTGAACTAGTTTGATGGGAATGCTACAACAAAACTGAAATTGTCTCATTATGTGGTGAAAAGACTTAACTACTGATGTGGGATACTATAACAATTGGAGAAAATATGTTTGGTTCGGTATATTTTGCTTCACATTTGTCACTTTTGGCAAATTAGAAAGATGAAGATGAATAAAAATATGATGAAATTGATGACCAGATGTTCATAAAGGGTATCCATGCCGTGATTCCAACCCGGAATCCCTGGCGTAGTAGCACGCTGATTATTTGATCATGTAGAATCTATAGGTCTAAGAAGCAAAGACAAACTTCCAAATTTCATTACCCCCATGTGAACTGGGGATTACATTGTATACATGGGAAGAAGTGCATAATTTTCTGCACAAATACAAGTTGTCGTTTTTCTAGGTTTCCCGTAAATATAAATGTAGTCACTGGCGTACACAAGGTTTTTTTCGGTAGGGGCTGGAATTTTGCAGGTATATACCACATAGCTGATTTCTAGTGGGCGCGGCATTCGCAATATATTTTGTATTTTTAGAAGTTTCCATTCTCAAAACTGGCAATCGGGAACCATTTTAATGGATGTGTGCATTTACCACATTGTTTTTACAGAGTTCTCTACTACTTTCATTTAAAAATGTTGATTTTCTAAAAATTTTGGAAGGATCTGTAGCCCCATCAGCCTCCCTCTGTGTACGCCAGTGTATGCAGTATCTCATTTAGTATAAACATCCTGCGAACTGTTTTATTAAGTGTGATACACATAGTTTATTGGAATGTACACGGATACTATTAATAATATTTTGTAAATTCTGCAGCACAATTAAAGCAAATATGCACATTTATCTATTCTTTCTTCTGACCGTCCGTCCTTACTGAAACAATATTTAACCAACAACAGCGCTTTTTCAACATTTGGCAGCCCGATATTGGTTCTTCTACCTGTGAAGAAGATGGTGAGTCACACGCCTCCTGTTTCTCCGAAGGCAACGTCACTCTGATGGACAGACCAAGTTTTACCAACATAATTTCGAGAGATGTTGGAATTAGGCAGTTTTCATGCGCCATTTTCTTTGAACGGTACTGCATCTCATTTTGTTTAGGAGATAATGTTTTTAAAATTCAATTCATTATTAATAAAATGGTATGGTTTATTGAACTGTATACACAAGGAAAGTTTCTAAAAGTAACTTCTTGAGATAATTATACTTATAATGTTTATGCTGTGAGCTCTGTCTATTAGTTATTTTGTGTTTTACATTTAGTTTTGAGTCCGGAGATAAAGTTATTGAAATTATGGCGAAACTTGAGGATGATGCACGCAGTTTTCTTGTTCTCCGTATAAAGCAAACTAAATCGTTTTTTAACTCTGCTCTTTTCAGCAATAAACTTTTCAATCATAAATATTTTAATAATCAAAATGAGAACCAAATGTTGTTATAAGTGAGGAAAACAATTGTCAATGTCACAATCACATTATAAGTTTTTGCTTAATTTTAATAATAACTAAGGTGCAAAATTTGGAGGGGAGGCAGGGAGGAATTTCCCCATTAACAATTTTTTCTCTATGCACCTCCCCCACCCTCCACCAATCTGCAGTGATTTTACACCCTGATAATAACGTATGAAAATTTGTTACACCTTAAATTTATTATCGTGTGCTTGTATATTATTCTGGATCATAGCTTTATCATTATTCATTAGATATGTACAAGTCGGTGGTGAAGCGTGGTCTTGATAGGAAGGCAAGCAAGGCAGCGCTTAGATTATCGCTTCCAAAAATGTGTCAGGCACGTATCTAGAAATACTTTTTTCGGGGGAGGGGGTGTCCGAACCAAGTGTCTCATAAGTAGTAGTAATAATATAAATATTTAAATTAGTATGTTTATGTAATTTATAAGTCTCATATTTATAATAATATGTAAATTAATTAATAATTAATATTGTACTTTTATTATTACATGAATGTGTAAAAAAAGGTAGAAAAATAATAGAGATATAACAGCTCCTATTCATCGCAAATTTTGTAGTTATATAAACAACAGCTCTGGCAAGTGATGTCAAGAAGGTAAAAAAAATATATATTTATTGAATAACAAAACCAATTGTCACAGATTTCATAGAAAAGGATGGACATTTAAATAATAAGAATGCATGTCCTCCTCTCTCAACAACCATGTTTCCATTTATTCAAAATTTTTGTTAAGTTATTGATATAATAAAATACTTGTACTATTAAAAATATTCATTTTAGTTTTGGTAAATTCACAACACACATACAAAAAGATAACACTCACTTCAACCGTGCGTTATTTATTAACTACAAATGGAGGATCATTCCGAAAAGGTCTGAAACTAACAGAAAGTGATACTAACCTCGTTGCATTGCTTGTATTACTATATCTTCACCAGTGGGGTCACCGACACTGCGACGCTCAAGTCCTTGCTAACCAACTAACTCTCTAGCCTTCTTGAACCCGAAGGTTCATGACTGCAGTAACATACGCCTTCCATCTGTCCCTATTCTGAGCCAGATCTATATACTCTTTTCCATCCCTGCCAGTTTCCTTTTCTCAACATTATCCCTCTATCTTCGTATGTATCTTCCTACTGGTCTCTTACCATCAGGTATCCCAACAAGAATCCTGTAAACTCTTCTTTCATCTCCCATTCGTGCCACATGGCCTGCCGACCTAAGTCTTCTTGATTTATTAATTCTAATAATATCTGGACATGAATACAAATTTTGTAACCTTCTCCACTCACCTGTCTCCTCATCCTTTTTTGGCCCAAATATTTTCAATTCATGTTCCTCTTTCAATGTAAGGGACCAAGTTTCGCATACATATATTAGTACAGGCAGTGTTACTGTTTTGTATATTTTAACTTTTAGTTTCTTAGATATTAAACGAGAAGAAAAAAGTTTATGAAGAGAAAGGTAACATGCATTTCGTGAATTAAGCCTGCTTTTTATTTTATCTTTAATATAATTTTCATTTGTTAGGATTACTTGGATTTGGAAACAGGTTCAAACGAGTTGTTAGCCTATCAATAATTAGATTTTGATTATTGCCTAACATTTGGTTTCAGCCTGTAAGCATATATTTAGTTTTTTCTTTGCTAATTTCCAAACCTAATTCCTTAACTGCTTTGAAAAATATTTGAGCATTATTCTTATTTGTATTTACATCATCCCCCAGTAAGTCTACATCATCTGCATATGCTAACAGCTGAGCCACGTCCTTGCTAATTATGGATATAAATAAATTAAATATAGCAATTTTGGCGGGAAAAAAATATTTTCTTTTTGACAGTTGTTAGAAGAGCAGTACATTTAAAGTACACTGATTGAGGGTCAGACCGTCCTTTACATAAACTAAACTAAACTAGGCATGTTCGGACAGTTCTACAAAAATTCAGGTCAGCATACTCAAAACACCAGGCCAGCATACTCAGGAAAATATAGCCTTGCTCTTTGTGTATGACAGTACGAGGAACGTATGCCCTTTCTGCGAATATTTAAGTAACTATCAGTATGGACGTGAATCAACTTGAGGTATAGACTTCCGAGGAAAATTCGTGCTCTCCTCAGGTTTAAAGGCGATCTCCCACATAGCCATATGTCTATGACTAGTGGAAAACATTATGGGTTCTATTTCAGATGGGAGATCCAAAATTTAGGTGTTGATCATGTAATGTAAAGAAAATCTAGATTTGAGTTTCGTTTAAAGTCCACTGTCATGCACAGATTGACTAATTGGGACTGGACCTACACCACAGTTTAAAATGGTACTAGCCACTATGTGCCTGCCTCCACCAGTTATCTAACCCGGAACTCCTCGATTACAAAGCGCCGGCGTTACTACTACGTCACCACGGAGGCCACAAAGAAAATCTAGAAATAGTAACTACTAACCACTCTAGTGACAAAAGCTGAATTATCGGCGATTAATTAATTCTCAAAGGACCCTACTGATTTGAACAAAGACATACTTTTTTTTTATTTATAACATTTTTATTCGAACACGTCTTGAGTAGAACTAATTGGATACTACAATGATCGACAATGAAAATCTACATATATTTCGGAGATTTCCGAGAATGCATTTTATTTTGAAATGGAAGTTGCAGTAGCATAGTAAAGCGCCTTCTACACGATTAAAAAAATCACGAACAAGTCCTCGAATTGAACGCTAAAAGGAAATACCGTCAGAGAAAACGGCATTTTACTCATTGGATTCAAAGTTCGGTCAAATAATTTCTATTTAGGAATATTTCTAATCAGTGGTGGCAATTGGGTTCCAAAACTGCGGAGGCACAGGCTATATACTTCCCTTTGTAGATACGATTTAGCATAGTGCGGGTGCAAAAGTGACGAAAAGGGAGAAGCAACTGCCCCCTCACCCCCCTAATCGCCGCCACTGGTTCTAATTAACTTAATCCGAACCTATCGACCAGTCAGAGCACATTCTATTGAAATCGATTATCAGAAAGCGACCTGTAGATCACGAATGTAGTTGTAATAGCGGCCGCGTGAGAGGTAAACAATGTATCACTTCACATTTTTAAAATACGATAACTATTCAACCAAGAGGAATAACGTTTCGTATAAATTGAATTTAGGTACAAATCAATGGCGTTTCTTAAATACATACTTTTTAGCGTTTACTCTACACGTATAGAAGAATATTTTAATATTTTCAATTGCAAACAAACTGCACTGATCCAGCCCCTGTTTTGCTGGAAGATCTCGCAGACAGTGATCGAGCTACATTATGGCGCCACCACCCCTTCCATCTCGCTTGGCACACTTACCAGATACGCTTATGGTAGAGATCGGCTGCAAAGCACCATGATCGCTTGATTCACTGTTCGTTACGAAGTTCTAATTACACGTCTTAGAAAGTCAGGGGAATTTATGAAGGATATTTAAAAGTACATTCTTGAATGTTCTATTTCGCTTATATGGGAGTTGTTTAAGGTTCCCCACACAGCTATTTTTGTTCTTTGATTTTTGGGCTGTTTTCAGTACAAGTCGTCATAGCAATGAGAACAAGTGAAATATTCGTTCGAGACTGCAAGAATCAATTGTAACAGAATTGGCTCTTTTGGTACGAATCGCACAGTGGGATGAATAATTATTGCATAGCAAGTTGTCAATCAGCACGTTTATTCTCTCTCTTATTTTAACGCAATGAGATTTTCTGGAATTGAAACAAAATTTCAAACAAGCTACTGAAAAAATCCAGTCTTAAATAAACATATGATTTAACAGAAAATATAATGAAAATAATCGTGGACAATTTGCCGAGCAATACTTGTGCATTCCGCTGTACAAGCGCTAAGAGCTAGTTCCGAATGAGCCAGCTGCTCCCTGGCGCCAAAATGTCGGAAATAGTCTCAAGCAGACCCTCAGTCAGCACACGTATAACTAATTCGCTTTCTGATGAACTCCCACTTATATACAAGACCAGTGGCGTGGTCAGCGATGGAAGGTTCGGGCAATATATATTTTGTTAAATTTGGGAAGAAATTGTCGATTTTTACAATATATTTAGTAACAACGTTCTTGCTCGCTTCACATTCTAAACATTTGTTTCCAAGGTTATAGTCATTACTTTCAAATTGACACTCAGTTTCCCAAGAAATATATTTAGTAAAAAATTCTTCCTGGAAGTGCGCAGTGCGAACCGTTCTATAACAGTCACATCAATCTCATTCTTCCTTAGAAAGAACAAGGGTCTTAAATTAAGTTTCTCAGTTTCAAGAAAATGTTGCTCACTCCACTCGCAATGCGCTATACATGTCTCATTTACATTTTTCTTTCGCTTTGCTCGAAACATGTACAATTGTTCTATGACGGTCATGATCACCTTTTCCTCTTAAAAAATATTTCTGATATGAATAAGTCTTTGCTAAGGTGAGATGTAAAGGGGCTACCAATACTATTCTCGACCCGAGCATATGAATCTATCCAACTTTCATTTCTGTTACTATCATATTAAAACCAAAAGTAAAAACGTTTTAGACGTTCTTGTATAATAACAAAATTGTCATGGAATACTAATTCCACTAATGATGATGAACTTTAAGTGGCTTTTCTCTGTATTATTTGCTTTGCCTCACATAGGAATCATAACAAATACCCGCATATCCCTGAAAGTGGTTTTTGCCCAAGGCTGATAAATTTCTGCGGAAGCCCTTGTACTTGCTTTTAAGTTAATGTTGTTGTAATGATTGTGGTTCCTATATATTCCGTTCTTCTCAGTTCTTGCGCATATTACTGTGTGCTAACGGCAACTCAAATTCTAAACGTAAAATAATAGTTACTTTGAATAAATTTGTAATAAGTAAGAACAAGCTATAGAGCTTCAAATTTTGAGTAGATTCTTGACTTGCAATACTGGATTTGGAAAGTCAGAACTTGTCCTCTATTGCCACAGAGTCTAGAGGCTATTACAAACTTGTTAATGAGTTCCTGATGTTTAGAAAATTTGAGTTTTCAGTTTTTTCAGTGAAATACAGATGCTCTACATGGCCATGAAAAGGTATACTCTATATTTCACCAGCATTTTGAACACCAGAGCCTATGAAAGGGTTCTTCGTTGAGTGCTTTGAGTCCCATCGTCGCCTGTTTCAGACTTTCTCAATAAGGGCCAGATCGCCCTTATTAAGTTTCTCCAAATTGTATTCACTCTGCTGCATCAACACCCAAATTTTGGAACTCTGACTTGAGTTCGAAGCCGAGACCGCTGATAGTACGCGGGTACTTGCAAACTACCACCCCGTAGACTTCTTGACGCGAAGCGGTGCTCATTACTCAGCCAAAGGAGGGAAGGGGAGACATAATCTAAGCTGGTAAAATATTGGTAAAACATCGAGCTAGTTGTTGCAATGTTACCATTGTTAACCTTATAAACATAGTCCCATCTCTTTATTTTTGACTAGAGAGGTGAGAAATCCCTCCCAACCTGGTAATTTCCATTACAATTGCTGGGGTGTAAAGGGTGGTTCTTCCACGTAGTACGCCCCATTGTCAACCTCACTTCCACGTAGTACACCCTGGACTGTAGACTAACGAGGCTCTGGCGACTGGCCTCATGGCCAGTATAATTCTGTGTCTTGTCCTGTGTTTTGTCCTTATGTGTGCTGAGTGCCCATTTACAGCCTCAACTTTTAACCAGTCAGAAAATTTTAAGATTTTACTTGTGCAATGTTGGAGTTATTTGTAACGGGGAAGGGCTGGACCCCGTATAATGTGACGGGTGCAAGGTAGCCTAGGTGCTGACGCACCCAAAATTTTACAATAAAAAAAACCATTACAATAGCTGGAGTGACAGTGTGTACCTTGGAAGTGTCAATCCTATAGTGCGCGTCAAATCTGCATATGGCGATAGCCAATAGCAGCGCACTGCAGCGGTGCCATGTCGAAATCTCACACGGAAAGAGACAGCGTGGTCGAGCGAAACGCCTTGTCACGGAGAGCACGGAACATTAGATAATATAACATATAATAAACATAATGGGAGAAAAGAACATACCTGATTAGGGACTGCATAATTCTTTCAATATTCTCAAGGTGGAAGTTGTAGAGCCTTTGTAAGATATTTTGTCCCGTAAAGAGTACGTTATCTTTTTGGTAGTAGAAAATTCGCCACGATCGTAAATTTCAAAGACTGTTCTACGAACTACGTCTTTTTTCAAAGTCATCTAAATTTGTCGTTCTTTTCGGTATATTAATGTGCTTTCTAGTCTAGGTTATTGAAACATTGGAGCAGGCCCCGATCCACATTGTTTTGCCCCCGAACATATCCGAGAAACGGTAGCTTGATTCACACCACACGCTTGAGCTGTTAGATCCTGGCACTTCTTAAAGTCAATTTTACTTCTTTGTTCGTCACTTGAACACTTTTTTTTTTTTTTTTTTTTTTAAATGTACACCTGAAAAATCACCTGTCGTGCCTGGCTTCGTACAACACTGTATTTTTCCCTCTTCTCTCGCCATCACTACCACTTGGTTTACTCAACGACATGCTGCACACACCCACTAAACACATGAAAAAAAACGAACAATGACGGTATCCTCTTCGTCAACTTCTTCTGCCATCACTGGGAACGAACGTGCCCTGTTCCCTTAGCTAATCGGAAAGTTTCAGAATGCAACAGGAACGAAGGGAGAGCAAAAAGGATACAATGCAAATACGTTTATAATAACATTGCTTCTACAGAGGGAACGGTATAAGCTACAATCACTCTTGTTTTTCGTACATACTCGCAAATTCATTATCTTTCCATCTGTTGAACTACTGACACTTGAAATAATCTATTTATATCCGAGCGCCAGGTACACGATTTAGTAGCGAGGTGAAACAGCTTCTGAACTACGCAACGCTGCACGTCCGTGATTCGCTGGTGCTGTTCAGTCGTTCAAGGTCATATGCAGGAGATTTGACGCGCACTCTAGTACTGCCTGATAATGAGTTGTAGATACCAGGTTTCACAATACAGGCCACATCGAAGATAAAGAAAATAACGGAGGTACCGTTCCGATATATCGATATTTCTTCGTTGCCAATACTTCTGGTTCTGCTAATTCCATTGGTATTACCAGCAGATCTAATATGTATCACGTTTCTTATACGTTATATATTTATTTTGCAATCAGACAACGGCTTGTACTTCTACCCTGAGGTTTTCGTAACAATACCTTCCCCCACACAAACACAATTACACATATGCATTTAATATACAGATTGGCCCAAAAGTTCGCACCATAGGCGTATGACAATAAATGTGAAATGTTTGCAATTTCTTCTTGCAGGTAACTACTGAACAGCGGGTATAAGAGCGACCACAAGGAAATAACCTTTGGCGAAAATTCTCCCCGCGCATTCCCCTCCATCGTTTCAACTCAGCATGCTCCACTCTGCCCCTCCACGAGGGAGTACGGTGCACAGGAGTCGCGAGTCTGCCCAGGCCTTTTTCCTTGTGGATCCACAAGCCATTCTGCTACAGCCCATACCAGCTAACTGTAGACCAGGCGAACGAGAACAAGTCTCTGCGCAAGTAGTGACACGAGACGGTTCCACCAATGTGCAGTGAGAGAAACTGGATTGTGTAATCGGCAACGGGAATTTTCCCGATTTCCTCCAGCGTTGCAAACTTTTGAAAAGGATAATACCGAATGCACATGGCAAACGGACCGTATTTTTGTCTCCAGGTCCATCCGATTGGTTCAAGAATTTCTTATGGAAATATTAGGGATAAAACTGCACGAGCAACTTTTCACAAGCCCTGCATTTAGCGTACGGACTACGGTCTGGACCGTACGTCCGTACATGTACGCTCAGGACCGTACGGTTGGCAACGCTGCGCTTTCACCACTCCATATTCCTCCTCTTCCTCTGCCAATATGCGCGGCCCTGCTCTACAGTTAGCTGGTATGGACTTTATGTGGATTGAAGGCTACTCCTACAGAGAGAGGGGGGGGGGGGGGCAGGGGGCACCCGAATCGAGAGCTAGTAGCGTGCACCACTATTGGCATCAGGGACAAACAGCGCCTGCGTGAGCGAATTTCATCTGAGTGCCGTGCTATTTCGCAGACTTGGTTACCCATAGAGTCAGGGTGCAAAATCACTGAAGACTGGTGGAGTAGAGGATAATCTAAATCTACATACACACACACATATGTATTATACATATATTATATATATATAATTAGAAATTTATAATGTTATTAGCCGGTCCCTGTGGCGTCGCGCTACGACGCCAAGGGCCCTGGGTTCGAATATTGGCCTGGGCATGAATGTTTGAAAGTGTCCATTCATCAATTTCATCATATTATAGCTCATTCCCATTTTCGCAAATTAGCCAAAAGTGGCACAAAAAGCAATGTAAAATAAAGCAAATCAATCAATCAATCAATTATAATGTTATTAAATATAAAAGTCAATTACTAGATAGTTAAAATACATTATTAAATGCATATAAAGTACCTTTATATGCATTTGTTATTTATAAAGTAGCAAACTAATTCCTGTATTAACTAGTTAAAGATGTCAATATAAATTACGAAATGCTTTATTTTTAAGTTATTGTTTAGTTTTTGCTTTCTATTAATATAAATCAATTAGATTTCATAGTTATATTTCTCTTGCATTCTTATTTTACTTTCATTGTCCGTATGTACGTAGTTATTACTGTTAATAGTCCCTTGAAAGAGAGAGAGAGAGCATTCAACACTCACTACTTTCTGTGTGTTTTTTATATTGTCTTTAGCAAAGTATATTTGAAGTCAACACTAATTGATTATCTTTTATTGTTACAACAAAAACTCTCTCCTTGCAATTGGAGGGGGGGGATTTTTTAAGTGAAGATAGTTTGTTGGGGGAAATCCCCCTCCCCGAGATTTCGCAACCTGCATACAGTTGTGTTTTGACAATGGTGGCCAAGACATTGAACAAATATTGTGATCCAGCCTAAAGTGTGGGACATTTGGGTCACGGTATATATATATATATATTGAAGTGTGACTCGGGTTATACCTCATCAATATATATATATATATATATATATATATATATATATATATATATATATATATATATATATATTGTTGTTGTCTTTCTTGTTTTATAAAGGTGAAGTTTTGACCACCCCATAGCCCCATTGGACACGTCACGTCATTCACATCAATACAAGCCGGACCACGTAGCACCACATTGCGCTACGACGGCAGGGGTCGCGGGTTCGAATCCTGGCTTGGTCATGGATGTTTGTGAGTGTCCATTCATCAATTTCATCACATCATCACCAATCCCCATCTTCGCAAATTAGTGACACAAAAGGCGAAGCAAATAAATAAATCAAGCAATCAATCAAACATCAATACAATTACAAGGGTTGATTCTAGGTCTTATTTGTGGTCAGATGAACTAATCGGGACTGAACCTTCATCGTATAATCCGTCCTAGAATGTACCACCACCAGGAAACGAACCCAGAGCCCTTTGATTATAAGGGAATGACATTAGCAGATTTTCCGTCGTCGCTTTATAATCAAGGGATCCAGGGTTCGATACCTGCTGAAGGGACATAGTATTTCACATAAAACTGTAGGTCAAGTACCAATTAAGCTCTACGCATAAAAGTGGACTTAAAACTCAATCAATCAATTATTAGTAGAAGTGTGAAATGAAAGAAGTTCTATTGTATTTATATGAACAATGATTACAGAAAGAAATAGACTGATATTCTTTTAACTATGTGGGGAAATCGGCTCCATCATTCTTTGTTCATTTAATATGATGCTATCAATACTTTCCATAATACTTAACCATCCTTTTGGGAGGGGTCCTCCCGCTAAATTCGCCAATAGCGCTGTCTAGTTGGCTGCACTTTTTGACTCGATGTGACTCTCTCTGCACCGTAGCGTCTAGTTGCTTGCACGGTGTAACACCGTGTCGTTTAGTTCGTTGATTTCGAGTCAAGTAGTGTAATTGATGTTTGCACCGTCTGCACTACCTTCCGGACCAGTGCAAGGGTGGTGTATGGTCACCTGGTGCGTGCTAACTAATAAAATGACCGTTGAAAGCAGCAAATAGGCATTTGTTGAATATTCTGAACTCGAACACCGCTTTCCGTCTAGTTGGTTGAACGTCATTTCCTTGCACCACCCTTGACACTGGATACACCTGCACTGCACCGAGTGTTAAAAAGTGCAGCGAACTATACAGGGCTAATGTATAGGTGGGTTTCACGTGACGTCAGAATGCGCACTTCCGTCATGTTTATGGCAAATGTTATTTGTTGTTTGCAAAGAATCCACCATTTAACATTCGTTACATCTGCACCAACTGTATGTTTGTTTTAAATCACGAGTGATTGCATTCGTATCTTCGGCGAAGTTTTGCGTACCTGTTGTTTTTTGGCGGTTTTCTTCCGTTTGGTGTTGCAAGAGGACCTTGTCTCTCTTCAGTTGTGAGACTCTGGACAGGCCAAGGGGGAAACAAAGATGTCGGTGGAAAGAGCAGATAGTGGAGAGTGTTAGTAGAAGACAATATTGGAACACAGTGGAAAGAGAGGAGGGGTGGAAGAGCAAGAAAAAATGGAGATGCTTGACTTCTACGTCGACCCAGCCAGAGGCAAGAAATTGCGAAGGGTGATGATGAATACCACCCCTTGCCATTTTGCTGTTGTAGAATAATTATAATAATAAATTCCTTCAAGAACTACCCAAAATGGGAAAGCGCGCACACAAATAATAAAGCACTTGACCCCGTCGGAAGCCTGTTCACGAACTTTTGCTTGGACATTCCCCCACCCTTCCCTCTTCCCAACACGTGTTTGCTGCAAGTGGCAACCGTCTGACGGCTGTTATTTTTAGCTCCCTAAATCGCGGTAAACACAAGAAAGGAAAACGTCTCTTTTTCGATGCTCCGAATTGCAAAATAATGTGTAGATTATCAAAACTTTACATTTCCTTAGGTTTTTGTATATTTATTATTTTCTCTTCGAATGTAACGACTTTTCTTTATGACAGAAATACTCTAGTTTCGGGGTAAAAGTAAAAGCCCATAACAGTCCATCAACCTGCCCTAACTGACATTCGCCAGAATCCACATTATGTTGGTGTTTTAAGTCCACTTTATGCACAGTAAGGTTAGTCGGGACTGGACCTACGGTTTAAAGTGGGACCCGAACCACTGTACCTCCAAAGGGTATCGAACTCGAGACCCCTTGATTACAAGGCGACGACGCTACCACTGCGCCATCGGGGAGGCCCTGAGAATCCACAGTCAAACTGCTAAACAATAGGAGGGAGCAGGGCGAGGGGAGAAAGATGTTATTGGTTTTATGAGCGGTGGTTCCATGGATCATGGCTCAATCGCCCATCTACTAGCTCACTGCATGTTGTGACAAAGAATACAGACGTCCCATAATACAAGGATGGTCAAATCCAATCAATGGTGCCCATACCCCCCCCCCCCTCCCAAAGCCCTGGACACATCCCCCAAAGTCGTTCATGAAAATTCCCCCCTAACAGAATTAATCATCATAACCTCACTTTCATGTTTGCTAACATAAAACGTACAAAACTGCACAGATCGTACTACTATTGTTAGTGTACTGAACCTTTTTCTTAACAGTTTGTCTGTATTAAAGCGAAAATCACGTGTACACCCCCCCCCCCCCCAAGTCTTCCGAACCGATTCTACACATATAAGAGGTGGTGTTTCATTTCTACCCTATCGCCGCAATCACCCACACGTAGGTAGCAAAAATGTACATAATAACCATAACCCCCCATTTTTGTGTGAAGATATATGGTAGAACTACAACATTTTGTCCCCTAAAAGTTCCCATGACGCAGGCGCATCATGAATCCCCCCTGTGGGCACCGCTTGTCAAATCACCTTGTCTTTGGCATTGAATTTATTTGTTTTTATTTGATTTATTTTATTTTACTTCGCGTTTTGTGCCCCTTGGCTAATTTGCGAAGATGGGGATGAATGACGAAATTGATTAATAGACATTCACAAACAACAATGCCCGAGCGGGATTCGAACCCAGGACACTTGGCGTCGTAGCGCGAATTGATAAGTCACACAGCCACAGGTTCCGGCACCTCTTTGGCATTGAACTCGCTTCAGAAGTTATGCATAACATTTAACCTGATAATTGAAGAACAAACGTAATTAAGTAACAGGAGACTGTATATACATAGATACCAAGTTGAAGAAGTGAGGATAGAAGCTGAGATATTTTAAAGTGACTAGATCCTTGTCAGTGAAGTAATCCAGAAGAACCAATTATTTCCTTATCTATGCAGATAACGGCCGTGTCGAGATTCATTTTTTTAAAAAATAGTTTTATGTCTCGTTTCTATCGCTAGACTGATCACAAAGATAACAATGAGTAGAATGGTTGATGATAGCAAATAAATAGAGACGAGCACAAATATATAAATGAATGTCACCATTAGAGAGAGTACTTTATGTTGGTTACCGAAGATACGGAAAATGTC
Organism: Lepisma saccharinum; assembly: GCF_977018435.1. Lineage (NCBI taxonomy): Eukaryota > Metazoa > Arthropoda > Insecta > Zygentoma > Lepismatidae > Lepisma > Lepisma saccharinum. Next base: position 57,940,071 of record NC_139245.1, read on the forward strand.
GGTTATCAGGATATCGATAATTGGAGGTTACTGTGTATTCGAGTGCAGATAACGGGTCTCGTATATCGATAGTTTCAGTCTCCGTGGCGGAGTGGTTAGCACAGAGGCCAGGGGTTCCGAGTTCGAATCCTGGCCAGGGCATGGGTGTTTCTGAGAGTCTCTTAATCAATTTCATTGTTATCATCACTCATCCTCATCTTCGCAATTAGCCATAGGTGGCAGAAAAGCGAAGTAAAAAAAAACAAATCAATCACTAAAATACTCCGATTATGCAACAATTTCAGGACTTTTATTTTTTTTATTTTGCCTGCTTTGCGGTGCATTATTTACACCAGCAAGTTAACCACAAGGAAAAGAAGGAAATAGCTCACGAGGCGAATTACATGAAAAGTAAAACCATCGTAGATTCTAGCCGAGACCACTCCCTTAATATCAGCCATGGTATCACTTAATGGCAATGAACAAGGGCAATTACATAAACATATTATTAACTAAATATTAAATAGAATAGGATTATACAAAGTGGCGGCGACTGGGGGATTTGGGGACAGTTGCCTTCCCCCAAACTTTGACACTTTCTGCCCCCGCGGTATGGTCTGTTAACGTAAGCCTTGTGTACAAGAGAAAATAAACTGTCCTTGACCCCCTAGTTTTGGCACCCTATCGCCGCTACTGGTTATACAAACTGCAACGTTAAAATGTAGAACAGAATGCGGCATGCGACATGTTTATGGACAGCCACGTAACAGATTCACTATAATATGAAAAGACACTACCGTCTCCTGCACGTTGCACCGTTCCGTGGAGGCACACGATTGATTGATATATTTGGTTTATTATACTTCGCTTTTCTTCCTCATTTGGCTAATCACGAAGATGTGAATGAGTGATTATGTGATGAAATTGATGCAGGGACAATCGCATATTGGACTGTTTGCTACATCCTAAGTCGCCTTTTTAGCTAGTGTTGACGAATATCAACGATGAGGTAGAATGGAAATTAGGTAAAAGTGATGAAGGGACGAACACAAACACATGGACACATAAAACAAGCCCACACGATGGTTTGAGGCGCCAGAGATTCGTTGGCCTGCAAGACACAGTTTCCAGGGTTTAATCCGCAGGAGAGAGGTTGTTGACATTTGAGTCTGTTCGAAGAAGTCAATTTTACAGCCCAAGCAAGATGTGAAAAATAAATTAATTATTACGATTACCTACTTGATAGATTCCTTGTGTTCAAATCGCTTTCTTCAAAAGGTAAGAAGAAAAACTGGAATGGAACATGGGGTGGGGGAGGGGTGCATATTAAAACTCTATCGATGTCTTGTATTTATACTGCCCTCTTAATTTATCATACAGTTTCTGCCTTTCCTGTCGAATATTTCTGGCTGCTAAAAGTAAGTTCCAAACGACCGAGTTGCCCGTTGGCGCCAAAATGTCTGGAATCGTTTGAAGCAAACCTTCAGTGAGCACACAAGCAACAACTTCCCTTCCTTGGGAACTGCCACAATCTAATATACAAGACCAGTGGCGTGACGAACCCGGAACCGCTTACACCAAAGGCTACGCGGGAATCTCTTCATAATAATCAGTATAATAATGATAAAATAAATTAATGTGTAACTTGGGAGCAGTCACTTCAGTACAGAAACCGGGTCAAGTTTAAGGCTACCAGACGTCCCAATTTTTTCGGGACAGTCCCTTTCTTTCAGTCCGTGTCCCAACTTTTTTCTGACCTCATTCGGGACGTCGAAATGTCCCGATTTCTTGTCATACCATTTTTTCTTCAATTTTCTAGTGTTTACTCAGTCACAATAAACATACGAACGCACATTTTCCACAAAACATTGTTGATTGCGAAAAATAAAGGAAAAGATACCATGCAAGAAACTGTTTCTTGCATGTTAGTCAGGCGGAGGGGTAGAGAGAGGTTGAGCGTATGCAGTTATGTTTGTTAATAGCGGTGCACGACTGTGTGGGTAATTGTTGTCGGATGGAAAACAACGGCGCAAGTTGAACACAACTGTGTGCTGTGTTAAAAAAAAATCTAATAAAATTTGGAATTAAACTACACGAACAATTTGTAAGAAATATTGCTCTCTAAATTTTTAATTTACATTTCCATATTAATATCTTTATACTACTGTAATCTGTTTTCTTCATTTCCAATAATGTGCTTTTGTTCTTGTTCCATTACATATTGTGCGTAATAACATTTGTTTATTTTGAGTAATTAATAACATATGTATCATTTATGATTTATGTGTACGTGCACGCGCATTAGGTCATGCATTGTGACATAGGAATAGAGTATAGTAAAAACGTCCCGATTTCAAGTTCTGAAAATATGGTAGCTTTAGTCAAGTTCCTCTGTTGCCCATCATAAAAACCGGGATTCTTAGGAAACATCAAGGACTATTCGGTCCAACTGTTACTTCTCCCTATTTTTTTATTTTTAGTGGATGGGCCACGTTAGTGTAGAACGTGATAATTTCTATAACTGTTTCAGAATGTACCTTCTGTTCAAAATTAGTCCCAAATTATTTTTAGAATGAATTCATACATACGTTCATTAAAGTGCTCAAACCTATAAAGCAGTCTTTATTTGTTAAAATCATTAACTTTAGTTGCACATCCAGGATTATGCTCTCTAATGCTAATATCCCCTTCTCCAAGAGATACCCTATAACACTCTCGCACTTTCACCACAGACAATTTATCTAGCTTATCTGCACTTTTACACTTTTGTTCCGTCTTCCGTCTAAAAAAGGTCGGATTAGATATTAGATGGTCACCCTGCGTTGGCTTAATGTTTATTGCACGCTTTCTTAAATTACGTTGTATAGGTTCGCACTGTAGTATGATTTTTTTTTCGTTCATTTAATGCATCATTCATCATCCGTGTTTATAGATACGATTAACCTACAAAGATGAAAGTTACCCTTTGGGCATTGAACGGTGGCTGGAGCAACAAGGTGATTTTGGAGGCTTGGCCTCCACGCATTTTAAGTCTCAACCATAGTTGTGATCAACACCACGCTTCGTTCCCTTTTATTCCTCAGGTTCAACCTCAGACATCTATTAAGACATCTTAAGCAGAGAATCAAATTCGTCTCCCGCATGTCAGTCAGAAACAGGCGGCCACGGGGTGGGACAACTGGGGCAGCTGCTCGAGGACCAGCGCTCAGGAGCTCCGCGCCAGATAAAAATATTTCATTGTGTACGGTTTATTACGAGTTAAGGAAGCTGGTGCTTGCAACAAAGCAACTAATCTGATTTTTCCTCTCTTCACGGATGGTTTTGCCAAACTTAAAAATATCCAAAGTTACTGAAATTATGTTGCAAACAGGTTACTAGATTTTTTTAAAAAAAGTTAATATGAACTATTCGTTTAATTAATAAATTATATTCTGATGTGAAAACATTAATGTTTGTTTTAAACAATGTAAAATCACGACAGCACCGAAATTCATCGAAAAATGAAGGAGAGAACTCTGATATTTGATATGATTAAAAATTGCAAGTTTGCATAGTAAAATAATAGTTTGATTCCGAACCAGTTTTGAAAATTATACAATGAACGTCGCAGGAGACAACGGTGCATCGGAAATGAAAATAAATACTAGTTTAGAAAGTTTTATCAGTCTCCCATTTTATTTTTTATGCTTCAACCTGTTTATTTCTGTTGGGTAAAAATACGAATAAATTAATCGTTTTTTAATTGATTACACTTCAGACTAACAAACAAAATGTTTTTGTTTTTTTTTAACCTAAGAAAATATTTGGTTATAGACACCGCGTATATTGTATACTCCAGGTACCTAGGTACACCCACCTAGGGCCGGGCCTGTTCAGAAGCGCAGCCGAGGGGAGCACTGATGCTCTTGAATGATATATAAAAGTGCTTATTTCAGAATAAAGAACTTTCCTCATAAACAAGAACGTCAAATACAGGGAGAGATCGCAAACGAACGGAATCAATGCTAAATAATAGCAATCGTTGCCCCCTTTTGAAATAACGCATCCTCTAACATAATTTCTGGACGCTCTCCAATTCAGAAGCATTGCAATTAAGAAAAAAAGTAAATTAAAAATTGATCACCATAATTAGAGGCAAAGCAGAAGAGTGATCATCCTTGAAATATTTTGATTTCGATCAGTCAAGTATGTGGTTTATAAACATGCCTCTACTTATCAACGTTTAAAATAAAAATCCTCTTATTACATGAATGTGTGAGTTTTCTTGGTTCTCTCCTACCGCGCATTTCTGTCATTCGTTTCTTTGCAACGGAAAGGGAGGAGGGGGAAGGCGACGTTCGGGATCGGGATTAGAACCCGAGATCACGTGATAAACAGCCTGACATGCTTTATCAAGACGTCGGCTCATTTCGCCCGGACACACGGTGAAACCACAGACAAACGTGAGGTGCTGCTCATTACTCAGGCGAAAAGGGGATCAACCTAGTTGTTGCAATCAATGGAAGTATTATGATGACTTCATATTTGCATATGGGCGGGAGAAATCCCTCCCCCCTCCTTCCCGAACCAGCCTAAGAATTCTCACTTCAAGCGCTGGAGAGTAACCTTATACCTTGCAAGTGTTCGTCCCAGAATATAATACGTAGGGTTGCCTGGTAATGAGGTTTAGATACCGGGCTTCAGTATATTGAAATACCGGTTACATCGAAGATACCGAAGATGCAGAAAATACCGGAAAATTACGAAGGTACCGTTACGATATATCGATATTTCGGTGTTGGCAATACCTGAGATTTTCAAGTAATCAATATCTCCACCATCTTTAAAAAGTATCACGTTTCTTATCATTCATATTTATTTTCAAATCACTTATACTGTATATATGTACACATGTGTAGGGCTTGTGTCTGTGCGGTGCTTCTTTCCAAAGAAATTATTCAAGTAATCTTTCTGAATTAGTAAGCAACGCAAAAGGAAAATCCAAAGAAAGTTAGGCAAATGCGAAAGGGAAATTAATACTTACTCTCATGATGCTTTTTCGGTGGCTTGAATTTTAAATTGAACGCACTGTGTATTGTACGTGGCTTTTCTTCCCGTTTTGTTAATTCCGACGATTTTACATTTAGGTACTCCTAAGCAATACTGTTGTGTATTCACACGTGAAACTGCTATCATCCTTCCTATTTATATGTTTTTTACTTTATCAGTGACTCACTGGCAATCGCCAGAATGCACAGTCGGAGAGCTAGGCAAAATAAGGGCGAAAGAAAATGTTATCCAACTGCGTCTCGGTTTAGTAAGTGGGTGGATCGGTTCCGAAAGACTCAATCGCCCTTCTGAGTCTCCTACCTGCCCCAAGGGAACGAGTAGTGGTTAGTTATTTAAATGGCTTGCATTGGTTTATTGAACGAATAAATTGGTCGCTGCATAAAACGGACAGTGCTTTACGTTGATTAGAATAAAAAAGTTTCAAAGTATTTTATCATGTATACTTGCTTGAAATTAGCAATACTTTTGTACAAACGACATGCTTTTTGCGTCTTTTATTATGTTGGCTAAAGAAGAGAAGCCGACAGTAGTTCCACAGACAAGGGTTGTGATAGTTCGATAGCCTTGGCTGAAAGAGAATTTTAAAACACAAATTGTTCTAGTATGAAAGTGTTTTGTGATCATTTTATAAATGTTACAGTTCTGCTGTATAAAGTAAAAAAGAAAATAATAATAATAACACCCTTTGTTGGCTTCTTTCATTTTCCACAGTGGTATTTCAGAACGCCACAAGCTATAGCGAATCCCGTGCAACTCGCTACGTGGCTTCCCTTGCTGGTTTTATAGTTTCAGCAGCGGAGTAAATCGTGGCGCCAGGAAGTCTCATCCCGCAGTCGGAAAAGCTAGAGATGTAAAATTGCGTTTGCATTAGCTGCGAGTCACTACGTACTTCGTTCATTTGTCATCGTTGCTAGAATCTGTCCATCAAACATGGTCCACCACCCGCATAAATTGGATATAATTGAAATCAATATATGCAAATTACAAAAGAAAAAATCAATGAGTGGAAAGGGGGGCAATTTGATTTGATCGTTGATGTTATCAAGGAAGCTATAAAAAGGTGGTCAAACCACTTTTGTCTGTGGTTTAACTTTATTTGGAGTTCACTTTTGCTACATAGGCTAATCGGGAAGGACCTACAGTTTAAAGTGAGATTCGAGCCACTGAGCAATGTGCACCCAGAAGAGATGGAAGTTCGATCTCGGAACCCCTTGATTACAAAGTGACAGAGTTGCATTCAATTACCTTTGAAACGAAACGCAGAATGTGGTTGTTACATGATCATACTGATTCTCCTTCTTTTTGCTTGGCGTACATAGTGTGAAATCACTGAAGATTGGCTGAGGGAAAAAATATCTTAATCTACACACAAGTGCGCGCGAATATGTGTGTGTATATAATATATATATATATATATATATATATATATATATATATATATATATATATATATATAATATAAAATTAAATATGGAGTTACTAATTATTAAATTAAAAATGCATTATTAAATATTTGACTTATTTTTATAAATATCAGATCTGTACAAAGTAGCGAACTGATTACTTTACTAACTGTTTAAAGAGTCAATAAATTTAAAAATTGTTGAAATTGTTTTATTATTTAACAATTATATAACTGTTGAAAGATTTATTTATTGATTGAATTGGTTTAGTTTACTTACCTTTTGTGCCACTTTTGGCTAATCGCAAAAATGGGGATGAGTTATGATTAGACGGATTTTTAGGTTCTAAAAAGTGTGCTTTTAGATTCCTAAAATAGGCTCTAAAATCCTAAAATATGTTCGAAAAACCTTAAAATAGGTTCTAAAAATCCTAAAAATATTAAGTTACTCACGAAAAATCCTGAAATAGGTTCAAAAAATTTTTAAATTGTTCAAAATTCTTGAAAATGTTGATTAGGTATAGTCATCTATATCCTGAAATACGCACTATCTTGCATAACATTATGTGTGTTGCCTAACCCTACGGCAATGGCAGAACTTACCATTGGAAATTGGCTATTAAAATCCGCTCTTTACCGTATAGTTAGGCAACAGCCTTTTTACATGTTATTCACAGTCAAACTCCGCAATTTTGTTTGTGAGGATCATCTTATATGCTGAAAATAATCTTTCAAGAAAAACATAGTCAATGGTGCAAACTTCAATGCTGAAATGTTGGTGAATGCCACAAAGCACCGAAGTGACTCGAAAGTGAGCAAGGCGACACAGATCAGACCACTTTGGATTGTACAGGTAACAGTGGAACCAGACATTTTGCTTTGTTAAGAGCTTTGAAAAATCACCATGGACTTGGAGGAAGGGAAATCGACAGAGAGTACATTTCAAACACGTTCGTCATTGAATTTTTTCGTGACGAAACAAAGCAAATGCTTCTGTGTGACATAAAAATTCTGTAAAATCCTTCAAAATATATAAAAACCTAAAAAAAGGCTTGATTTAGGCACAAAAACTTAAAATAGTTTCTAACAAGCGAAATATTTCTTTTCGTAACTATAAAACTTCATCAGTTGTTGCGCTTTTTAATCAAACGTTGACATAACTTATTATTTCTTACATACCTGTAAATAAAAAATTGGTTAAACACCTGAAATCCGAGATCTAATTATAACTTAAAAATTGCATTCATTTGATTTAGAGTACGAGGTCATTCTGTTACGAAATTTATCTAATTTTGCCTGGTGTCGCCCGTGTCACATATTGGTGATAAATGCTGAGGATTTCTGTTTTTTTCCTTAGTTGACTTCTATTCAATGACAGCTTAAAGAAAGCTAAGCATTTGTTTATCGCAGACGAAAATTGTCCATATAACAATGCAGAATGTGAAAAATTCACAACAAAATTATATGCGAGGTAATTTCGTACTTAGTAAGTCACTCGTACATACGTATTTGATTTTTGCCACAGATTTGGGGAGTCTACAGACCAGCACCCCCGGTACGATCTCGGCCCCAAAGAAAGAAGGGAATCAGACAAAAAAAACAACAAAAAAAACAACTAGAGAGTAAAAAGTAAATTTATCGCTTGAAAATATGGCCATTCTATTCAATTACTATTGTCTTTAGTTCGTAGACAGAATAATCTTTAAAGAAACCAACTTCTTTTAAACTTTTTTTTCGATGACTTCACAAACGAGGAGACAGGATAGGGTAGTTGTTGAACAGTCGATCTTGTTTCTCTGCTATCACTCATCTTTTATGCTTAACTTCGCTGCTTTTAAATAACGTAATTTTTTCAACATTAAAACATAAAGTTGGTTTACACAGTTTAAATTGAAATTAAAAAAAATGCTGTACGTGTCGTGAAGTAGTGCTGAGAGAACACGGAAGTGAGCTTTCTTGCTTCTCTCTCTTCCCACACGACCTACATGTGTTTCTGAGGTAGTGGCAACGATGCCCACTAATCCCCTCCCAGACAAGCGAAGGGAGAAAACCAGTACGTGTTGTTATTAGATGTTATCTGTAGAAGCACTTTTCTCGCTCTTCTTGTGTAACTTAGGTTAAATACAGAAATCCTGTGTTGTGCGTGCGATCGAAGGCATATGTAATAATAGACAAATTGCTTATCATTATCATTGGCGTAGCATGGGCATTTCGGGTTGGAAAGCCAAGTCCAAAGGAAGGGTCGGCCCTTAATAATTTACTTATGGAATTAGTAGCTACAGGTATTTTATTTGCATGAAGTCAGCTGGGTTTTCAATAAAACATCATCCATGCATGTTTTAGCTAGAAAATTAGATGCCTCACTACGCCAAAAATGTTTTGAACTCTGGTGTTTTACACCTTTCTTATACCTTTCGGCATGACGCAAGTCATTAAGAAACCTACCTGAATCACAAGCGCCTCTGAACAACAGTAGATGTTATTGTTGTGGGTGATCCAACTACTGATTGATTTGGTTTATTTTACTTCGCTTTTCTACCACTTTTAGTTAATCGCGAATATGAATATGAGTGATGATATTGATGAAGTGACACTCACAAAGAACACCCGTGCTCACGCCGGGATTTGAACCAGGGTCCTCTGTCGTCTTGGTGCGCTATGCAAAACACTCTGACACGGAGGTGTGGCGGATGATCCAACTATCGTACACTCTACTAACGTAACAGTGCCGATTAGTAATTCAGACTACTGTTTATTGCATCTTGAGAATGCTGATAAACATTTTAAAATAATTTTGTCCAGAGACCATTCGATGTTAAGAGTTTTCAAATGAATACTAAACATTCCCACTGACACAATATTAAGCGGTTAGATACTAACGAAATAATAATAATAAAAAAGAATAGTTTTTGCGGGTTAAGTGGTAGAGCAGTCACATGCTGAACTTATATCACGAGAGCTTCACCAACTTATTTGACAAAAACTGTTGATCTATTAGTTTTTAATGCACATCTCTGTTCATGCGATAAATTATGCAATGCACTGGTCATTAAGAAATGTTATATTTGAGTTTGGTAAAGTTGCGTCAGTCAATATTGCGTATTGTTGCATCAAACAGCACGAGCCCGATTAAACGAGTAGAAATTTTGCTTCTGTCATCTACGACAGAAGAAAGGAAAGGTCACATGAGCCCTAGAACCAATCTCTGCTCCGTAAGCTAGCGTCCGGCCAGGAAAGGCATTGAAAAAATGCTAGAACGACTGTTGTTAGTGGAGCGCTGCAAGCGGACCGCGAAAAATAGTTATTATAATGCTATGACGGTCAAACATATATGAAATTAGTCAAGTTTTACTTTATATTGTATTTTCATAATTCACGCATTTTTGAAATTTTAAATCACGGTACGAAGGGCGTATGGGCGTACTATAACGCTACTACACTGATCATTATGTTAATTAATTATCTGCGCCGGACCCCGTGGCCGAGCTGTTAGCACATCGCGCTGCGACGCTAGGGGTCCCGGGTTCGAATCCCGCTCGGGCTTGGTTGTTTGTAAATGTCCATTCATCAATTTCATAATTTCATCCCTCAACCTCATCTTTGCAAATTAGCCAAGAGGCACAAAACGCGAAGTAAAATAAACCCAATCAATCAATCAATTATCTATGTCCCTCAATGTGATCTTCAAGGGTTGGACTGAATAAGAAAATAATGAAAAAACGATGAGCATTTTGCCTGCTATAATGTTTGCCGTTGACTGTATACAGCAAGAGGATGTTTTGCTGTGGTCTTCGAAAAGGAGCCTAGCTTTCAAATCCTGGTCGGCTATTACACGAGTGTTTGTGTGCGCAGTTCCATCATTCATCCCCAGTGTGAACAATATACTAAGGTTTCCAGTATATTTCTGTTTTGGCTATTTTACACCGATTTTCTACCTATCGGGTTAATCGCGACGATGAGGATAAATGATGAACCGATGAAATTGTGATGGGACACACAAAATGATACATCCACGACTGACCAGGTACGAACCTGGACCTTCGTAGCGTGTTACGCCGTTTACTCCGCAACGGAAGCCGACCAAAGGTTTCAGATGACAAATGACAGAATGTAGACGCTCACTCACGATATCGCCAGCAACGGTTCAAAGTTGAGTCTTTTGAGTTTATTTCTTTTTATATTTTTTATAAGTCCATATTATTCACATAAAGCCTAAACCCCTTGTTTCGGAATGAGTGTTTTATTTTTGTGTAGTGTATCCTGCAGTGCGTAACACTGTTGGCTTGTAATCAAGGGTTTCCAGATTCTGTCCCCTGTGGAAGCACATTGTGCATTGGTTCGGATTCCAATTTAAACTGTAGGTACAGTCTCGGTTAACCTATCTTTGCAAGGAGTAGACTTAAAGCAAAGTTTTAAATATTTTTTGCGATTTCGTGTCTTCATCATTTGTTCTCATCTTCGCAATCAATCAAAAGTATCAGAAAGGAGACGTAAAATTAGAAACGTACGAATAAAACAAAAACGCTTTCAGCTACTTAAGTTGACCTGACTAGGTTTTCAGTCAACTCTGTCGTTAAACAAACTGGAGCCAGGGGTGTTCAGAGGAAGCGAAGACGGTTGGGACACGATGCTTAATGGGAATTTTTGGAGGGGACAACAGTAATTGAATTTTCATAATATAATAAATAACAAAACATTAAAAAATATTTTTATACTTTTTCTATCACTTCTATCTAACTTCACACAAAAATGTGTATGTGTGGTTCTTTTAAATCCACTTTATGCACAGATAGGATAATCGGAACTGGGCCTACAGTTAAAAGTGGGATCCGAACCACTGTACTATGTGCCGACGACACTACGTATAAAGCGACGACGTTGCCACTACGCCATCGGATAGGCCCCAGGTACGTGTGTGGTATGTTGGAGCAGAGAATTAGTTGGAAAAGTCAAACGAACAAATAACCAAGAGCACGGTTCAGTACGCTAAAAAAAGTGCAAAATATGCATTGTTTATTTTTATGTTTCAAAACATGAAAGTGTCGGTACTTTCCTTTCGATAATATTTTAGTTTCAACTTCGGCAATGAAGATTTCAAACAAGGGCGGAACCAGAAACTGCATGTTTTCTTTCTTCAGCGTTGGTTCTTTCACACCTGCAACCAGGCAAGGGACAGCCTGTTTCCTCCGGCCTATTTCTTTCAAGAACTTTTAAGAAATAGTCGGGCTGTTAGCATTTTATCCAGTGCCCACCACCCTATATTGGCTTACATTCGAACCACAGAATCCCTTATGAAATCTGTTTGTAATTTTTAATTTCCTCTTCTTGCCTTCTTTCGATTATTTTCGAATTAAACTTCCAATTTTACTTGGTTATTAGCTCTTACTAGCGTTGGGCGATATACCGTCTGGACGTTATATCGCGATATTGAAACTATATCGTCCAGGCGATATCAACTACACGATATATCGTCACGAAATTTGGCGATATATATCGCCGATATCACGAAAGGGAGAAAATATCGTATTGTGTCGTCTGTGACGAAATTTTCTTGACGATATATCGCAAGATCAAATTTCGGATATCATCCAACCCTAGCTCTTGCTCTGAAGTGGATTTCATTAAGTATATATATTTTTTCGAGGGCACTGCTTCTGCATTCGTGCTTGTTTTCACTTTCAAATATCATTCCCTCTTCGGTTGTTGCCACCTCGTCTTTCCTTCTTGTTGGCTACAAGTGCTCAATGCAGAGGTTGGAAGATTGCTGGCGCCGTTAGCTGCGGGGGAGGGGAGAGTAGATGCATCACCCCCCACAAGGTACGGAAAACGCAGAAAGTAGATGTATTTTATTGGGTTTCCTTGTATTATACCACGCCAGAATCAAAGTTAAAGCACATGCACGTGTGACTGGAAGTACGCTTAGTTCCACGCCTACGCGCATTTGCGTTTTTTTAATGTAAGAAATGGTCGAACAATTTTGAATGTTCCCAGTTTTCGTTGTTCAACAGATGCCAAAGAATAATCATGCTAAACCGATTTTGCAAGTCAGTTTAAATACAGATATCTGAAAGATACGTGTAATCATCCTAATCAAATCATAGCCAGTATTAACTTAACGACTATTATTAATTATGCCTACTCATTTTATATAGGAGTGGCTGCGGTAGCTCAGTCGGTAACGCGTCTGATTACCATGCTAAAGGTCCCGGGTTCGATCCCCGGCCGGTTCAAGATTACCTCCCCTGCAGCCGCTTAAGGCCGGTCCACACCCTACGTTTTATAGTACGTCTTGCTCGCGCAGTTCAAAACTGTACCTTTAAAGATGTTGCAGTTCACACGCTACGTCTTTTACCTACTCAGTTCCGTGCAGTCCATCATGTAGGAAGTGCTACTGTGGTCCATTTTCGCAATTTGCATTTTTTTCTCACGTGGTGAGCCTGATGACGAAATTACTTACGAATGGATATTGAAACATACAATCATTTACTGGAATTAGTAACCCCACATATCACGAAACAAAGCACTTGTATGAGAAAAACAATCTCACCATTGCGGCACGGGGGAGGCCCCTCTTAGTTGGAATACTTTCCAATGTTCAAAAATCAAAAGTTAACATAATAGCCTTTTTTGACGGTTCTCTAATGAGAAAGTTATTTATAATTCAGTTTTCTTAAAAATGCTTCTATTATAAGTAAGAAATCAACAACAATGTACACGATACTTATATTTTCATTATTTTATGCCGCTCTTTTACCTCTTGGATTAATTGCGATGATATGTCCAATTCCGATTAGCCTTACTGTGCACAACGTGGACTTAAAACACCTAATCAATATAGCAGACTCGTCATCCATGGAATTCGTAGACTCCCTCGAAGTTTCCTGATTGGTCAAAAATCCAAATAAATGAAAATACCATAACATTGGCTTATAAACAACGTTATCTCCAGCACCAGAACAAATTGATTTGTTCACCTTGACCAATTCTTTACGATAAACTCTCCTCATAGAATTGATTTTTCTTACTTCTGTGTGTCTGTTTGTTGCAGCGTCAATCTACTTGTATTCTTGTAATAAGCCGTCATAGGCCTGATTCTTGTCACGGTCACTGTAGTCCTTTGATTTTACCTGCCACAAACACGGAAAGCTCTTGTAGAGTTCAATGAACTCAGCTAAATACTCGCGTGAACACTGACGAAGATTGGTCTTCGTCGTAAAGGTCTAATTTATCAGGGAAAAAAAGAAAACAAATTCTCGACCTCCGCTAATAGTGTTTCGACACTAGGGTAGAATGAGAACTGAGCGACAGGTGCACAAAAGAGTGAGGGGAGCGTCCACACGCACAAATTGTTTGCACAGATGTCTGAGATTTGCGCAGACATCTATGCTCTTGGGCTCAGTCTTTGGTTGACAGTTTGGTTCACGACCTATTTAATTAAAATGTTTCATACATAAATATTTATATTTTGGTTATTTTATGTCGCTGGTGTATTTCGCGGGTTAATCGAAACAATGAGGTGGAATGATGGAGTGATAGAATGATGAAGGAACAAACACGATGTCCATGATTCCATGTTATCGCGTTTATTCTTTACATTTAGCTATACTTTACCGAAAACTGTGAAAAAGTAGTTAACAAGATTTTAAAACCAGAATTTTAGTAATTGTTTCATAACCTCAATATTAGCCCATGTACAGAATTGGATTTCTCCTATTTTACCACGATGCTGTGCTTCTTGCTTGTGGGCGAGGGGAGCTCAAGGGAGGGGAGGGGGTAGACGACGTTCATGGCTGCAGCGTTGCCGCTTCAAAGTACGGAAAGGAGGGAAATTATGCCATTGCTGTTTTCTCTGTGTTGGTTATATTTCTGGGCATGTGGCCTGAAAGCAAATGATTGTCTCTAGTCGGATTAAACTTTATGGATAATAATGTTTGGATTCCCATTAAAAATTAACCAGTAGACCTACATAGTCCTGCACCGTCGCAGTGCGGTCTAAGGTGTGATTGATGCTTTGGGGTCCGGCTACGGGGGGACCGGTGGCCACTCAACATCGTGAGTAAATTGGTTGAATGAACTCCCTCCTTGGCAGGTGGGAGTGAGGACGGTAGTCGGTAGGTAGGCCCGGTATCTCAATGGGCTGTTGTAGTGTATCTACATAAAAACGATTTACACCAAAATTTAGCTTATTCGAGCGTTAATGTGGACCATCACAATTCGACCATAAGTTTTTATTTAGTTAATCTCAAAGAGAGCGGTTGTTTTGAAAACACAAAAAGCTGCACTTTTTTTTTTGTTCTCACGACGATAAGAAATCTAATACATACTCGAAAAAAAAACCGTTAGTTACTGTAGCTTACCCCAGAATTCATTAAGTTAAATTTGATGTAACTCGTATTTCTGTAGGTCTAATGGAAATTTCTAATTGTAGTGAAAACTCGAGTAGTCATAATTTTTAATCGGACAGTAGTGCGCCGGATTCTTTCTTTATTGTTTCCTTTATGACGCAGCGTTTGTGCGAGAGATCGTGATGATTAGATATAAAGACATATCGCTGTTCAGGAACAGCACATGTTAACACCTTGTATTGATTGCTTCAATCAAAATTTTTGGGTGCGTCGGCACATCAGGCCATTTTGCACCCTTCAATGAATGCGGGGAAGATTCCCTTACCTAAAACCCTTACTTCAATTTAAAAAAAAAAGATAAAAAAAAAGGAGTGTAAAAAGCCCCTCAAGAAAGGTTAAGAATACAGGTTGTAAATGAACCTGCATTAAACAAACACAACACATGAGAAAGGTAAGGATACTTAAAAACTACCACAGAAGCAGTGGAACAGACCTGCTCTTCTCAATTTTTTTTTTTTAAAATTGTCTAAAACATTGACATTGTCACCCAAAGAGGATGACAAATCCTTAGGGAGGTTAAATCCCTGTCTGATGCGACTAAAATCGGCACATTCGAGAAGAATGTGTCGAACGCTTAAAACAACGTTGCAAGTACGGCACAAAAGAGAGCCCAGTTCTTGCAGCAAACGTCGATGTGTTAGACGACTGTGTCCGATTCGGAGCCGCTTTAATATTACTTCTTCTCGCCGCTAGGGACGAAACGAGGAAGCAGCGATGGGCTTGATAGCTCGCAGCTTGTTTCCCCTTATCTCATCCCACTCGGCCTGCCACGTGTGAAGAACCGAACAACTAAAACATTCTGCAGGTCCCTAAATGGCCTTGTAAATGAATCGCCTGTTCTTTGTCTCCTTATCACATTTTAAGTACAAGCACCTTTTAACTCTTTCAGCAAAGTGCTAACTTGATATATAAATAGCAGGTGTAAATATACTAATTAGTTTCATAATTTAAATTAATACTATAAATATGGACGCTTATAACACGTACGCAAAGTTAGTTCAGAACTATTCAATAAAATAGGTTGGATCTTGGAGAAACGAGAAGAATTCAATTTATCGTTATTGTTATTATTGTTTTCTTTCACTTTCGGTCTCGGAATGGAGTCTTCATGCACGACAGTGTGTCCAAAGTCACCTGTATTCCTAAAATTGCGTACATTTTTCTGGCAGAGACAACATAGAAATCAGGTTAGATTATCATAAGCCATGTAACTCCACACTTACATGATTGATTGATTGATTGAGTTAGTGTTTTAAGACCACCTTATGCGCAGTAAGGCTATTTGGGACAGGCTATTTGGGACTGGGCCTACAGTTTAAAGTGGGATACGAACCACTATGTACCTCCACCGGGTATCGAACCCGGCCACACTACCATGACATATATGCCTTCAGTCATGGCGCAATGTACGGGAAAAGCTGCACCTTTACTTCGTTTGCGCTTAATTCTTTCCATTTGCGCTTAAAGCGTTCGTGTTTAAACTTTTCGTGATTATTCTTCTTGTGCTTATTTATTAATTTTGGTACGCGATCGTTTCGTTCTGCATTTCTTTGAAATTTAATGGGACTCGATACACTGACATCGTGTCATTCAATGAAAAACTGCTTGAGAAGACTTGGCTTTCCTAGGCAAGTTGCGCCAAATAGTTTAGTAGCGTCCACTTCCAGGGTGGGGCAAAGGTCACTTCTCAGACACAAACATCGCTTTCTAAGATTCTAGGGGATCGAAAGCACGTAATATCAAAAACACTTGATTCAGTTAACATGTATTGATTATTATTAAACGTGTAACATATATCGAATACATTGCATTCAGTTAGAGAAGTTGCCAGTGAATATTGAGTAATATTTGTGCATTCATACCGTAGGTGGAGGGAGAACAAAGAGAACAACAAAATTCGACACACCCTTTACACATCATTAAACTTTTAAACATGTCGGACGTGTTATTTTAGGAAATGTATATACTTTATTTGAAAGAAAGTTGTGGGAGTTGCTGCTATGTCATTGGCCACCGCTGAAACTTATTTGTGCAGTTATAAGCCCTACGAAATGAACCCCAGTTCAAAGGGGGAAGGGAAGCGGGGGGGGGGGGGGTGATGGACGGCGAGGTTCATGCAGTTTATGGACAGCACCAAACGTTGTCGTCTGCCAGGCCAGTGTTCTTTAAAAGTCATTTGTATATTATAAATAATTATTTTACGTCACTTTTTTGCCACTTTTGGCTTATCGCGACGATGAATGCTGATTATGTTGTATGGATGAAGAGACAAAAAAACAAAAAAAACGTCTAGGCTGACGGGACTCGAACCCGGAGCATACGGTGGCGAGCTCCTGCAGTCAACCAATCAGCGTACTCGCTCACAGACTACAACCTTTAGACAGAGAGTATGCTTTAGAAGTGGGTGGAATTAATCTTTTCATACCGTTCCGCTCAGGAAATTACGACAACAATTGATTGAAAATATAAACATATTTTAACTGGCGTTAAAAGTGATCTGTAAGAATATCCGTTTAACATTCATATTGGTTGAAGAATAGAATTTAATAGGTCGGTTGTTATAACTACAATTAAAACTTTGTTGAAGAGTTTGTTTCATGTTATAAGATTATAATTTATATTATTATGATAGTATTGGAGGCTAAGGCGTTCATTTTCAGCCGAAAATTTCCAATCGGTTGTTTGACGAATGGGCTAAAAAACAGAACACTGATCGGCACAGAACATGTTGACCATTCACATCTCTCCAGTAAAGCTCGGATCACCCTCCCCCCATGGTCCGGTCAAGGTTCGTTCAATCGCGCTCAGCTCGAGGTCCGGTCACGATCGGGTGGAAATAATATTTGACCGGAGCGTGAGGAGGAGGAGCTTGACTTTGCGAAGCTCGGTCATTGATGTGAACGTCTGATAGGTTCAGCCCCGTTGCAAAGAATACGTGACCAAGTTTTGTGCGAGAAGATGAGCCGTCAGAAGGCAACGACCTATTGTAACAACTGAAAAAAAGGCGACTAATTATGAAATTGATTGATGGGGCCATTGAGCAATAAAATCCCACAATATTTTCCTCTCAGTTCTGTTTTTAAAACATTGGTCCAAATATGTGATTTCAAGAACCTGACTAAAATAAATTTAAGAAAAAAAACTGACCGAAACAACCAAATTACAATTAGCAAATGAAAGAAAGTTAAATAGGGAACTAACCACAAGTACGATCCGTAAACACTAGTTGTAACTACATTTTTTCATCTCGTTGCATCAATTAAAATCCTTAAGTCAAGAAGCTAACCTATTGGCGGTCATATTTTCCCGTACAACCAAGTTGTCATTTTTGTGTGTGCAAAGGGAAGGGAGGTGGTGGTTGGTCGAACCTCTGCCAAGGGAAAAATCATTTTTGATAAGTGGCCCCGAATCAAGATTAACAACGAACTTGTTCTTCGTTTAAGGAAAACGATACAAAATTACTCCCTATTTTTTTTTTTTTTTTTTTTTTTTTTAAAAGTCGAGGAAAGCCATGTTCCACACGATGCGCGTAACAATCGGGTCCTTGAAGCTAGGCTTACAGCCTGCTGTATATTTGTCATGTGTTGTGTGGGAAACTTTCTAATAAAAGAGATGGTCAACAATGTCGATGTGAAACAATGAGCCCGAAATTTTTTATGTCAAACCTAGATCGACAAAGTAGTCTTACCATTGCTGACATTTACAGTTTTGCACATTGTACTTGCAAATAAACGTTTGCCGATTTCTAACCAAAAGTATAACATTATATTTATGATAACCGACCTCCTGTCAGAGTGGTTAGCAGAGCGTGCTACGCCACCAGGTTCGAATCCCGGCCTGGGCATGGATGTTCATTGTGATGTTCTTTCATCAATTTAATCGTATTACCATTCATTCTCATCCTCCAGATTAGTCAAAACTGGCATAAAAACGAAGTAAATCAACCAAGTCAATGAATCCCCGCTTTCACAATTACTTTTCTTCTTTGTCAATTTCTTCTAATTAACGCCAGTGCTGCAACAGCCAAGTCCGTTGTTGAAAATATCTTAATCATTGTAGTTAGCACAATAGACAGGCTTTTCATACAGAAAAATCCGTGTACTCTGTCTGGAGGAAACCAACACCAGACACGCGTTGATCGTATCTTGACGGAGCGAAGCGTGACCGCTAGTGTGGATACCCTCTGACTGTGAGCGGAGCTTTAGGGAAGAATGAATGACCCGAGTGTTGCTTGAGCGCAGATGTGAATAAAGCCTAAACGCTACAGTTGCGCTATACGGGACGCGCTGTGCTTTCTGTGACGTCACCTGTGCTGTTTGGGTCTGTGATAACGACAAAGATTTTTCTGATTTGATTTATTTTATTTTCCTTCGCGTTTTGTACCTCTTGGCTAATTTGCGAAGATGGGGATGAGTGATGAAATGATGAAATTGATTAATGGACATTCACAAACAACCAAGCCCGAACGGGAATCGAACCCGGGACCCTTGGCTTTGCAGCGCGATGTGCTAACCACTCGGCCAGAGAGTCCGGCAAGTGGTGTTGAATTTCCAAAAAATGAAGAAAGAACAGTAAAATAATCAATAAATTATTATATGTGGGCCTATGAACCCCGCCCCCCGCACAGGGAAGTACGTTTCTCGTGCGGCACGGGTAAGAAAAGTACATCGGGAGACAAGTTTGGATGTTAGTACCTATCCAAGAGAAGAAAGACAATCTTATCATTGAAAAATGTGGAATATTTAGCTCGAACGAATGAATATGTGTAATATTTAATATGTATTATAGTTTTATTTTCCCCATACTATTAACATTCTTCATACAATCCGTGAATGATTTTTGAGTTGTTAAGTTCATTTATACAAAGATAGGTTAATCGGGACTGAACCTACATTTTTATTTGGGATCCGAACAAGTATGTGCCCTCCCACCTACCCCGGGTATCGAATCTGGGAGCTCTTGATTACAAGGCAACGACGTAACGTTTACCACTATCACTAATATTTCATTTATACGATTTTTCAATTTAATGTTGCTAACAAAATGTATTTTTTCGTTATTGATATTATCATTCTTCATAAGGGGTGTAAGGGGTGACCTTCCACGTAGTACACCCAACTGTCAACCTCACTTCCACGTTAGTACACCCTGGACTGCGTTTTGCAGACGAACGAGGCTCTGGCGACTGGCACACTGGCCAGTATAATTTTGTGCGTGTTGTCCTGTTTTTTTTGTCCTTGTGTGTGCTGAGTTCCCCTTTACAGCCTCAGCTTTTAACGAAAGTCAGAACATTTTAAGCTTTTAAGATTTTACTTATGCAACGTTAGAGTTGTTCTTTGTAAAGATAAGGGGCTGGACCCCGTATAATGTGACGGGTGCAAAATAGCCTAAGTGCTGACGCACCCAAAATTTTAAAATCAAATCAAATCAAATCAATTCTTCATAATACTCAGTCATTGTTATGTGACCCTACGTGCGCCCCTATATCCCGCTAAATCCGCCAGTGTATCAGTCGACAGCAACTATCATTGCTCTGTGTTTCTCTTTAACCCCCTGGCTATGCCTTTCGTGGTTTGTCGACGAGTCTGCCCTCTTGCAGCTGGAACTAGAAGCTAAGACACGTGGTTGGGGACCGTTAGCTGATTTCCCTCTCCTTCCGTCCTTGTCGACCGTACACGCATGCGCACGAACCTCGGAAAGTAAGTGCATCTGACGCTGTGTATGGGAGCCCGCCATCTGCAACGAATTCTAACGGCCATAACCGTCATTTGTGTATCGCGAAATTGTCAAAAAAAGCTACACTAGCGCCACATACCCCCCCGTCCCGACCCTCAAGTTTGTGTATCGTGGTTTGTGTGTAGCATATCCGAGGTAAAAATAACTTTTCGCTGGAAACAATTTTCTGGGCTATTTACAGGTCGTAGAGTCCAAAAAATTGGGAGAGCTTTCCGAGGTACCGTCATTTTTACCTCGGTTAATTTTTTTACCTCGGAACGTTGGTGTTTAATCTCATGGGGCACCTCGGAACAACGGATTTGCGAACTCACACACACACACACACACACACACACAGAGAGAGAGAGAGAGAGAGAGAGAGAGAGAGAGAGAGAGAGAGAGAGAGAGTGAGAGTGAGAGAGTGAGTGTGTGTGTGTGTGTGTCCAGCTTATACCTATAATAAAATAAACATGCACTACAGTTTACGAATACCTACCACAGTCCAAACCTGTATATGTATGGTACTGCCATCTGTTGCCATTTACGAAAAACAAAAAGCGGTGTCATGCACATGCACATGGGCACAGTAAACAAACATGGCAGAGTGGACTCCACAACAGAAAGTGTTCTGTGTGTTATCATTTTTTGAATTGAAGTCCTTGACCCTAGTGCTAGTGTATAGACGTTGTTAGTGACAGTGATGGAGCCAGTGTCTCTCATTTTGTGATGTGTATTGTGCAACAGGATACACCTTCATTCCCAATAAATTCTTGGTCAAACAGATTTTGGAATCTTTTGTTTTTTATAGCTCTAAGCCGGTCTTGTATATATTGATATTGATATATCAATCAAAATGTACAAAACATTGGAAATAAAAATGAAGTACAAACATCACTGATACAGCCCAGGTATTAATACATGGCTCCTGTGTTTGGCCTTCACGGCCAGAAGAAGAGAAACCATAAATAGATATATTCTGTGTGTAGCCTTTCTGTATCATGCTGCAATGCATGTGAATGTTTTGGGACATACGTTCAGTTTTCAATTAAATATGTTCTTTGTTCACTGTCTGGTGTTTATCTTGTTCAACTAATATTATCCTGCAATACCATGTTCCTCACATGAAACTGTCAACCACATTCATTGAACCTCCCAATAATGCCACCAGTGGTATACTCATTTCCAGAAACTTAATGTTTTTACATCAAGAATAATGGCATTGTGCTATTTTGTAAAATGCAGTCTTGCGACTAACAGTTGGGCTGAAAAGTTCGTAGGCTAACATAGTAAAAAATATTTTTTCGACAAAATTCGATTTTATTATTCAATAAAGTTGCCTTCGAGGGCGATACAACGATTATAGCGGTCATACAATTTTTCGATGCCATTTTTATAGTACGGTTTCTCTTTAGCCTCAAAATAGGCCTCAGTTTCGGCGATTACCTCTTCATCAGTGCTAAATTTCTTTCCAGCGAGCATTCTTTTAAGGTCTGCAAACAGGATAAGTCACTGGAGACCAGATCTGGAGAATATGGTGGATGGGGAAGCAATTTTATTACGGTTGAATATCGCTAAACATTGCTCCGAATCATCAAAACGTTGTTGCTTTTGATCGATTGTGAGCACGCGCGGCACCCATTTTGCACACAGCTTTCGCATGTTCAAATATTCATGCACAATATGTCCAACACGTTCCTTTGATATTTTTAAAGTCTCAGCTATCTCGATCAACTTCACTTTACGATCATTTAAAATTATTTTGTGGACTTTTTTGATGTTTTCGTCGGTAACAGCCTCTTTGGGGCATCCACTGCGTGCATCGTCTTCGATGCTCATTTCGCCTCGTTTAAATTTAGCAAACCACTTCTCAACGGTTGATTTTCCTGGTGCAGAGTCCGAATAATGTTTATCAAGCCAAGCCTTGGCTTCAACAGTATTTTTTTTCGCCAAAAAGCAATGCTTTATTAACACACGAAATTATTTTTTATCCATTTTTTCACAATAACAAAAGCTGCTTCACTCCCAATGCTATATCTCATGAACTAATTACACTGGGGAACAGTGAAATTGCGGCACAGTGTTTGAGAGCTAATTTAGGGCAATTTCATGCTGCTGAATAATGATATAATAATATATTTCCTGAATTGGCTCTAATTTATGAAATAAATGCAACTAAACCAAAATGGCGGAAACATAAGACATACATATAAATCAACTTCCAACAACAATTTAATATTTCGTTTTGTGATTACAATCATTATTACGTATAAAAATAAATTTATATAGGCCTATGATCAAAATAATTAAGAAAATATGTACACAATGAAGTAACAAACTATGTGAAACGTTTTCTATACGATTTCCTGCTGTATTGCTTTTTAGGACAATCCCTCTGCAAACTCCAACAGTAGTCGGCCATCACGTGGTGATCCCACAGTCCCTGGTACCTTTCTTCCATTATCCTTATAACCTGATGGAACCTTTCTCCCCGTTCTTCACTAAAATCACCAACGTTCTCAGGAAATCTGTCAATGTGGCTATGTAGAAAATGTATCTTCACACTCCCAATTTAGCTCCCAATTTCTCAACATTTTTCAACATATTTCCAACTATATCGGGGTACTTTTCTGCTCTGTGATTCCCCAAAAAGTTTTTGACGACGGACACAATGCTCAGCCAGGCCTCAGATTCGATGTAAGACATGTAAGTTGTAAAATTGGCATCATTTATAAGTGTACGAATTTGTAGTGGTCCGTCAAAGATTCCTGCCTTCAATTTTTCAATACTTAGTCCTGAAAAAGTGTGGCATATATATTTGAAACAATCACCACTTGTATCTAAGGCCTTGACAAACTGTTTTATCAACCCAAGTTTAATATGCAGTGGCGGAAGGATGATTTTGTCCCTATCTATCAGCGGTTCATGAATGATATTAGCTTTTCCCACTAATATTTTCCCTTGGGGGCCAAACTTTTATCGTCTAATGCTTTTCTCTAGCACGACTATACCACAAACATAGGAAACAGGGATACTTTGTGTACCCACTTTGCTGTCCTAGTAAAAAAAATCACCATCTTCAAATCCACACACACGAGCCACTTATGTTCAGCATATTCAATTTTTTTCTAAAACCAGTTTTATGTTTTGGTATTTTTCCTTAAGGTTTGTTGAGTGTCCGATATATTGCCTAGCAATGCTTCATAAGTTGCCTAGCAACAATTTACAAATAAATAAATAAGTTTCTTATGGGAATTTGAGCCCATTATCAAATTTTGATATTACCGAGAAAAGCGTAGAGTAATTTTACCTCCTACATTTTCCATGGTGTGTTTATTTTTATAACTGGAGTCAATTCAACTGAACCAATCATACAATTGGCAATCACAGCTGTTTTGTGTGCTGAAACTGTTATTAAACTTTATGCCGCAAAATAAAATCTTTTTTTTGTTCCCCAGTGTTATCCGGCAGCTGTGAAATTTATACACGTATCTTTTGAAGGTTAGTACTAAGTAAAAATCACATGGATTTAATTCTAGTAACGCCATCTATGAGTCAGCCTACGAACTTTTCAGCCCAACTGTTATTACTGGTTTCTTGTGGGTGCTCCAAGAAAACTAGAAAATACCATCAAGGAAGTAACAAGATTACTGGTAGTAAATAGGCACAAAAGAAATGAATTTGGCAGCTTTTGTTATTCCCCACTTCAACAGTTAAACATGTGTACAAAATTGAAGTTGAAAAGAATAGACAAGTTTATGTGAACCTGGCAACAGTGCAACTAGTTCCTATTTATTATTCCAAGATGTTAGACTGGAACATTTACTGCAACCAGTGGTGGTGATTGGGTTCCAAATGAGGGGTGGGGGGGGGAAAGGTGCCAAAACTTGGGGGCGCAAGGGCAGTTTGCTTTCCCTTGGTAGATAAGGTTTAGTATAGTCCAGGGGCAAAAGTGGCAAAAATTGGGGGCAACTGTCTCCCCTCACCCCCTAATCACCACCACTGGCTGCATCATGTATGATTTGTTTCTGCTAGTAACCTTGCTAGTTATCACGTGAGTGTTTTCATTCATTGGCTGGATAGTTAAAGTCAGTACTTGCCTGTGGGTGTGGGGAGTGGCTAAACATCTTTTGACCAAAATACAAACCCAATTTTCATCACCTCCCCCAACCCCACTGCATGTAACATAACCCTCTGTCTGAAGGGCACCAAACACTCATCCAACTTATTTACATCCTCATTTTCCATGTTTCTGATTGATTTTACCTTAAGGGCTTCTACTGCCCTTAACCTTAGAATAAACAAGGAGCACTCCTCTGCCCAAAACACTAATTTCGCCTGCACCAACAGCCATAACCATAACCTTACCTTCGTAGGCTGTTTCGGGGTGGTTGTTATGTAGGAACTACCCCAATTCACTAACACCTTTTTCAGGAAGCAATGTGAGACTTACATAACCACTACAATCCATCTAGCCAGCCAATATCCTCTTCTTCTCCACACACCCCACATTTCCAGCACTCATTGACTGACTACCATGCGAGAAACACAGGTTCGATCCCCAGCGGGAGAGAACGGGGAAGTTTTTCCTCATGGTCAACCAGCTTCAGCGCCCACCCGGCATTGTATGAAGTGGGTACCTGGAGGAAACTTTGTGGGGTAAATGCAGCCAGGGGTGTGGTGCTGATGACATCACCCCCACCTTCAGCCATGATCTAGAAAGTGTGGGGCCCTAACTCCACACCCCCTACGTGCCTTCATGGCATGATGCAAAGCACGGGGGGAGGGTGCAGTGGTCGTGCCGTTGCCTTGTAGTCAAGGGGTCCCGAGTTCGATACCATGTGGAGGCACATAGTGGTTCGGATCCCACTCTTTAAACTGCAGATCCAGTCCCGATTAGCCTTACTGTGCATAAAGTGGACTTAAAACACCAAATCAATCAAAGTAAAGCACAGGGGAGCACTTTACTTTTTACCTGACACCTGTACAACCAGCTAACACATTGACTGCAACAGTAGATCCCCCCCCCCCTCACACATTGACTGCAACAGTAGATCCCACCCCCACCCCCCTCACCTTGATGCCACAATGTTTTATTACAAGAATATAATAAAAACACTAAAAGGAATATGTTTCTTGATTAGATGAAAATTGTTATTTTTAATTATTTTATGTGCACAAGTCATACGCAATCATGTGGCGCTAGAATAAGTTACGACGGTCATTCGGAAAGTAACTTCAATTTTTTTTATAAAAGAAATACCAGGACATTGCGAGAGTTTTTATTATATACAACTGAAAGAGACAACTCTAAGGTATTTTTCTACATAAGCACAGTGTCTGTTGAGACACTATCATATCAGCGAACAAGGTTTACAATACCCATATGAAAGAAATCTGCCTCCTGTGCATTCAGCCATGCAGTAACACTGTCCTTGAGCTCCTGGTCATTGTTGAAGCGCTGTGCCTCTTGCCACTTCTTCATTTGTGGAAAGAGGTGATAATCACCGTACAGGACACTTGTGGTAAAGATGTCTGACAGTTCGGTAATTGTGAACCACCGATTGCCATGAATTTTGTCCTTCACCTTGGAGATCAGTTTATTTGTGACAATTGAAGGGCATCCACTCCCTGCCTCATCGTGGATGTTCATTCGTCCATCCTTGAAAACACGACACCATTGCCAAACAGCACTGTCACTCATGATGTTCTCCCCATATACGGCACAAATCTCCCGATTAATTTCGTGCTTTCAAGGATGGATGAACAAACATTCACGATGAGGAAAGGAGTGGATGCCCTTCAATTGTGACAAATGAACTTATCTCCAAGGTGAAGGACAAAATTCATGACAATTGGCAGTTCACAATTACCAAACTGTCAGACGTCTTTACCACAAGTGTCCCACAAGTGTACCGTACAGTGATTATCACCTCTTTCCACAAATGAAGAAGTGGCAACAGGCACAGTGCTTCAACAATGACCAGGAGCTCAAGGACAGTGTTACTGCATGGCTGAATGCACAGGTGGCAGATTTCTTTGACATGGGAATTATAAACCTTGTTCGCCGATATGATAGTGTCTCGACAGAAACTGTGCTTATGTAGAAAAATAGCTTAGAGTTGTCTCTTTCAGTTGTATATAATTAAAACTGTCTCAATGTCCTGGTGTTTCTTTTATACCCAAACGGAAGTTACTTTCCAAATGACCCTCATAATACAGTGCACACCATGTGAGTTATATTTGCCTCACAGCATATTTATTGTTTTTACTAAAGTCTGTATAGTTTTGTTTTAGTTACCGACTGCAATTTTTGGGGGGATATATGTAACGGTTTCTCACTAGAGAATCCAATATGTGAAGAAAACTGCTGAGGAAAATAACAAGATGGGTGTCAATATGACACAGCTCATGCTAGGAATCAGGGACATATGCTGAGATTATTGCTATGGAATTGTCTAACTGGCAAACACAGTACTGAAATAAAGAAATTCCATGATAATATTTAAAACTAGGTTTTAACAAGCTATGTTATTCGAGTAATTTTAATAGTTTCATTTTTTGCTGATTTTATTGAATTTTATGTTCATTTTGTAGTCGATTTTTCTTCTGTATTTCCATCTCTGGGCAGTTCAGGATTCGCAGACAGCCTAGCTATCCTAGAATATATATGACCCTGCTAGGAATAGAGAATAAAGTGGAAGAAATGGAGAAAAAGTTATGCAGAAGTAGTGCTGTAAACTATTGAGAAAGTAAATATTTCATTATGGAAATAAAGGAAACACATTAGTTTTGTGTTCAGTAGAAAAGCCTTGATGAACGTTTGGTCGGGAAAGAAAAACCTCATTTGTGTGTGTGTGTGTGTCTATATATAAAATGAAGTGGGATAGTTTTCAATTACATAGAAAATAATACACCCCCTCAGAGACATAACAATTGTTCATGCACTTAAGACAAAACTGTTTGCAATAGTCTGACGTACTTAGTTGTTGTTACTTCTCTGGTAATTTACAATGCATTACAGAAAATAAATTGTGAGTTGAGTGATCAAGAAAATTTTTAGATCCACATTTTTGAAAACTGAAAACATATTGATCTAATGTGACGGCCATGGCATTCTCTTTTTACATTTTTTTTAATTTAGATTGTTCGTCGTGCAGGGGCAACTTCCATCGCCCCTTAGCTACGGCTCTGAACTTTACTAGACTGTAAGAAAAGCAGGTATTGTGAGCGAAGCAAGCAAGAAAATTTCACGAAATGTATTATTATTTGTATAAAGTTAGAGATCGAGGAAGAACAATTACCCCTCTGTGCCCCTAATTATTATAAGGGGATGCAGGAATGCGATAATTTCGAATCTTTTTTTGAGGGGGCAACACTATCATCGGGGTAATATGCCCCATGGAAAAAATACCTTGCTTGTCCCTCCGTGGAAAACATCTGCAGAAGTCCATGATTAGGGCCCCCCCCCCCCCCCGTGTGCATGCCCATAGCTGTGGGCTATTTTTTTTCGAAATGGACATCCTGTAAAAATTGCTTATAAAGGAATTGTTGTTGTTTATGCTAAGTGTTTATCATATCATGTGGTACATAGTTGGGTTGATATGTTCTATCAATGGCTGTGATAAGAGCAAATGTGTAGAGTGTGGAGATTTTATTGACAGGACAGTAACAAAAGACACTAGATACAGCAATAAAATGTCACTATGCTTAGAGCATAATGTATGGCTATTTGAATTGTTCCCCAAGTTGTGCTCACAGTGGGTGCCCATATGATGAAGGTAAGCATGAGGGATTTGGTCGAGATGGCAAACCAGAGACTTTTATATTTTGGAGATCAGCTCACTGATAAAGCTATGGGATAAATGTATCATATCTCTTTGGTTTATGTAAAGGCATACGAGGGGGTATCCAAAAGTTTTAATTATAATAAAGAAGTTATAGATATATTTACATGAAACTTTTTGTGCATAATCAGTGCCATTGCCATGCATACTTGTGCAAATATCAAATCTTTGTCGAACGTAGTTTTCTTTCCACAGGCTGTAGAAGACATCAACCTGCATGATGAACAAAATTGAAGCCCGAAGTGTCATAAGTTCCTCCATTTGAAGGGCAACAACGCACACCAAATCCACGACGAAATGAAAGCTGTGTATGGGGATGAAAGCCCATCATATGACACGGTTGTGAGGTGAAAGAGGAACTTTCAAAGTGGCCACATGTCTCTGACAGACGAGCCACGAGCAGGTAGACCTTCAATCAAGGATGATCTTGCCATGGTGAAGAAAGTGGAGGCCGTTATCCTCGACGACAGAAGATCGACCATGGAAAAAGTGATGGCGGAGACTGGACTAAGTTACGGAAGTGCGTGGAGGATTATTCATGAGGCTGCACATGAATAAGGTGTCTGCATGCTGGGTACCTCGCTTGTTGACACCTCTTGAAAAGCAAACAAGCCACGACTTTTCCCAGCAGAATTTGACTCTGTTGGAGCGGAATGAAGACGATTTTTTTTGCTCGTCTCGTCACTATGGACGAGTGCTGGGTATACCTCTACGATCCGGAGACCAAAGAAATGAGCAAGGAGTCGAAACATCCATCCTCCCCCCTCCCAAGAAGGCTAAGGTCCAGAAATCTGCCGGGAAGGTGATGCTGTACGTTTTTTGGGATAGCCGCGAGGTAATCTTAACCGATTACCTTCCGAAGGGCGAGACTCTCAACAGCGATTACTACTGCAACCTTTTGGAGAAACTGCGTGATGCATGGAAATAAAAACGTCGTTGCATGAACAGCAAAGGCGTCCGTCTCCTGGCCGAAAATGCACCCATCTATACGGCCCAAGCATCCATTGTCGCCGCCCACCGGTTAGGCTATGAACTTTTGAACCATCCACCTTATTTGCCTGATCTTGATATAAGCGACTTCTTCCTCTTTCCCGAGATGAAGAAACCACTTCATGGTCGGCGATTTGACAACAGAGAGGATGTCATTTTCGAAGTGGAACAGTGGTTTTCGAGCAAAGCGGAGGACTTTTACAAAGAGGGCTTGAAACAGGTGAAGAAATGCTTGCAAAAATGTGTGACTCTGCAGGGAGACTACGTGGAGAAGAACTAACTTTGACCACTGCAAGTGACTATTTTATGTTTTTTATTTCATGGTGATAATTAAAACTTTTGTATACCCCCTCGTATGTATCTGTAATAACAAATAGTTTTGAAGTTTTCATCTCCTTTTGTAATTTTTTAATAGTCATTTGTGACCAACTGACTTGCCCTCGTAAAATGAATTCTTACTGGAAGTCCTACTCCACCTGGCTTCAAGTTTCAAGAAATGGTAAAGGTGGTGAAATATTACACATATAACATGCGTGTGCTTTATCCACAATTTATTTATTTATTTTTGCTGGCCATTGTTCTCATTCACCTGGAAACATTGTGTTTTACTGTAGTAAAAGATAATGGGTTGTGGTAGTTACTATTGAAATTAAGAAAATGATAAAAAATCATATTTGCAGATGAAAGTATGTTTCACACTTGTATGAATTCATACATTTAATGTTGACATGAAGACTTTGTTCTGTCACATTTCAGAAGCAACTGTAATTATTAATGATTATTGTAATTATTGCAAAATATGATTTCAAATGCATATCATTAGAAAATTCTTAATCTTTCTCTTTCAGCCAAGCTATCAGTTGGCAATAGAAACAGAGGGAATGGTTGGTGACCTAGTCAGAAACTTATCAAGTAACAATAAGGAACTGCAGAAACTGTGTGCTGCAGCTATTTTTAGGGTAAGTAATTAATCTTTAGCTTACAATTATTTTGTCTCTTGTATGCAGACACATTTTTACTGCATGTGACAATCTGTAAAGAGATGCATTATTTGTTGTTGTTTTGCTTTCCATGCATATCATGTCTTAAGTTTTAGGTTTACAAAAAAACATGAGGTAGTTGTTTGAAATACAGGGTGTATCATAAGTAATAGCGCAAACTGACTCAGTTGAAAGTACACGATAGTAGAAGCAAAAAAAGTCTCCGTAAACATGGGTCTGCAAACAAGCTGTTTTCGAGATAATTGTGAATGTGTGGTTACAAACCGCCACTGACTTCATTGTTTGTAAACATCGTCCTAGTTGGTAAAATGCTAATAATGTGTCTGAATGTGTGGTTAGAAGTCGTCACTGATTGCATTTTGTAAACTTTAAGTGCTTTACTCCTTGAGCGTTCCAAGGTTTGCTCTTGGTTTACAAAATGGAACATTTCCAAGAGGTGGCGTTGTAATCAAACAGGATGGATACAATCAGTACAGAGACAGGGTTGCTACGCGACTGGAAAACCTGGAAAACAGGGAAAAGTCAGGGAATTTGGTTGGTCAGGGAAAAGTCAGGGAATAGTCAGGGAATTTTGCATATTTTCTGGAATTTACACGCATTTTGGAGTTGCAGGAGAACCAGTTACAAAATGAACGAACGGTTCATTTCCACTTCCGAATTCGGTTCTTGTGATTTCAGTCCCCCTAAAAGATTCAGTTCAGAAACTTGTTCCTCTCGTCATTATGACTTCTATAGTCATTTTCACGTTCAGAAGACACAATGGGCTCTTATGGGCAATGCTTTTCTTATGGGAAAATACGAGCGTGCTGTTGTGAAATTTCTCGATTTACAAATTTAGCTTACGTAAAATCGGTACTTGCAGTTTTGCAGGAAATTTTATAGAGAATACGATGGTGAACACAAAGAACTGGTAACTTGCTTACATATTTTTAGATAAATTAAAAATGCAAATTTTCTGTGAAAACAAAATTTTTACGTTGTTTTCATTCCTAACGTTGACACATGCCGTGAAATTGAAGCATTCATTATGAAAAAAATTGACACTGTTTTTTAATTGTCATAGGTGATGGTGGTGCTCAGAATTTATCAATACTTTAAATCATATTTGCATTAAAAAATATTCAAATAAAGTATGTGCAGATTTTTTATATTCATGCAGTAGAAAATGTCGTCGCTGGCCATTTTTTGTTCTGTAATTCCAAGTAAAAACTTCCAGCGACAAAGTTGTGGAGAAAATAATGAAATTATTTTCTATAACCACTCAAAGGTTCCCAGAAATATTACTTCCATGCATTTGGAGTTTCTTTTTAATCCTAACCGCGCGCGAAGTAAGGAGACGTTGTCTGGCCATCTTGAGCTGACTCACTGCAGCATTCCGGCTACAGCGCTGTAATTCCGGCTAATCACCACCATGTTTTCGAGTTATTTTATTCAGTAAAAATATTAATTTCATGCAGTTTGTTATAATAGAATTGCAGTTACTTAAATTTAATAATTGACAATTATTCCCAATGCTGCTGTTGTGAGCAACATTAGTGCTGTCGCAAATACACGTTGTTTTTGTTTACATTACTGTCGACATTAATACTGAAATGAAGATCACCTTTCAGTTTCCTCACCTTTCAGTTTCCAACGTAAACATAAATTCATAGACACCATATTAACCCTTGAAAGGCTTTCCAACACGTGACAAAATATGAACAATAATGAATTATATATATATATATATATATATATATATATATATATATATATATATATATATATATATATATAAAAACACATTACCATATCTCAATGTTATTCTATGAAATACAGAGAAAGGCGGAAGTCAATGAGCAAAATGCCCTTCCTGTCCCAAAACACGGTGCACATCACTTTCTGTACCAACAGCGTCTGTTTGAATTTCTTCTTGACCGGAGATCCACTATGCCGCCAATGCATTGACTGCTGCTTGGTTTCCGGGGTGAAGTGCGAAATCCATGTCTCATCGCCTGTGACGATCCTGTCGAGGAAATCATCGCCGTCATCATGGTACCGTTGCAGGAATGTCAGTGCTGCTCCTGAACATTTCATTTTGTGTTCGGGTGTCAGGTTTTTCGGCACCCACCTGGCACACAATTATTTGAACAGCAGGCGCTGGGTGACAATCTCATGCAACACGGATCGCGATATCTGCGGAAAAAGGCTACTCAACTCCGTAATCGTGAAGCGACGGTTCTCTACGATGTGCTGCCGCACCAGCTCAACCAGATCATCAGTGATGAGGGATGGACGCCCACTGCGCTCTTCATCATGGACACTTTGATGACCTTCCGTAAAACTGCCGACACCAGCGACGCACCATCTGCTTACTCATAATGTTTGGCCCATAGACCTCACAGAGCTGAGGATGAATGTCAATTGGCGCAATGCTTTGTGCATTCAGGAACTTTATCACCGACCGAACCTCGCATGCGGCGGGAGAAGGAATACGAGCTTCCATTTCGGACCACTGCTGCCTCGCTACTGGCATGCGGCGGGAGAAGGAATACGATTTTCCACTTCGGACCACTGCTGCCTCGCTACTGGCGCCGGGCGGGATCTGTCTGTCTGGCATATGATTGATACGTCTTAGCTCTGCTGCGCATGAGCATTTTACACGGCTCATTATGTTTACTTTCACGGGAAAAAAAATAGGGAAACTTACTTTCTGGATGCGCCTCGTAGAACGAATTTATTTTTTAAAACTGGTGCGAAATAGAGGAATTAAACGTACGCTGGTCACACATCATTGTTAGGTTAGGAATGTTGGTTTCATGCCGATAGTAATTTTACGTATTGTTCGCGTGTAGAATGAAATTATGCTGAGAAGTGGTGAAAATGAGCCCAAGTTCCTTTTGTTTTATTATGATTTCATCATGCTACAAATGCAACTTTTACATGGTTCGATTTCGATTTATGTCTGTTAACACATACTGCAGAGTTTTAGCGATTACTTAAGATTTTGTGAATATATGCTTTTGTTGTTAGGTTAGGAATGTCAGGTTTGGTTGTCTTAGAATTAAAATAAAGACCCTGAATGCACTCTGCTAAGGTTCCGATTTATTTCTACATTCATTCCCACTAGTTTACGATACTTACTGTCGCTTGTCAACCGGAGAATACCTTGTCCGTGGGAAGCATGTATGATTGAGTAAGGTCATTTTGAAATTTTTTTTTCAACATAAATAACTTTTTCGAATCCAAATAGTGCTCATTATTTTAAGGAAGGTTCAAATTTCGTGTCACAATGATTGCCAAAATTCTATGATAATTAGTCTTCCTGCTAGGAAAATTTGAAAAAAAATCATAAAACATTCGGAACTGTTACCTTTTAAAATACATTTTTCGATGTTTTCCGTAATATAAAATTGGTTCCAGCATGTGGAAAACTCAAATAATGGAGATATTTGATTCCAAAGTATGGCCCGTGTATATATTTTTTTAGGTGTATGGTTGGTCACCGGCCCCATTCAAGTTCTGAATTTCCGTAATATGTACTATTTTCAATAAATTAAAAAATATAATCACTAAACTTATTGCATATTTTCTAAAGGTACATGACCTAATTTTCTGTTGTTTCTCATTTGTATTGATATAGGCTAATTAAGGTTGTATACAGGTTATATTGTAAAGGTTTGATATATGCCACATTTTTTATTTATTTTTTTACACCACCTTAATTGTAATGACTTAGTGGAAATGGGGAAGTACAATAGTTATTTATTTTTTCATTGAATAGCATTATATTAATCACTTGGTAAATTTTCAGCTAATAACTGTATATTCATATTCATAATAATTAACGTGCCTGCATATTTAATTGAAAAACATGAGGTTCAAAAGGAAAAATCATGACAACAAACATGTCTGGAAAAATTTTATTTCTGGTCTGGAAAACCTGGAAAAGTCAGGGAATTTCATAATCAAAAAATCGTAGCTACCCTGAGAGAATTGTACATGCTTGTGACCAATTCTAAAATGAACCAGGGGTGTTGGAAATAATTTGAAACTCAATGCGGAATTGCATACAGTATTGCATCCAGATGCAAGGACGACACTTTGAACACCTCCTTTAACAGGTACGAGTGTACAGTAATTGTAACATGTAACATAGTAACGTTTCTTAAAGTCAGTAGAATGTTCAATAAAAACAATGAGATCTCCAATGACTTTTCTTACTGTATTATTAGCAAACAATGAAGTAAGTGGCAGCTTGTAACCACACATTCGCAATTTTCTCGAAAACAGCTCTCGTTTGCCGACCCATGTTTACCGAGACTTTTTGCTTCTATTATCGTGTACTTAAAACTGTGTCAGTTTGCGCCATTACTTATGATACACCCTGTATATTGGTCTATTCATGACTGTACATTACTTCCATCCACCAACATATCTGTGAGAAAGCACTCAACCAAATTAGTATACCTTACTACGTACAAACTCTGTTCAAGTTATTTGTGTAGTACATAGAACTGCCTGTATTTCTGATTGGAAATCCTAGAATAAGCAGGAAAATGAAATCTAGTTGTTGTTCTTGACATGAATATGGGTTTTTCACATATTTGTAAACCTTAATTTGACACAATATGGTCATAAGTGAAAAATATTTTAAAATATGCTTTTTCTTACAACAAGGAAGCATTTCTCCCGCATTTCCACTCGAGAATACATGGCAAATAGAATCTAAGCAAATTTTGAAGCTCAAGCTGATTATATAAATAAAAAAAAAAAAAAAAATAAATAAAAAAAAAAATAAAAAAAAATCACCGATTTAAATCAGTTTAAAGAAATAATTTATAGAATAATGTACGTAAGGATTTTGTAGGTACCAGAATCACGTTTGGTGAAAGTACAGTAATCTCGAAATCATTTAATGGTGTTTATTAGGCTCTAAGAAAGGAAACAAACATGTGTACTGATGGGATGAAGCTCATTTGAAAGGAAATGTATTATGTAAACTGCAAACACAATTACATTTCTCTTCATTTAAAATTCAATAATTTTTATGGGCAAAAATAGCAAACATTTCGTGTAGAAAAATATACAAAAAAATAATCATGTTAAACTGTAAATAGTGCCATTATCATTAAACTCAAAATAATCATGGCAGCTGATATTTCGCAAACTATCATTTAAAAAATTACCAAAATTCAGCTACAAAGACTATACAAATATTTTTAAGTTACAATTATATAGTACATCCAGAATGTTTTATTTTCAGTGGAAAAATCATTATAGTTTCATTAACACATTCAACAAACATTTCCAAAGTAGGTTCATATATACAATATCAGAAACAGAAAAAATGTTTATTTAGATGTCATTTTTTTTGCCCTAATCAAACTGTTCAAATATTTTCAGGACCTTTACTAGAAAGAGCCTTTCTATAAGAAACTTATATCTGTATGTATGGTGCCAAAAACCATACAAGCAATTTTAAGTTTTTTTTTTTTAAATAACAAAAATCAATTTTAAAAAATCATGATTTTTATCCACCCTGATTTCAAGCATTTTATTTTGTCTGGATCTCACAATTCTTGACGAGTGTGAATACGATGTCCTTTGGATGCTTTCTTCACAGACTATGAGAGCACAAGTGCAGCATTTCTCTTTTCCATTTAATGTTTCCCTTTGACATAGAAAAATCTAACTTCACAATCAAAAAACTTCAACATTTATTATTATTAAATATAACCAAACATCAGTTCACAGAAATGTCGCACACAATTGTTTGATTTAACAAATGAAATACAAATATTGATGAATATTGATAAATTTTTATATACTGTGTGGAAATTGTACAAAATGTGAAAAAATGGTCATGACAAGAAGCAGCATTAGATTTACACATTTGTTCCATTATATATTTTTAAAAGTTAAATGGTGGGGATCACATCACCTCCACCTTTGGCCGTGATCAAGAAAGTGTGGGGCCCTAACTCCACACCCCTATATGCCTTCATGGCGTAGTGCAAAGCACTGGGAAGGTACTGGGTAAATTATGCAACAAAACAAAGGAAAATGCAACATTTTCCATTTCACCAATGACATAAAATTTTATTTACAGTGCTAAAAAAAAATTGTTACATAATGTGATATTCACAGAAGTTAATGTGGTTGCCAGGAAATCAGACAAAGCAAATGTTTTTACTCGACAGTACAGTTGAATTAAAGAAGAGGAAAAAATTACACAATAGCACTGTTACAAAACGAACTAAGACAACAGAGGTGTATAATGAGTGTCAGCAGTCCCAACGGCCATCGCGGTTACACTAGTTCCTGGTCTTCAGGAACCAATATGTTTCCCCGAGCACCTATGCACCTCTCTACACGACATGGCATCCAGGTTGTGCAGTGTATCTTGTCCTGCATTGTGACCTCGTTGAGTATCAGAGCAGAGTGGCTACTCACCGGAAATTCCTTGAGTTCCAGGAATTATGCGTGAATTATTAGCTCCGGGAATTATGCATGTATTCTGCGTGAATTTCTCTCCGTAGACATGAAAAATTGCAACTTTCATTATTCTCTCATTTTTGTTTACTTTGTTAGTGTCCTTTGCAGAACAATCTATCAGACAGACGGAAGATTATTGCAAGATAAGATATTTTAAAATTGATTAGGTAAAATTGAATTTGAAATCCTTATACAATTAATGATTTTTTTGTAGATTAGTAAATCCCGTAACATTTGCAACTTGTGTTTGTAGATGTATTTTGAGTCTGAATATGTGAAATGGCAACTGTGAACTCTGCACCTTAGATTAAATATTTTACACATAAATATATATATATATTGTTTGATTGAATTGAATTAGTGTGTTCGGATACATTGAAATCACACAGACCCTTTATATTGTTAATATATTTGTGTATGGGTATGGTTGA
Organism: Lepisma saccharinum; assembly: GCF_977018435.1. Lineage (NCBI taxonomy): Eukaryota > Metazoa > Arthropoda > Insecta > Zygentoma > Lepismatidae > Lepisma > Lepisma saccharinum. The sequence continues at coordinate 57,977,364 of NC_139245.1, forward strand.
TTGATTGATTTGGTGTTTTAAGTCCACTTGATGCACAGTACAGCTAATCGGGACTGGACCTACAGTTTAAAGTGGGATCCGAACCACTTGTGCCTCCACCGGGTGTAGGGGGATGGTGAGAGATGGTAATGCCCAAGGTTGAAATAGAGAAAATATCTGCTTGTAGCCTTCAATTTTTGGAAAGGATGCCATGAAAACTGGGAATTATACTTGAATTTTATCATGGTCCTGGAGTGGCCACCCTGCAGAGGGTCTGTGGTGGTTTGGGATGATTGACGATGGCTCTCTTCAGGAGCGTCCATGCATTTTTTATGTAGTTGAGGTCGAGGAATAAGCTGGCCACGGCATGCAATGCATTCTGTGCTCCTGCAGGAACGGGTGGTGCCACACAATGTTTTCACAATTGCAACTTTTTTTTTAGTACTGTATATTTCCCTGTGCTAAGGGAAATTTACCTTCATGTGACAACACTGCCTGTGAACACTTGAAACAGAAATGTACACTTGCAGTGCAACTTTTAGTTGGAAATTGTTTCAACCGAACATGCATATCCTCCACTGCTACATGGGTCAAAACAGAATTGCGTCTATTTTGTATTATATCCCAAACACTTTGGTTTCCTGAACTTCATACACTAGTTGCTTTCAAGGAACTTGAGTACAAGGGTATCTCTCATTTCTTCCATATATGTATGAGAACAGGTAGTAAAATACTGTTCTATAATTCAGATGTGCTGTTTCAAGAAATTTGCCGACTCAATCAACGGCACTATCTATAGAATGCAAGTGAAATAAATGCAGGGTAGTCAAATCCAAAGGTTCTGTCAGTACTATTCTTGGGCAAAATTATGAGTTATGATTTTTCATGTAAATGTACCAATACTTTGACACATGTTATGTGCACCTTTTGACAAAATTCTGGACTGCTGGTATTGAAAAGAAAAACAAGATTATAGGCCCCTAAAATAAAATTTTTCCACTATAACTGCTATTCTCAAACCCATCAGGTAGTGCATATGAACAATATTGGTCCCAAAACTCAGATATCATGGCATGAATATTTGGTGTGATTAGAATTGAAAATGAAGTGACCGTAAAGTTATCCAAAATGAAAGTTTAAAGTGGACTAAGTTATTGTAGGTAATGTTAGATAAAATAAATCATGTGCTAAGGATTCAGATATGCAAAACAGTTTAAACATAGATATTATCACTGATATTTCCAAGTGAATAATTGTAAATGCTGTCTGAAACATTGTTCAACTCTGCAAATAAAACAGTCCAAAAAGTTTGACATTAAACTGTAAATAGATTGAGACTGTACATAAGTACATTTCATAAAAAAACATAGGAAGGATCAATATGAAATTTTTGCTTATTCCAGTCAAACTGGTACCTACCTATCCAATACAAACACCCTTCCAAAACTTAAGCATGCGATGGTAAAATAAAAAAAAAATAGAAAAGTAAAGTTTTGATTAACACAAAATTGTACAAGAAGGTAGCAAATGTGTTTATGCATTAAAGAAAGCAAGAATTGTGTACAAAGATAAAAAAAAAAATACTTTTCGTAAGTTATATGATGACATCTAATTTGGGTCATTAATATAATGATGTTTAAAGGCAAACAAACTAAACAAAACTTAACAGTAATATGGTATGTGACCAAAACAAAACTTACACAAACTTTATAACGATTTTCCATGCTTTCAATGAGGTGATCAACCATTGCAGATGTGAGCAATGGCCATTCCTCCATTAGGGCAGTTTCCAACTCTCTAAGACTGACTGGAGGAGGTAAACGTGCAGAGATAGCATGCCCAAGGGCATCCCAAAGGTTTTCAATGGGATTATGGTCAGGAGAATATGCCAGCCACTCCATACGAGAAATGCCCTCACTTTCCAGGTACTCGTCAAGGATGTTGGCTCGATGGCGACAGGCATTATCATCGATAAGGAGGAAATCAGGACCAAATGCTGCAGCGTAGTCTGTCACAATGGGTTCTAGGATTTCATCCCAATACCGCACAACCATCACAGAACCGCCTTTAAAGATATGCAGCTCGGTGCGATATCCCATTGAAATTCCAGCCCACACCATGACGCTGCCACCTCTGAATGCGTGATGTTCGATGATATTTTTGGCCTGATTGCATGTACGTCATTCTCTCCAGACCCTTACATGCTTATCATCTGATTGCAGGGCATATCTGGACTCGTCCGTGAACAGGACGTTGCACCAACCTGAGACAGTCCAATTGACATGTTGATGCCACCACTTTAATCTTGCCTCTCTGGCTTGGATGGTCAGTGCAACACGAACACAATGCACTCTGGCATTCAATCCCTTCATGTGGAGCCTTTGGCGAACAGTACTGAAAGATATTGTCTTACCAAGTGCCACTGCAACCATAGATGTAACAGTTGTGGAGGTCGCTCGTTAATTCCGCTTGACTACTATAGCAATATAATGATCATCAGAGGGGGGTGGTAAACCTTGGACGACGAGGCATAGGTCTCCGGACAACTGTTTGACTTGTTTGGAATTGATTCCATAATCGAGAATTTACCGAATGATCAATGCCAAAGAAAACAGCAACATCTTTGATTGACTGTCCTGCTTCAATGCATCTGAGAGCACGCCAGCGCTCACTATCTGTCATTCGTTTCCTTTCAGTCGTAGAAACAAGAATATTATTAAAAATAATCCTACAAAAGTTATAAACACTTAATATCAGCTTTTAAATGCACCTCAAACCCTTCAGAATGCTGGCGTCTTCAATGAAAGTATGATGATTCTTGCACGAAATCCTCGCTTTTATGCTATTTCAAGAGCACAGATTAAGCACCTAGGTACAGATGATTCACACTCTACTTACAAAAAGGAAGCTACACATAATAACTGACATCTACATCCGAAGCGATTTTCAGCCACTCAAATTCAAATACGCTTTCAAAAATTTGCATTGCTTGCTTAACTTTTGGAAGGCAGTGTAAAATTGCTATGCAACAAAATGAATGATGTATTCACAAAAATTTGTAGAATTTTTCACTAATTTACAAGGGAGAGTCAAATGAAAACCTTAAAAGTCCAACAAAAATTACAGGACAGATTGCAAACAGCTCAAATTTACACGAGGTGTCGACTGTTATTTACAAAATGACCCGAAGGCTGCAACATTGATCAAGTGAACTTCACAACACCATTTTTGTAATTTTAAAGATTGCGCCTCCTGCATATGCATGAACCAGCAGAGAACAGTGGTTTCTTATCCTCTGGAAGCCTAAAACTTGTAGAGCAAATATAAATTCAATGTGTCTATGCATGCTTACCACACCAGCAAGTTTACAAATAGATGAGGAAGTTCGACAATGGCCTCAGTTTGCAGGCAGATGGGTGGAAAGTCCTTCGCAGTGGCTCATAAGTGACTGCATATAGATTCCAAATATTCTTCGTGAGGTATACAGGCACTAACTCAGACTTGAAAATATATGTGGATCAGCAATGGGTTATGCTAAAATATAACTCCAATAGATCATGTGTGAAAATATAAATAGGATCCATAATATATTCCTCGTCCAATGTAGCAAACTTGTGCAACTTTACCTGCAGAAATCTACTAGATAAAAGCTAAAAACATATTAAGGTAAACATATTTCATTTGAACTGTCGCTCTTATAAACTATTTATAGGTTTATCAAATTAGAAAAGTTATCAGTAATTTTACTGATACAAGATATGCCTTTAATCTGTCCCCTTGTGAATAAACAGTACTCTATAAGTTGTTTTGTGTGAGTACATGTTTTGAAAGTGAACATTGCTGGAGACTTGTAATTTGTTTTATTGCAGTGTGCAGAAGCCAAACCAACTAGAGACTTAGTGAGGGAATATGGAGGTCTTGATCCACTTGTTAACATTATGAAGGATTCAAGTAATAAAAGTAACAAACCACTAATAGCTGCAGCTACGGGAGCTGTTTGGAAGTGTGCCATCAGTCCAGAAAATGTGCGGATTTTGAAAGATTCAGGGGCTGTGCGCATTCTTTGTGACATGCTTGGAGATGACAGTGAAGAGGTAAAATTTTTTCATACACTGCCTGTTAAAAGCTGTGTTGGAATAAACTGTGCATGGTATTGAGTAGTCCATCACTCCATTGAGGAGTAGTAGTTTTAAATGTAGCTTTCTAATTCTTGAAACTTTCATGTGGCTGATGTGTTGCATATTGCTTTCTTACTAGATTCTTTTGTCCATTATATGCTGCTTTGATATTTGTACATATTTTTCAAATTTGTGTTGATAAAAATAGTAAATTTACATGGTGTCCATAAATATATATGTATTCACAGTATCTTCATATATTACAGTGTGTCTTTGTCAAAAAGGAAAGTAATGTGGAATTAGGTAATTCAGTGGTTCCCAAATTGTGCACCATGGTGGCCTCGTGTGCTGTGGCTAGTTTACAGGGGTGCCACGAAATGTTCCAATATTTTCACTGAAATGATATAATTGGTTGATTGATTTGGTGTTTTAAGTTCACTTTATGCACAATAAGGCTAATCAGGACTGGACCTGCAGTTTAAAGTGGAATCTGAACCACTATGTGCCTCCACCGGGTATCGAACCTGGGACCCCTTGAATACAAGGAGAAGACGTTACCACTGTGGCATTGGGGAGACACACTGAAATGATATGATTGTTGCAAATACAGTAAACCCTCATTAACATAAATCCCAAGAGACTGAAAAATCAAGAGTTCGTGTTAAAGAAATTCGTTCTAAAAGGGGGCTCAAATTTTATTGTTGCAATACAGATCTTTCTACACAAAACCATTTACAATACGTATCATTTTCTGGTGAAAAATTCCTGTACCTACTTACATTGCGCTGTGGCAGATGGGAACGCAAATGCCTGGTAACTTCACGGCCAACTGTACTCATAGCTTCCGTAAAACTAGCGGTCAATTCGGATTGAACACACAACTGAATTTGTTGGTTAAATACGTATAAGCTCATTGTTGATGCAACGATCATGATTTCGAGCAATTACACCCAAGTTTTGATCTTGATGTTACTCGTACTGGCTATGTTTTAAAGAATAGATAAACATATTTGAACACATTGTTGATCTGAATCTGTTGGTTACAATGCTGTATAAGTTGATTGTTGACAAGATGATAGAGATTGTTGAGCGATTTCTTACATACCTAGCAGAGGAACAACAGAGGAACAACAGAAAAAGATTATGAAAAACTTTGAAATTTTGTGTTAAATAAGATCTAATGACACAACGGACTAAAAAACGGTTCGGAATTCGTGGTAACCGAAATTTGCGTTAACCGATAAAACTTTCTATAAGATATAATACATCCCTGCTGGAACCAACATTTTGTTCATGTTAACCGAGTGTTCGTCTTAAGCGAGTTTGTGTTAACGAGGGTTTACTGTATGTGCTTATTTAATACTTTTTGCATGTAAAATATTTCTGGATTTGAAATATGTATTTATTTTTTAACTTAAACAAAGCAATCTAATCACACTAACTGAGAGCTGCAAGTGTTAGATATGCCTACATTCTGACTTGGGTACCATGGAACAAATCTTGAAGCACTAAGGGTGCCATGAAACGAAAAGGTTTGGGAACCCCTGAGATAATTATGAGAGATTTTTTTTCGGATGGACTGCCTCTGTTGTCTTTAATTCTCTACTTCTAATGACTACTGTGCTTCTTCAGGCAACTGAAATTACATGATATGTCATTCAAATATACTTTATTTTGGAGCCACCTCTCCATTTGGTACAATATTCAATTTAATCGTAATGCTGGATGGACCTCCCATAAAAAGTGCCTCTAAGTCAGCCTTCAGACTGAAGTGACATGTCACTCAGAGCTCACGTTAACTATAAACTGCATACACCAGAACAGGCAGTACCCTCCCACCAATCTGACAAAGCATTGAGTGTGCATGCACTACCAACAGACCTGAGGCAACATGATACACAGTATTGAACAAACAGTATAGTCTGAGTGACATGCAGGTAACATGTGCAGCTTGTCACTCTGGAATGAAAGGTTGTATTTATTTCTGAAGGTTTGTTTTCAAATGACGAGTGTCCTTGCCACTTGTTTTATCGCTCCAGTCATGGTTGTCCCCATAGTACTTAAGGGCAGTGAAACCCCAATAATGTATGGCATTCACTTGGAGAATTAACTTTTCATTAAAATTTCTACACAGTAAGTAATGTATTTGTGGCTGTAACATGGCAAATCCTCTTCTGAGAAAGAGAATCCATGAGTCTGCCATGCTGGTGCGGTTTGAACTCTCGCAGGCCACAGTGAAAGCATCGAGCAGCAGACAGAAGCTTGAGGTGGGTATATGGCAAAATACATGCAAATGGATACTGCTGAACCTTCATATCCAAAAAGCAGACGTGCACAGTTTCTGCTCTCACAGAAGTTGCAGCAAATACACTGTCTTCACTGCCTTACAGCATTGTCCTGTGGGCTTCAAGTTTGAAGCTGAAACATTTTCTATACAATCGTATATTCCTATCACTTTTGTGCCACATTTCTCAAAATAATGGCAAGATTGGGGCAGAGATGCATGGGTAGCAATTAGGGATGGGACAGATTAGTCAGTATTGGCTGATATAGGCATGTCGGTTTTTATTGGTAAAATTACCGATTATTTTATTGATCCGATATATCTATAAATATTTTATAATTAGTGTAAATTTCTACCATTTAGTTATAATTTTTGAGGATAATCACTAATCCCTACTTTTAACATTTACAGTGCTAATCACGTATATATACGGAGTTGAATTCAATTTTTTTTTCAATGGTCATTTGCCGTATGTTAACGGAGTTAGCAATCCTGAGTAATGTTTGGACATCGTACTTCCTCATACTGCCACTTTATGGTGGGCAAATGCTAAAAGGAAGGACACATCCTACCAGTGCAGTCATTGCAAAGTCGCCCTTTGTATCGAACCGTGTTTCGAGATTTTTCATTCAAAAAAAGACTTTACAGCATGAGTGATATATTATACAGGGTGTCCCAAAATAAGCAGCATAACTTCAGGAGCGTGTTCCTCGGATGGAAACAATGAAAAAAGTTTATAAAGATAGGTATGGAAATGTGTGGTTTCCAAGTTATATATATAAACTTTTTTAATTGTTTCCATGCGAAGAACTTGCTCCTGAAGTTATGCCACCTATTTTTGGGACACCCTGTAGTGCAGTATCAGTGCTGAAAATGTAGTACTGAATGAAAAAACTATTTTTGTAGAACAATAAAATTAGTATACCATAATACATATGAGCATATCATTATGTATGTGCTTCCCTTTTCTATGTCATATATCTTGTCAACTTTTTATTTTTAGTACATTTCATATCATTTATGATGAAACATCGAAGGTAACCATGTGGTTATAATGTAACATATCATATATCAAAATAAAGAGGAAGAATCAAACTTTTCAACTGTGTATGATACATATATTTTACATTTTTAGCTTTTGAGATATGATTTTTAAAAAGTAGTTAAAATGGTCAGCATTCTTTGGACGGAAAGTGACTTAGAGGTCAGCACTGTAAGTGTTAAAGAAAGTAAATGTCTAAATATGCCACTTCTTTTGCACTGCAGTTACTTTGAAAAACACATTCATTAAAGAGGTAAATAATCAATTCTAGTGTGAACATGTCATTGGTTGTGATTTCTCTTTAAGAACTGTGGGACCGGTTCTGTTTAGTCATTTTCTTTTACTTGCAGATTCAATTTGCAATTGATATTTTATTCATTATAATTTGGGCTGTATGAAAGAATGTGCCAGTAATTCATCCACATATCCCAACACCCTTTTCACAGCTTCTGGTTCGTTTTCCAGACAACTCAAAGCACAATTTATTGTTATTTTGGCACTAAATTTATTTGTACACCCATACTATAAAACCAGAACAAGAAGCTCCTTCCTCCCTCCACTTGTTTGGCAGAGAAGGTCTATTTGCAGAAACTGAATATGTGTCGTATGACTTCAGCCCCCAATGCTGAATGCAATGCATGAGCCATGCATGCTTCAGTCTGAAAGCTTCCTAAATGAAACTCAAGAACTCTATTCATTATAGATCATCGTGATCCTACAGTTTATTATGCGAGTCCAAGGGTTTATCCAGAATTTATCATCTGGAAGTTGTCAGTTCATACATTAGAGCCAAAATGACCATAAATTGGGCCTTTGTGAAACATTTGAGACATTTTGGGGGTGTTGGTGGTGTGTGGAAACCACTGTGTGAGTCTCTGAACTTTAAGTTATTCTCGCAACAAGTAGAACTGAGTTGATACAGCCTTTAACCAATACCGGTACCATTTCTGATTCTCACCAATCTCGATGCCAATGCTTAAAAATTTTAACCATTGAATGTAGTTCAGAATATTTATTAATTTAATATGTAAGAATTCCAATGGGACTATACCATTGCTCAAAAATAATGTTTCACATGAGATAATAATTTAATACCCTAGTTCGTGTCTCTTCATAATGCTGTTGCGAAAATAACGACAATTATGAATTTTGCATAATTTCCAGAATATTCAAACTCCATGCAAATGTGGCATTTTCTTCAGACTGACTCCTGAAGAGTATCATCCGGCATTGGTGATTAACACCTTAAGTGTGAAATTTTCTGAACAAGTCACTGAAAATTGGAGGTTTTTTTTTAGCATACTCTGTTTCATCACTTCCTACTTCTTCTTCAGATTCAGATTCACTGTAACTGCTTTCAGAGGTGAACAACAAATGCAACTTGGGCTTACCTGATGGCATAGTGGGAATGTCATCATCTTGTAATCAAGGAGTCCTGCGTTCGATAAAAAAATAATAATAAACAATCATGAAGGCACACTTCAAGGTGGCAGCTAGAGTGCTGCAGGGAGAGCATTTTGTCCAAGCACCAAATATTTTGCACGGCTGATGCTATTCAGGGTGTATCATAAGTAATAGCGCAAACTGACACCGTTGAAAGTACACAATAATAGAAGCAAAAATGTCTCAGTAAACATGGGTCTGCAAACGAGTCTTTTTCGAGATATTTGCGAATGGGTGGTTACAAGCCGCCACTGACTTCTTTGTTTGTAAACATCGTCATAGTTGATAAAATGCTAATAATGTGTGTGAACGTGTGGTTAGAAGCTGTCACTGATTGCATTTTGTAAACACAGAGTGCTTTACTCCTTGTGCATTCCGAAGTTTGCTCTTTGTTTACAAAACAGAACATTTCCGAGAGGTGGCGTTGTAATGAAACTTGATGGATGCAATCAGTACACAGTCTAATCATACTGTGGGAGTCATGCCAGTTGTGCTGTACTGCATAGTGGAAATGAAACCTTTAAGCAGCGAAAAGTACATTTTACCTACTAGGACGACGTTTACGACGTTTACGACGTTTTGGTGGCCGCGGTGGCTCAGTCGGTAACGCGTCTGACTACCATGCTAAAGGTCCCGGGTTCGATCCCCGGCCGGTTCAAATCCGGGAACTTTTCTAACGGTGGAAGCGGCCCCGGAGCCTACCCAGCGTCGAATAACATGGGTACCTGGGGGAAACCCTGGGGGGTAAAGGCGGTCAGGGGCGTGATGCTGATCACATCACCCCCACTCACGACCGGATCAAGAAAGTGTGGGGCGTTACCCCCACACCCCCTATACGCCTTCATGGTGTGGTGCTAAGCACAGGGGAGCACTTTACCTTTTTTACCTTCTTTAGGACGACGTTTACAAACAATGAAGTCAGTGGCAGCTTGTAACCACACATTCGCAATTATCCCAAAAACAGCTCGTTTGCAGACCCATGTTTACTGAGACTTTTTTTGCTTCTATTATCATGTACTTTCAACTGTGTCAGTTTCCGCTATTGCTTCCCTGTATAGTGTACAGAATTGAGAGCTTCTTTGCTTGAGTCAATAACGCTCAAACAGGCAAAAGAAGCGATATAGGCTTGAAGCTCTGTATTATATGTATAATCATAATTTGTCTGTGGTAGGCCCTCAAGTATGGATTGTAAGGTGAAAGTTGCAGTGAAATTGACACTTAACCTTTTGAGTCCCAAGGCCATTTTCACATGTAACCCCCTTGGTCCCAAGCCGATTTTGAGCAAAATGCAGAGTTTCAATTAAATGAGTGTAGATCGGAGACCAATTGCCCTAGAGAGATTAGTGATATACTGTTGTATGTGGAATGAACCAGAGATTCAGACTATTTGAAATTTAAGCAAATTCGGCGTATATGTGGCGGTGGGGAGGGGGCTAATTTCGGGGGGAAAAATGGGGTCCCCCCTCCCCCCTCAAGAAAAAAATACATGACAGTGTCGACATGCACATGGAAATGATCGCTGCATTATTATCATATGACCAATGTAATGTGAGTTATACCCCCAAAAAGGAATGGTCGGCACGCCACTAATTCAAGCTTTAAAATGCAGTGGTACCTTGAAATGACTTTTCCTCAGAAACTATTTGCCCTGGAGATATGAACGATATGCCGTTGTACGCAGAATGAATCACAGATTCAGACGATATATAATTTATGCACATTCGGCGTACATATGGAGTGGGAAAGGGGGGAAATCCCCTGAAAAATATATATTTTTTAAGAAAATAAGGGGTTTCTCCCCCCCCTGAAGAAAAGGATATGAAAAGTTCAAAATGCACATAGAAATTATCGCTGGCATGTAAGAAACAGAAAAATATTTTTCATTTTAGTCATATGACCAATATTACGTGAGTTGTACAGTCATGGACAGTTCTGGGTTGTAATGAATGCATTGACTTCCAATGGAATCGTTACAACCCAGCAGTGTCTGTACCCCTGAAACAAAAGGCTTGTACGCCTCTGTCTCAAGCTTCGGAATTGAGCGAACTGCAGAGTTACATTGAAATGACTATAGCTCAGAAACTAAATGCCCTATAGATATGAAAGATATACCGTTGTACGCAGAATGAATCACAGATTCAGACAATATATAATTTATGCACATTCGGCGTACATATGGAGGGGGAAAGGGGGGAAATCCCCTCAATAATACTTTTCTTAAAAAAAATGGTGTTCTCCCCCCCCATAAAAAAGAATGAACATTCACAGATGAAAAGCTATAACGCAGTGAAAAATGAGCGCCAATTCTTGCAGCTGCTTGAAGTTCTATTTTTAGACAATGCAAGGTAATCTGTGTTGCAACTTGTGGACACTTGTGCTAAAAAAAAAAAAAAAGGTTTCCTTCAGCGCGGTTCGAAATTCCATTCTCACAACGCAGAATCAAAAACCAGTCTTCCCTCCCCCCCCACCCCCTGCTTGCACCCTGACATCGGATACTGATATACAAGCTTCCTTCGAATGCAGTTACCAGGTGGGAGTGAAAACATTGCTTTATTATCATATGACCAATGTAATGTGAGTTGTACCCCCAAAAGGAATTCTGATATGAACGATATGCTGTTGTACGCAGAATGAATCGCAGATTCAGACGATATATAATTTATGCACATTCGGCGTACATATGGAGTGTAGCCAAAAATAGGAAAGTTATAACGTAAAAACTACTACCTTGACACAGCGTCTCGATCAAGATGCTTGTGACCATGAGGGTTACATTTGGGTATCTTGATCGAGACGATTGGGACCCAAAAGGTTAAGTAAACATAGTCATTAGCTCCATGTTAAAATGTAGTTTCGTCTATTTTTACCAATACAGTGAGTGATATATGAAATGAAGCAGATAATGGTGGACTGAAACTGCCAGGAGAGATATTTTACATATATGTGTCTATGATTATTGTCATATTAAAATTATATTCCATTCTAAACACTCAACCATGGTAGACTCGAATGAGTGTGAGTAAGCGAAATAGATTCTATGCAGTGCTCTAGTGGCAACCATGTCTCTACAGTGTTCAAGGTAGGTCCCCCTTACTATGTTGGTATGCCATAACCACCCACATTTTGGAATTGTCAGGGGATTTATGAATCTGCTTGTATTGTGTTTATGGGCCTCCCAGATGGCGCATTGGTAGCGTCGTTGCCTTGTAATCAAGAGGTCCCGGGTTCGATACCCGGTGGAGGCACAGAGTGGTTCGGATCCCACTTTAAACTGTAGGTCCAGTCCCGATTAGCCTTACTGTGCATAAAGTGGACTTAAACACCAAATCAATCAATGTATTGTGTTTGTGTTGTGATTTTGAATTATTTTCCAATCAAGTTTGGTCATTCATCAGATATTTATTTATTTATTTGAAAAGAACTTAATGCAGAAAAAGCCATTTTACATCAGGATACCAACAGGAAAAGAAATAAACAAAATAATAAGACAAACGCACGCACGCACGCACGCACGCACGCACGCACGCACGCACGCACGCACGCACGCACGCACGCACGCACGCACGCACGCACGCACGCACGCACGCACGCACGCACGCACGCACGCACGCACGCACGCACGCACGCACGCACGCACGCACGCACGCACGCACGCACGCACGCACGCACGCACGCACGCACGCACGCACGCACGCACGCACGCACGCACGCACGCACGCACGCACGCACGCACGCACGCACGCACGCACGCACGCACGCACGCACGCAGAGATATATACATATACATATATAGTTATATAACAAGAATAATAAGAAATAGGTAAAGACAACATTATTTACTCTACAGCTGCTTGATGCACACTTTTCTGTAAGTCTGTTTTGATAAATGGAAGCTTGGAGCATCTTTTCATGAGTCGTAAATGGTTTGTAGCCTGTAGAGAAGTGATCTTTCTTCTAAAGATAGCCTTGAAGATTTATTGTAAAAGAAGTTGTTGCATTTGCTGTAGGTGCGTGGGATTCTGATATTAAGAAGTGGAAAGAATTTGCTGGTGAAAAGTTGTCCGTTAATGATTCTGTAAAGATGTGTTAAATCTGAAAGTTGACGGCGAAGAGAAAGGTCGTGAATTTGTAGAGTGGATAGAATTTCATGTTTGGACGTCTATGTTTAACTATTCTGACGAAGAAATTTACAGCTTTGTCTGTTTTCTTTATATTGCTCTTATCACCTGCCTGAAGCTAAAAAGATAGAAATAAAGAAATAAAATAATTACAGATGTTGTATTTCTTTGTCATTAGGTTCTGACAAATGTAGTGGGAGCTCTTGCAGAATGTGCCAGGGTACCAACGAACAGAACAACCATTGCAAACAGTGAAGCTATCAGACCGCTGGTGAACCTACTGTCTGAAACCAACCCAGCTTTGTTGGAGCATGTGCCGAGGGTGTTGGGGGAGTGTGCGTGGGAGAAGAACATAATGCCTGCCATTGAGGACCTGGATGGAGTGCGTCTTATTTGGTCTCTGCTGAAGAACCCATCCAAGAAAGTTCAGGCGAATGCTGCTTGGGCCTTGGTTCCATGTATTGAAAATGCCAAAGTAAGTCAGAAACTTTAGTTTTTAATTTGCATAATTGTGTAATTAACACTGGAAACAAATTGAAAAACATTTCAATTAAAAAAAAATGTAAAGTTGAAGAACCTGTGTGTTTACAAGGGTCAGTTGATTTTTTTTCCTGATTTCAAAAACATATAGGGCTAAAATGTTGCATTATGTGAAAAAAAAAAAAAAAAAAATGTTGGCATAAAGGAAATTTGAATTGGGTGCCCTCCAAAATTTAAAGGAGACCTATATTTTTGCTTTTTCACTTAGAAAATTTATTTTGTGTGATACTTTCATGTTTACTCTACTGAACAATGTATAGAAAAGTGCGAGGAAAGCAAAATTTGTCATGAAGGCTGAGCTGAGGCTGGGCCACTTTTTTGTGAAAATTGAAAGATGTTGATAAATTTAGTATTAAGGGTGCTTGGTTAGTTTGTCCCAGAAATTCCACAAATAATATCACTCACATGCAAATCCAGTGAAATATGTTATGTTTTATGAGGGACAGATGGAAAAAGAAAAGTATTACTAAGAAAAACGTATTATTGAAATATAATTAAAATGGTAAAATTAAAGGTTTGCTAGAAGGTTGAAATGTTACGTTTAGTTTATGTTTTATAATAAAATAAATTTCTGCTTTGGTCAGCATATTGAGTTTTTCATATCATGGAAACAAGGCTTAATGGTGTTATAATTGGTAAAATTAAGTATGCACAGAAAGAAAAGGATTACTATATCAACACCAAAGTTCGGTATATTGCACTAATCTGTCCTAAATAATGGATGTAAATTCACAAGAAATAGACACCCAAGGGGTGGGGGGAGGTGTAAGCAAGATATACTCACTTAATCCATTCAGTGATCCAAGTTCCGGCAAAAGACCATGTTAAACATTAGGACGTTTATCTCGATCTTATGTTTGCTGTAACTCTCCTTTTCCACTTTATACATTTTCCAAGCCCTGCCCATGTTATAAATTTGTCAGAAGTCTGTTCGGTATGTCAGATAACCTCCCTCCCTTCTTCCTTGTTCTTGCAGCAGTCTCATTCATTCACAACGTGACCCTGAACTTCAGCCTTATGATCGGGGAACAAGCGCAATATTGCCAAACTTATAGTCACTAAATTCTTCTTTCTCTAGGGTTTAAACACATTCTAAACTGTGACCGAGGTGTCTTTGTTCTCTCTGCCTCCACAAAATGCATGTGGATAATTGAGAAGAGGGCTCAATCACTATTCAAACTTCTTTACTCATGTTTTTATGGAGTTCTTACTAGTAGATGGGGGGGGGGGAGGAGGTTGCTTGTGAAAACGTTTCCTTTCTTGTTTGCCACTTTAGCTATGGGGAAACAAGTAAGAAGAATTTGCCAACCCTGGTTAACCAATATTTGTTTAGGAATGAGTGGAAAGAAAAGTCACCCATACCCCTCACAATAGCTCATTAATCTGCAACTGCTGTTCACTGCTATGCAATAATTTCATGAAGGAGCCTTTATTTTCCCTATATGCATAGGAAATATTGCTCCTGTGTCCCTTACATTGACAGCATGGGAAAAGAAAGCAATTATCCATCCCCCTTTCTTTCTGCAACTTGGTTCGGGAATGAGCACGCGGCTGATGAAAAGAAATGAATGCTGTAGTCCAGCTTTTCTGTCTTCAACAGATAAAAAAAATGAATGCTGTAGTCCAGCTTTTCTCTCTTCAACAAGTGCTTTATCTTTAAAACACACAGAAACTTTAATTCTACGACTTGTTCCTTTACCTTCTCCTTCCTTTCCTCTGTTGGTGTCAGTCTGTCTGGAGGGAGGCTACGCCAATGTTATGTCTGGCTGCTCCAAAGCATATTCACTTCTGACAGCAATGACTCATCCAACATAAAGGATAATAATGACATTGTTTTTAATCTGCAGTCTCACAAGGCCGTTTTGCTTTGACAAATACAAAATACCATATTTACATGTGTTTAATGAACTTGCGTGTACAATGCACACCCTGGTTTTTAATGGGGGGAAAATCAACAATTATGTCTCGTATATGAGACACAGTACAATTCAGCTTTCTTAGTTGCAGACACGACTCACCCAATGCAATGCAAAAAACAAAGGCAGGATTATTTTATTTAACACAGGCCAATCTGATTGAAGGGTGCATTGCCTCTCTCCCCTACCCTCTGATGCAAGCGACAAACATAGAATCCCTGATAATATGTCATGTATTCTACATCCCTCTTCTGTAGCACAGTGTGCCATGTATGAGTTAAATGTAGCACTATTTTGGGGTATTTTATGAAGTTCATTTTTTTTTTCATTTTGAAATTTTGAAGACATTTCTTGTTTTCCAGTGTATTACAAATGTTTTTATTATTTTGAAAAAAACTAAAAAAAAAAGTATTGTTTCATGAAAATGTTTAAGTCATATACATGCTCAGTGGATATCAACAAGAAATGGAATTATTAAAATAATGATTAATATCATTGAGGTTCTCTAACGTTGAAAGTAAATTCCTTGTCAGTGGAGCAATCATGTTTTGAGAGTCAAGGCCTTCCAATTGGCTTTCCATTTAGTGACACATGATCAGTGAATTGATTTCCATCACTGCTCTGTTTCTTTCTGGTAGATTTCAATTGACCTTGTTATAATGGATCAACACCAACAACCCCAGCACTGAAAGTACATGAATACTCGTCACTATTAGAAAAAGTACCCAAATGTAAGTGATTTTTCTGTTGAATTTTGGGCTGGCTTTTGGAGATTAAGCCCCATCAACCTCAAAGTCCAAAAGATGAAGGTTTACTGTCTTTGAAACAATTTCCCAAAATGGTATTTTTTTAGTGTACTGAAGTTTTCATTTTATTTTTCCCAAAATTTTGATGTTAATTTTTCCAATTTGGGCAAAGTATGATGTTATTAATTTAAAATCGGTGTTACTTTTACATGTGTTTTTACTGTTCCTTATATGCTTAAGATTTTTACATTGCTTTATTTCTTGAAAATTGAGACAAATTTTAGTTTGAATGACAGAAAGAAAAATAATAAATTTAAAGCTTACCATTGTGAGTAATAACCACATTTCTTGTATTTGGAAAAGCTATTTCATCTCATTGGCCACTAATACGAAATGTTTATTCAAGGATGTCACCCAAATCTTTGAAAACAATCATATTTCCACTTTTCAGTTTACAATAACACTGATGGTTTTCCACATATTGTAGTAAATGTTCACAGTATTCACTGACAACAAGACACACTTCTAAAGAGAAAATTGCAGTTTTTTTTCCCATTCACTCCAATGGGGTGTTTGCTTTAGCAAAAGCTTTCATGTTTCAAAGGGCCATGTACTCCTTGTGTTCTTTCCTACTTTTAGACTTCTTGAAGCCTTCAACAACAGAAAGTTACCGCCTAGAAATAACAGAACTCGTAGCGGTTCAGGAAACTCTCTTTGAACAGAACAGTTTATGTTACATATTCTCGGCTTTTCTCATGTTAAAGTGCAAAAATTCGAAGTTATTCTGAAAAATGGGACAATTCACATTATTTTCAGATTCTGAAACACCGAAACTTGCCTCCTTAAGCACTCAAATACATTTCAAACACTTTATTTTGCTTTCGACTTTTTGGTGTTATCGTTAAAATGAAAACTTTACGTTTGTGTTCATATATGTAACATATTTTTTAAAAATGTTATCATTCAAACAAGTATATGCACTGAATATTTGTTCCGATTAAGTCTTCCCCCTTCTTCAAGAAACAATCATATCTGTGTCTGCATTTAAGTGAAAGAAGTAAATATTTCCAATTTCCTTTTCCAGTTATTTATATGATCATCCTGATTTAGTGTCCAGTTGATGACAAAATATGGAAAGGCACAGTATTGGGGGGGGGGGGGGACTGGTTATTGTACATATGTCCACCCCTCTGGCATCATCAGTAGTATACATTTAGTATTTGAGATATTTTTTTTTGACAAAGGGTCCCCCAATAATTTACGTGCTGGGTGGTGCAAGAGTAGGAGGCACAGAAAAATCCCTTACACAACTGAGGGTGTAGTGGATGGGGGAAGTTTTGATGAAAATTACTGCCTTCCTTTGGCACAGTTTTCCTTTTAGGAATGTAAAGTCCATGGAAAGGTAGTAAGATGTTGCAGAGAAGAAAAAAAAAATGGCTCATACCTTTCCTTTAATGAGCGTCAGCCCCTGTGGCAGAGTGGTTAGCACATCACACTACGATGCCAGGGGTCCTGGGTTCAAATCTCGGCCTGGGCATGGGTGTGTGTGAGTGTCCATTCATCAATTTCATCATGTCATCACTCATCCCCATCTTCGCAAATTAGCAAAAAGTGGCACAAAAAGCAAATGTTTTCGAAATTTAGCATCCAAAGTCTCTTTTTATTTTATTCCACTTTAGAGTGAAAAACTGGATTTTGTGATTACACAACATGCATTTTAATATTCTGATGTAATTCTTCTAAGTTTTAAAGCAAAGCTCTTGGTAAATTAATCCATATAATAGGAAAGAAATTCTTACAAACTAATAAAAGTAAAGTAAAGTGCCCCTGTGCTTTGCACCATGCCATGAAGGCGTATAGGGGTTGTGGAGTTGGGGGCCCACACTTTGTTGATCACTGCTGAAGGTGGCTGCCTTTACTCCCTCAGAGTTTCCTCCAGGTACTCACTTTATACAATGTTGGGTGGCCGCTGGAGCCGCTTGAACAGGTGGAAAAAATCATTGTTTTGATAAACTTTTAAATCATTACAGTTTTTGTGACACATACCTTGGGGTTGTGCCTGGAGTATTACTAAAGATTGGAAAACGTGTAATAAGGTCCGTATATAACTCCCCTCCAAGGCATAGTACAAAATCTTTGGGTAGAAGTTATGGTAACATTATCGTATGGGTAAAACGGATTCCTTCAAATTTCCTTCAAATTTACAGGAGAAAGTACTTACGGAAATCATTTTCTTGAGCGTTTTGGAAGTTCCTGAATGTAGATTTGATCCATTTTAATGTGAATGCGTTTTGTTTTCTGCGAAAATCTCTGTCCGACATGCTGTTTCTGCTCCCGCCATTTGCTTTTTGCATGAGAGTGCAATGTTCCATGTGTTAAGACGATGCAACCCCGTAGCCAGTGTTTCAGCCTCGCCGTGTTTTCACTAGAACCACCTGTCGAGTTCGGAACAAGCCATTTTTCCCGAATGGGTGTCACTTATCGCACAACATTGTAGCAACATTGTGTTCGGACGTTACAGGAGAGAGCTGTTTTTACAATTTTTCTTTGTATTTATGCTAATGGAACCTAACCTAACAGGCCTAACCTAACCACGTAGGCATTCCTCGTCTGATGTCAATATTCAAGGTTGCAAGATGGTTGTGCGTAAAGGAAGAGCATTAACAAATTTCGAAAGAAAGATGGTTCCGACCCGAATGGGTGTCACTTATCGCACAACACTCTAGCAACATTGTGTTCTGACGTCACAGGAGAGACCTTTTTCATGTTAGGCAATACAAAGGTAACGCGTCTCTTAGCGAAAATATTATTTTTTCTTTGTATTTATGCTAATGGAACCTAACCTAACAGGCATAACCTAACCACGTAGGCATTCCTCGTCTGACGTCAATATTCAAGGTTGCAAGAGTATTGTGCGTAAAGGAAGAGCATTAACGAATTGCGAAAGAAAGATTGTTCCGAATTGCTGTGTATGGACAATGAACGTGGTAAATCGCAAGGTTATTTTACAAGTTCTACACGTAAATGCGACGTATTAGCATAATTTCAAATAGGGGCACGAAAGTAGATATTTTCCGGTGAACGAGGTTGCACCACTGCATAAATTGACAAAACACTCTCAGAACGCCCCCTAAACCAGTATGCTATCACGGCCATAATGTGTTACAGATTCGAAACAACAAGTAACAGTAAGTACTCGTAAATAGAGAAAATAAACATTATCTTAGTTAGAAATGCATTATTTCTCCTTAAGAAATGTTCCGCAACACGTTAGCAATGTAAAGAAGTCCGAAATATATGATTCGTAGGTGTTTCACCCATACGATAATAGTACCGAAGTAATGAGCGCCTGGTGTAACGTTCACTTCTAGATCTCTCGCGAGAGATATCAAACTATGCAGTGCTTCTAAGAATAGTATGGAATTAACGTGAATATTAACACTCAAATGCATCAACATGCAATGGGCAAACAGCTGCAAAAGAAACACTATTATCAATTGTAATACACTATTCAATCTTGGTTTACCTCCATCATCCTAATACTCATCGAGAGAGGATATCTGAAATTAGGAATGCATATAAAGGAAACAATACCCTTTTCAAATTTAACAATAACAACCATTTTATTTGCTTAATTCATCTCCGTCTCACCGTACATGTGAACATAACAAATCATGTACTAATTAGTTTCTCAGTTGCATCATTCATCTCATTGCAACTATCGCAGTAATACTTCGTTCATAAGTGCAATGCACATAAAACATCAACTCGTCTTTAAATGTCCAACATTTACTTAAATTAATTTATCATGATTAACACAATTGAAAGTGCATAAGCACGCATAACATTTGCGCCTGTGCAACAATTAATGATTCTCTTTGGTTCGATAATTATATCACAATACAACAGTTTAGAGTGGTATTGAATGCACTACCTTCATTTAATACAATAGTATTGATGATTTGTCAAGTTCAACACAAAACTAAATTCGTCTAAATGTTGCTAGACCCTTGCACGAGTACATTACGTGCACACAAGCACCACTTGATTCTATTCATTTACGTAATTTAATATTCACTATTCTTTAATGTATGATTGCCCAACTTTACAGTCAAGGTACGTAACAGGCTTATAATATACGAGGTTCTGCTGTAGGATCAATGGGCTAACACACATCGTAATTAATCGTTGATACAAAATGTTCATTCAACCAGAGAAGCACAGATGGAGGCAAACTACATATTTCAAACCATGTAAAAATAGTACTTACATAATTCACTTACGTATCACTGCATCCTGTCCAAATATGATGCCTCGCACGAATATCTACTTACTTCCCTTTTCTCTGCTTGGATTGCCTTAGCCTCGTTTCGATATGCAAGTAACAGCATGCTTCATGGATCGTAAGAATGTAAAATAAAACGTGGTGTTTCAGTGATCCCTGTGCATGTCGTACTTCCTCTCATCAAATACAATGCCTCAACTATAACTGTGTATGTGCAAAAACCGTTAATCGCAGCAAAAGACAAATGCTGCCACCTAGCGATGAATGACGTAAGCGCGACAAGGTATGATGCAAGTAAGGTAGAGTCGAATTACTTTCGGAACATCTCCAGCGAACTGTACGAATCTGTCTAGCGAGCCTAGTGGGCGTGTAGAACGTGAGCAATGGGCTTAGCGATAGGTTCTGGGTTGAGATGATGTCAGCGGCTCGCTTGGTTAATTGTCTGCTTCGAGAGTTGTGACTCGTTCCAATGCTTCAAATGCATAAGAGCCAAAGATGTTACGGAAATGATCTTCCTCTATCACCGGTTCTTTCTCTCGTGTGAAGTGGAGGAACCATGTGATGTAATTTACGAGCAGATTGACTCGGTAAATTCGTCACATTTTCAGGCATCGATATTGGTGGGAATCTGTAAGAGTATAAGCATCGGTTTGAAGTTGTATGGGCTCGACCTTAAGTAATATTAATGTAAGTGCTAGAGAATGACTAAGTCATCTTGGAAAATTAATAGTTCTGTCCCTTCAGTTTGTGCAGCGTGGTCACGAAGTGAGTGTATCCCCCTCTTTTTCTGATACTACAGTGGTGGTTGTTATAGCTATGTGATCACATACTTGATAGTTCACTTGTCCAAGACATCGGAATGGAGACCATCATGATCGTAGCACAGCTGAATTCTGCCCCATGTCCTGGCAGATGTTTTGCGGAGATATTCCGGCGTCGCATCCTATCAGCATCAGAGAGTTCATTAACGTGACAAGAATGGTGCGGCTTGCACTTTAAAATGAAGTTTCATGTGTTTCATCATGGTCGAACGATTGTAAATCAACAACAATACTTTCCGACGAAAAACCAGGGGTACGCCCACTGTGTGGCCACACTGTAGAATGCCTCTTTGTTGAAAGAAATATATGGGTGTACCACTTAATTTTCATTTTCTATTGCAGTTACATAACTGTTAGAAATGTCTATAAACGATACTGTTGTGAGATATGAGTAAATCTCTTTGGAACTTTGACTTATACATGAGGGAATGAAGCTGATATTAATACATGGTTATAAGAATGTGAGAACTGAGTTTACCTACGCTGTATATTAACCTTTAGCATCCAGACAGTCAAAATTTCAACCACCGCGTGTATACCCATTGAAGGTAAAAGGCTGTAACTTCTCAACCACAGCATCTTTTTGAACAATTTAAATTCTAAATGTAAGAATGAGTAAAGAACAACACTTTATGTAACATCTGACAATTAAGAGTCCAGGGGAGAAGTGGGGGCAAAGGCCCAAAGTTTGAAATTTTCCGTAATTATGCAAAATTTCCGAACCATGTAATTTCATTTTTCTTTTCAAAGTTACAGCATGTGCATTACATATCCTCATGAGTAATCTTGTGTTGTGTTTCCCTCCAAATTTGGTCCATCCAGTATCCATAGTGCCGATGCTAAATGTGAAATTTCGGACATTGTCCCAAAGCTTGCAACACTGCCACTTTATATAATGTTGTTACTTTTAACTCAAGAAGTATCAGTCAGATTTCAACGAAAGTTTGCATGGTTGTAGGAATGTACCATCGCCACCTACTACATTTTTTCATTCACTTCGGTCTATTGAGGGAGGCACTGGGGAAATTTAGAAAAAACTTTATTCTTCCTCTTCCCTTAATACTAATTATTTGGAGGCGCAATGTATAAATTATACCTCTTTAAGAAAGAAAACAAAACCAATTTTATCTGTTTACGACAATTAGTTCTTGAGTTACTTTTTTTTTTTCCAGCAAGCACGCACTTGAAATGGCACAGACTCCATTCAAAAGTCAGGCACGCAAGAGGTCCGACCGCTAAAGGTTAGGATCAAACAAGAGACTTAACTATCAAACTATTGAAAAACTCCAAAAACAAATGAAAATTACATTAATATAATGTGAATGAAACCATGCTCTTAACAGTTAAACAAATTGGGTGATGGAATTGTATGGCAGCTGCATCCCCTTACTGGGCTCTGTGTCATGTAATCTGATGTTTATGTTACATTCTAGTAGAAAGTGGACAAAACCATGAAAAAATATAATGAACTGATGGTTGTAAGTAATAACATATTTGGCACCTGTATGACTGCAACAATCCACAAATATGTGATCGGTAAGTCTTACATCACATGTCTGCCAGTCATATGATTCATTTAATGATCTGTGTAGATAAGCTATTGCTATGTCACGTCCATTACAGACTTTCAAGCATTGAAGATAGTGCAATATTTGGGTAAATTTGACTCAAACTGAAATGTATTCATTGTTAATGTGCTTTGGCTAAAATTCATTTTTAAAAAAATTATATTTGTGTGGGGATTAATCTCTCACTTTTTTATGCCTATATACATTCTTTAATTCCACAAAAAATATTGTTCTGTTCAAGATGTGAGCAAAATTTATCAAAATGCTTGACTTTGTATAGTAAATGTCAGTGTGTTTTGTCTAAAAATAATTGTAAAACAATAATATTTTGTTTGTAGTATTATAGGATCATAATGCAGCTTTTTAGTCCTATGTGTTTAAGAAATTTAGAAAAAGAAAGAGAACATAAAATACTCTTATCTTCTCTTTACTCAACTTTGAACTGGAAACGCACAGAAAAATCAGTAAATTTGATCATCTCTGCAAGGCATAGTGAAAGCTAATGACTTTAATTTTGATAAACTTTCAGTTTCTTCTGTTTAATTTCTATTGATTTTTAAAATTGAAGTAACTTCTCATACAAGAGGATTTTGATAAATTAAACTTTACATATTTCACAATTTAAGTTTAAAACATATGATATGTGAAAATATCACTAAGCATTTTTAAAATGCATCAATTTTATGAATAAAAGAAACAGACATTATAAATTTTGTGTTATCTTGAAATCTATCTCCTTAGGACTCTGGAGAATTAATACGAAGTTTTGTTGGTGGCCTGGAGTTAATTGTGACTCTACTGAAAGCAAAGGATAATAATGTGCTGGCTTGTATTTGTGCATCAATCTCAAAAATAGCTTTGGATCAAGAGAATCTGGCGGTACTTACTGACCATGATGTTGTAACA
The DNA here is from genome assembly GCF_977018435.1 of Lepisma saccharinum. Taxonomy (NCBI): domain Eukaryota; kingdom Metazoa; phylum Arthropoda; class Insecta; order Zygentoma; family Lepismatidae; genus Lepisma; species Lepisma saccharinum. Next base: position 58,001,130 of record NC_139245.1, read on the forward strand.
ACTTTGTCCAATCTTGTTTACACGGTGAGTGTGTTTTATTATAATACACTATATATACACAAAGCACAGCAGAAGTAACACCTTTTTTCCCCTGGGCCACAGAAATTCTAATCTTTGATTGAATTTGGTTATTTGATGGTGCTTTTCTGCCCCTTTTGGCTAATCGTGATGATATGATGAACGGGTGACTGACTGATTGTCCTTGTGTAAAGATATACAGGTTTGTCAGTCTTTTATCGTATGTTTACCATGGTATCCATGAAATCAACATATAAAATTTGGTAATAAAATCTGAAGAACATCTTGCTATGTGCAACAGTGAAAGTGATGAATACAGCAACAAAATATTAAGTGTTCATGTGATGGTGTTAAACCACATTCAGTTTTTTACACATATTTCATTTACTAAAACTACATGGCTAACTGAGGGGGAAAAAAAGGTGTCATTTCTGCTACTGCCTGCATATATGTAGAATTAATTAGAATATGCAGATGCATATTTAAGGATCTATGAATTTGAGTTTTTAATTATATGGATATAAAGTACTGATATAAAATTTAACGTTCTGATATGCAATATTATTGAACCTATTTCACAAAACTTGGACATATCAAATATTGTTCATAAAAACAATAGTAAAAAGTCTGAATTGTGCACTCAATTACAGGTTATTCATAGGAAAATTGGATTGGTAACAATTATTGTCAGTTTTAAGAATGCATTGATACCAATATTTACTCAGTTCTATTCAATATTCACTTATACTAACAAATCGAAATTGAAAGAAGAACTACTGTACTGCAGACAACCATGCTTTAAACTACTATTTTATGAACCGGACCCTGCGGCCGAATTGTTAGCACATCACGCTGCGACGCCAAGGGTCCCAGGTTTGAATCCCGCTCGGGCTTGGTTGTTTGTGAATGTCCATTCTTCAATTTCATCATTTCATCACTCATCCCCATCTTCGCAAATTAGCCAAGAGGCACAAAACGTGAAGTAAAATAAACTAAATCAATGAATCAATCAATCAATCAATACTATTCTATGTAGTATAAAATAACCTGTGTAGTTGTGATGGATGTGGTAAATGTGATTTAAGTATTACCTACATGAAATTTCCTGTTTCTGCGTTGCACAATTGGATAGTTTTTCTGATTAATTTCGAAGGCTCACTGTCTTCATTCACTAAGGGTATGGTGTCGGGAGCAGAGATTTCAATTTCAATTTCAATTTTCCTTTATTAAAGGGCGAGGTTCAGCCTGCGGCTGTTCTACCACCTAACCCCATTGGATACTTATACATACTAAATATATACTACATACTAAATGTTTGTACAATAACAAACAAAGAAAGGGAGAAAAAGAAGACACAAAAAGAACAAATACAAAATTGAAACAAGGGCTCGTCTACACACTAAAAAAGGAAAAAAGATTGAAAACAAATACACAAAGGATACACAAATTAATTGACACAATTGTGCTTCGTGTGATATAGTTAATACAAATTAATATTATGTGTAAAAGATATAAATGTTCTCAATATACGAGAAAGAGCAAAGTATCGTCAAGGGTTGCCAACTTGTAAGGGGAAAATTAAACAAGCAAAATGAAAATGAAAATACATGTTTTTAGAAAGTTCGTGCAGAAATGAGATATATTATTCGTGAGTGCTGGAACACAAATATTGTTCATTTAACAATAGATTTTTTAGTTTGTCTTTGAAGTTGTTGTGATTAGAGAGGGATGTCATGGAAGGAGGAAGTTCATTCCACGCTCTTGTAGCGGAATATGTGAATGATGATTCGAAAAGCACTAGTGTGTGCTTTGGAAGCTCAAGTTTCGATTATCCCCTTGTTTTGTAATCGTGTATTTCCCTTCTGAATTTTAATTTCTGGAATAGGTTTTTAGGTGTTTTGGTTTGCAAGAGATTATGAATAGAACAACAGAGATGTAATTTTCGGCATCTGGTCACGTTCAACATGACCAGGATGCAGGAACAGATGACACAAGCCAGGAAACACACACCAGCACCGCCAAAGGAGAGAAAATGCAACTACCACTGCCCGGGAACTAACAAAGAAGTTACGTGCTACCATCTCCGCTCCAGATTTCTGTACCCTTAGTGAATGAAGACAGTGAGCCTTCAAAATTAATCAGAAAAACTATCCAATTATGCAATGCAGAAACGTATCATAGGTAAAACCTGTGTAGTGTTATGTAAAATACCAACAATTTTTCTTGATGCTTTCTGTTTAAATGTTATTGTTGCATCTTGTCACACAAGGGATTTCACAAAATTAATTAGTCTTGAATAATAGGTAGCAATAAAAAAGGAGTCGACGAGGGAAAGAACTGCGAAGATTGTGACGAGAAAAACCCAAATCCCAGCTGACTTAGTGAGTTTGAAAGTAGAGCAAGAGAATTCAAAGGTGGTAGATACTACTGACACATTTCTACTACTGCATATTTACAGGGCTTATTTTAAGAAGCTCTACTCAACTTTATTACCTTTATTTTGAATTTAAATGCATGAGTGTCTGTGTAGACACATTCATAGTAGCACTAATGAAAATTATGCTTTTGGTAACTATTTTTGGATTAAAAATTATAGATACTCGAGTTTGGACTCCAATTCAAAATTAACTAGTAGACCTACAAGCAAACAAGTTACATCAACATTTAGATTGTTCAGTTCTGCGTTACTCTATGCTAACCATTTGTTTTTCGAGTGTGCCTTCTATTTTTTGTTGTGAGAACAAAAAGTACATTTTTTTGTAGTTTTGCAAATGATCGCTCTCTTTGAAATTCTATAAATAAAAAAAAAACTGGTGGTCCGATCATCATGAAATGTTATTACAGTGCAGGCAGAATGGTTTTGAATGCAATTCTTCATTTTCAAATTTTTAGAATTTGTTAAAGAACTGTTCTTCTCAATTTTGCAATACAACTTTTTCATAGTATTGGGTAGTCTTACAAATACAATATTGGTCTTCGTTTGAAGGTCTTTGCATCTGTTTTTAAAATCCATTATCATTGTCAATTCACATTGCGAAACCAATTTTATACAGATTTTTATTCAACGGAGTGAGGATATACATGGAACATGGCAACACTGCATGCACTGACTCACGTGAAAGCCTGCAATTTCCACAGTTCAACAGACATCGCTGTGTCCCATTTTTTTATTTGCAGAATTTCAGAGAGACCGATCATTTGCAAAACTTAAAATGAACGGTCCTTTTTTGTTCTCATGACGATTAAGAAATAGAAGGCGTACTAAAAAAAAATGGTTAGCATAGATTAATGCAGAATTGAATAATCTAAATTTTGATGTAACTTGCTTTTATGTAGGTCTACTGGTTAATTTTTGATTGGAGTCCAAACTCTAGTATTTATAATTTTTAATCTGACAGTAAACCTTTTTATTGTTCAATATTTCAATGCAATTTTGTGTAAGTTTATACAAAGTTATGTAGTGAAAAACGTGAAATTGTGTTGAAACAGTGAATAATCAACGGTTTAGTCACTACAAGGTGAAAGTATAGTTTTAATTTGTGCTGGCCTATTTACTTATATTTACTTTGTTCTAAAATATTTCCTGCTAAATTTAGTGAATGGTAAGCTTAGCAAAATATGCCTTGTCACATGTATTGTTCTAAGTCTAATCATGCATGTTCTCTATTGCTTGTTTCATCTTTAATCTCTGAAATTTATGCAGAGAAATGAATAAAGATTCCATTTTTTGCATGTATGTAGCTTGTACTAACATTCAAGAAAATTTTATGGGATTGCGAATGACGGAAAATGCTAAAGAGAAGTTTAATATTATTTGAAGAATATTCATTACTATTTATTTGATGCATCTATGGTGCCTAGAGCCACATATTTATGGTAAATAAAATATCATTACATAAACTGGGCATATTTTAGGATCAAAAGTAGTATATTAAATGGCATATTGGTGTTAAAATGGTGAAAAGAAAACTAAATTTCATTTTAAAACTACACTTATTACACAAAATTAACATTTCACTTTTAATAGCACATTTATATAGTTACCAGAATATTAAGTTTATTTTATTCATGTATAAAGGAGTGCTAATTTGCTTCTCAAATATTTACAGCAGAATTAATCAATTTCCCGTGATTTACATAAATTTATTTGTTTATTTATCCCAAGTTTCAGTTACAGCACTTGTAAGACCATTTTACACTGAAAACTCTAATATATCAACAAGAACAAGTCAAGATGGTTTTAGGTAAAAACAAAAAAGGTTAAATATAAACATGATAAGACATAAACAAGGAAACAAACAAAAGATTTACATATTCATTCTTAGAGAAGATCGGAAAATACTTTCAGGGGCAAAAATGTCGATGTTTGTGGATAGTTTATTGTAGAACTGGGGCAGCCTGTGGAATAGAGCGTGCTGTATAAGGGATAGCCTAGTGGCAGGGTTGTGGAACAATTCATTGTTTCGGGTCAATCGCAAGGGAACTCTGAAATTGAATTATGTAAGTAGAAATTCAGATCTTAATTTTCCATTGATGATTTTATACAAAAAATTCATATCAGCCATATCGCATCAGGTCTGCAGTAACTGAATGTTCAAGGTAGTCAGGATGTCATGTTTCTGAAGATGCCGCAGAGAAGGAATTCTATGACGAACAATGGCGGTAAAGAAGCTGAAGACTGAATCCATACTAGAAAGATTTGTATTGGAAGCCATGGCCCAGAGTGAAGAGCAGTATTCAAGAATCGGAGAAATGAATGACTTGAAAAACAGGCTAAGAGATGGAGTATCAGTTTCAGTGAATCTGTAAAGGAAGCCTAAGAGGCGCATTGCACTTTTAGTTGTAGCTGCAATGTGTTCCTTAAAGTTCAGTTTTTCATCTATGATAACACCTAGATCTTTTTGGGTCGCAACTGTCGCAATATATTTGTTTTCACGAACATAGTGAGAATGTATTTTGTTCCTTTTTAAAGAGACTGTGAGGGATGAACATTTTTGTGGGTTAAGTTATAGATTCCACTGCTTACACATGACTAGTTCGGAAAGAGCATTCTGGAGAGTCACAGCATCTTGCGTGGTTGAGATTTCTTTGAAAAGTTTACAGTCGTCAGCAAACATGAGTATAATGACAGGAAGTGAGGAAAGTCTTTGAGGGAGATCGTCCATGTATAGGATGAACAAGAGAGGGCCCAAGACTCTCCCTTGTTGCACCCCAGACAAGACAGGAAGAAAATCAGAAGAGGCGCCTGAAAGGGTGACACCCTGTGTCCATGAGTGTAGATAATCCTGGATTAAAGAGATAAATATGCCATGTATGTTAAATCTAGTTCATAATTTGTGAATAAGAAGAGCATGGCTTATTTTGTCAAAGGCTTTTGAAATTTCCAAGTATATCACATCTAGCTGGGAATTTTTGGAAATAACCCTAGTGGCATGTGAAAGGAGAACTGAAAGATTAGAATAATCAGAATCAGAGAATAATTCAGACCTCAGAAGGAGTCGCATTGGTAAATAAACCCTAATTTTCATGTTTAAGAGTTTATTTTGCATGTTGGCAATTCATTTCACATCATTTCGGGACAAAACATGTTAATAAAATAAAATGAACCTCACATCTTTCAAAAACATGAAAAAATAACATTACAATGTATTATTCCACCTTTCATTCTTTCATCAAAAAACAAAATATAGATACTGGTGGCACCGTGATCTTGCTATAGAGCGACCATAAGAAAAAGGACCTTCGGTGAAAAGTCTCCCTGCACCCTTTCCTTCTTCCATTCAGCTCGGGCCATAAGGAAGCATGCTCCACTCTGCCCCTCCCCTCCATGTGGTAGTACGGTGCATGCGAGTCGCGGGTCTGTACAGATTTTTTTTGCTTGTGGTTCCACTATACTTAACTATCACATGATCATTCTTCCTACTGCATGACAGGTGAATGACAAGACTACAGGTCAAATCACTAACCATGGATCACAATTTCAAAGTAAATCTACAAATCAGTTCAAAAGTGTATGGCATGGTATGCCAGAGACCTGGGTTCAAGTCCTGGTCGAGCCTGCATTTTTCACTGAAAATTTCTACGTAGTACATCTCCTGTGTGTGTCTAACCTTCAATAGATTTTTGTTCATTTCATTCTTTGTTTTTTTGCAATTTGCTTAGTGATTTAGCCATAAACACTCCTAGCACCACTCATGAGACAAGTTGCCACAAAAATTCAATGAATCGTGGTCGAGGCTTGTCTTCATTTGTTTCTTTGCAAATGAGGTGCAAAGGGAAAGAAGAAGAACTACACATTTCTCGCACCAGTTTGACGTTTGTGTGGTGAGCACTGAGCAGACGACAGAATTCCACTTTTACAGTCAATGTGGACGGGAAGCCCAGCTGTACATACTACTGTTGCCAACTTAGTATTTTGGAGCAAGGTTTGACTAAATCACGAATTGCACCAAGGAACTACAGGGTCTGGCAGAGGAGTTAGATGGTTTTTGAAATGTGAATAACAGACTTAATTTTCAAAGGTACAGAAATATATTACTACAGAAATACAGGTTATTGTATGCCATTTTTATTTACCACGACAGTTCATGTAAAAAAAAATGATGCCTTCAATTTACTTCTATACACATTCGAAGGCCTTTTTCCTTTCCTTTTAAATGATCTACGTAACATCTTGAGTCAGCGCTTTATCCGTTTGAACAATTCAAATAAATTCAAATCAACAATTGGCGATCCGGTGAGAAGTTGGTGGCCTGCTTAACTGTTTGTCAGCCCAGTAAGCATGGAGCCCTGGAATGTGCAACATCGAGTATTGGTTGTGGAGGGATTCTTCAAGACTGGAGAATCTGTATTGAAAACACAGCGTCTTTTTCGATGTCATTTTCATGTGGCACGCCATGGGCGTGTCCCAAGCCGCAACACTATCCTCATGTGGGTGCAGAACTTCAGATTGACAGCATCAGCTATGAATAGGTCACCACCTGGCCGTGTTCGAAACATAAGGACACCAGAAAACATAGGACGAGTAAGGTAAGCTTTAGGATCCGAAGACAGTCTGCCAGCCAGCATGCTGTAGCGTTGGGGATTTCAGATCACTCTGTACGACGAATATTACATCTAGATCTAAAATTTCACCCTTACAAGATTATCCTTGTGCAGGAGCTGCATGATGATGACTTCGTCAATCGTAAATGATTTGCTGAACGGATGCTCCAAATTTCCGAGGAAATGATTATTCTTATGAGTGACGAGGCACACTTCCATTTAAATGGGTCTGTAAACAAGCAAAATTTTAGATACTGGTCAAACGAAAACCTGCAGAAGCTTCATGAACGGCCTCTTCACAGTTCATGAGTGACGGTATGGTATGTTGTAGCTGCATTTGGTGTCATCGGCCTGTATTTCTTCGAAGATGATGGGGATTGTGTGACGGTGAACTCCGAACGCTATATTGCAATGATGAATACTTTTGTTTTACCAGAACTTTGTTGGCTTCAGCATAGGCATAGGATAAATCAGCAAGACATATAGTTCCAACAAGATGGAGCAACTGCTCACACATCTAGATCCTCTATGGCTGTTGTTCGTCAACTTTTTCCAGGACATGTCATTTCCCAGTTTGGTGATATACCCTGTCCTCCTCGGTCACCAGACCTTACAATCTGTGATTTTTTTCTGTGGGAATTCCTCAAATCCAAAGTGTATGTATGTGAATAAACCTCACACATTAGATGACCTGAAGCTTGCAATTAGAGATGAAATTGCAAACATTGATGGTGAAATATTGCAACGTGCTGTCCGGAACTTCTGTTAGAGGCTTCAAATGTGTGTACATGTAAATGGAAATCAATTGAAGGACATCATTTTTAAGTCATAAAGAATTGCCGTGGCTTTTGGCATACAATAACTTAATAGGGCATACAATAACCTGTACTTCTGTAGTAATACATTTCTGTACCTTTGAAAATTAGGTGTGTTATTCACATTTCAAAACCGTCTAACTCCTCTGCTGGACCCTGTATATTTTCGTCTAGTACCTAACCAGTTTCAGTTGTAGTTCAAGCCAGCCTTGGCTTTGCAGTCTAGCTCTAGTTGCTTCAGAGAAATAGTCTCCCTATTTTAGGTGGGATTTAGCTCTTTTCTGCCAATCCGCTGTGACAACACTGGCATATACTGGCAGGCCTGACCGGTAACTGGGGCCCTGAACAGGCATATAAATAACCCCCTAGCATACTTGCCCCAAAAGTCTTCCCTTGTATTGGCACCCTCTCCCCGTGTTACCTCTTCAGGGTAGTGGAACCGACCTCCCTCTTCGTTTCTGTCAGTTGCAGAAAAAAATTCCTCTGCAATATCTACTCAACGGTAATGCTATTGGTTAATGTATTTAACAATGTTGTTATTTTATTCAAAACAACTTTTTAATTTTTCCCATTTTATCGTTACCTGCGGTAACGCTGGTTACATACATGCCATACCTCTTCAGTAGACATCCTTGCATACATTCATGGACATATGAATATGTGACAAATTATGCAATAAATACTTTATACTTTTTTTTTTGCAATAATTGTCTTCCTTTATTGAAAAAAATGTTGACTTAAGAAAGATTCTGTATATATCATATACATAATTTTTCATTTAATTCCATTCACACACACATGCAAATTCTTATCCAACACTTAATATTGCAAGAGCATGAATGTGCATGTTTTTGCAAGTTATACAAAGTTTTTCGCTAAATTTATTTGGTACGGTCAATAAATAACCGGATTAATGCAGTTAAAAAGCAAAATAAAGTAACAGAGCGATGAAACTTACGAGATATGTAGGCCAGGCTGGGGTACGCCACATGTCTGCGAGACGAGTTCCAGACCACGTTGCTAGGTGGCAGCACTGGCAGGGAAGGAAGGTTATGTATGTGCAATGTGCCTCCAAGGCGTCAATCAGTCATTCAGTGAGATGAGTCATGGTGTTCACAGTGTCAGGTGCCACAAAGGAGGCTCAGCATTCCCAACCTATTTGTGCGATCATGTCCATAGTGTGTCCAGCAACGTGGGGACATGCATTGTCTTGCATTGTGTTGCAGTAGGATGACACCTCGTGACAAGAAGCTGCGCCACTTGCACCTGATTACAGGTCTCCTCGTTTCACAAGATGTCAGAGTAGAGAGCAGCGTTCATGACACTGTGAACGCCATGACTCACCTCACTGAATGACTGGCACCTTGAAGGCACATTGCACATACACAACCACCCTTATCTGCCAGTGCTGCCACCTAGGGATGCAGTCTGGAACTCATCTCGCAGACATATGGCGTACCCCAGCCTGCCCTACATATCTCGTAAGTTTCATTGCTCTGTTAGTTTATTTCACTTTTTCACAACATTAATCTGATTATTTATTGACCGTACCAAACATTTGCATGTTATCTTTTAAATAAGGCAATAATATCTGCTAATCAATTTTAGTAAAGATTTTAAGGTTAATAAATGCTTCTAAACCTTTACATTGGCTTTTTTCTTTAAAATGCATACAATTTTGCCTGTTTTGAAAATGAAGTAGTGTAGGAATGCTTTAATGTACAGTTGATGTAAAAGATAATTGTTAGTTCAAGAACAGAAAAAAATACACTTTATCATTCCATAGTCTCTTGCATGTTAGATCCTCACGTGGCATGCAATTCAGTCTAGTGTAATCCAAGCAGTTTCTTGATCAAGATGTAAAATAAAACCTGTATTATTTTTTAACTAAATTACTTTTAATATTAACAGTTTATCAGTTTCAACTTATCAGTTTTATATTCTATTATATATTCATAATTATTAAATTTTATTTTTTAAATTGTAATTATTTGTAAATTATTTTATTTGTAAAATCAATGTGTGTCTCATTATGAATTTCTCATTAAAAGTAGAAATAATTTTTATATCAAACTTTCCAAATTAACAACAAATGCAGAATGTTGGCAAGTGTTTATATTAATGCAAAAATTGTAATATTTTTTGTAGCGTTAATGTAATATTTTCAAGTTGTCACGAATGTTGGATACCTGATTGTTTTAATGGTCTGTACAGATAATTTTATATGATAAATACACTCCATGGCAAAAAAAGAATCGCCCCATAGTAACAAAGTGTAAAAATTTTCTTTGAAGCAGTATTTCTTCATTTGTGGATTTATTTCAATAATGTAATATTGAAACAGTTAATGTGTGATATTTTAAAGTACATACTATGTAGATGAAGGAGGGATTTTTTCTACATTTTTGCACATTATTATTATTACTTTTGTGACCCAAATTACATTAATTCTTTGTTATTATATATTTTTTTATTTATTTATTTTTTACTGCAAATGTAGAGTATATTACATTTTTCAAGAAATACAGTAAATGCGATTTAACCTATACATAAGAGAAACAAATACAGTGTCACCAAACCTAATTGCAGTACAATAATGTATGATTTCACCTCTGCCCAATGTCAGTATTTCGTATGTCCACCTTTTGCTTTTCATAATGCTTCAAGTCGATGAGGCATGCTAGCAACTAAACGGGAACATGTTTCAGAGTCAATTTCTCGGTAACAGATATTAACAAGTGCCTCAATGAGCTCCCGTCGATTACAGAAGTTGTTGTTATTTACGCATTGTCATTATGTGCAATATATTTTCTGTTGGGTACATGTCCGGTGAATTGGGTGGCCAAAATAATGTTCGAATTTCTTCCATTTCTTTAAACTGTTTGACCCGTTTAGCTGTATGGCATGTTGCGTTGTCCTCTTGAAAGATACAATAATCGAGATTCTCTTGAGAGAAATGATCAGCTGCAGAGTTCATTAATTCTTTCTTGAGAATGCTAATGTACCCATACTGGTTCAAGCTACCTGTCAGAACTTTGAACCTGCCAACTCCTTTTGCAGAAAAGCATCCCCTGATCACCACGTACCCTGAGTATTTTCTGGTGTTAGTAACACATTCATCTTTCAGTTCTTCATCGTCCTCCATCCATATTTTCACACCACCATCGTTCCCGTATACACAAAACTTCTTTTCTTCACTGAAAATGATATGTCTTCAGTCTTCTTCACTCCATTCGCTGTACATGGTCACTCCATTCACCGTACATGGAGTAGAATAACTGACGAGCGTGCTTGTGTTGCTGTGTTAGATGTGGTATCTTCTAAGGAGTTTTCTTCTTCAGTTTCATCTCGATTTCACTGCTCCAAATGTCAGCTAATCGGCAGGTAGACAGTCTACGAGAAAGCTTGTCAGCTTTTGCTAGACGTTTCAATTTTCTATCATCCCTGGGTGTTGTAACTCCTTTCCTTTCACTGCCTTTTCTACGGTCTGTACTTCCAGTCTCTGCATTCTGCCGAACAACATTTATGACAGTTTTTGGAAAGTTTTCATGCAATTTCTTTCTTGGACACATTATCCTCTAACATTTGAATAATCCTTCCTTGCTTTCTTGGAGTAAGATCTGTAACACCCTGCTTTCTACCCATTTCGATTTACTGTACTTTGTTTGAGCAAGAAGGAAGACTTCTGATCAAGAAACCTTTCAGCGAGGTTATGAAACCCATCCCTAAAGAAGGGTAAGAATTGAACTATACATCAGACCAAACAAAGGTAACTAAACAATAGTGGAAGGCAATAAAGGCCATAAAGCTTAACAATTTAATCAACTAATGGCTTTCTTTGTGGATTTCTTCATTATTACCTTCATTGTTAGAGTAAGTAAAATACCAGAAAATGTTAAAATGGTGTACAGTATGTACAATTGTCAAAATAATTACAGAAAAATATTAGATTTTATCACTAGGGAGTGATTCTTTTTTGCTACGGAGTGTATTTCACATTTTATGTTAAGCTGCAATCGAAATTTATTCATAATTTAACTTCAGTATAATTCTAATTTTGTAGTGTATTTTTTGTTGTGTTTTAATGACAATAATATGAAACATAATGTTCAAAATTTTAAAATTACTTTTTGATATACATTTAACTTTCCTGAAAAGTTGTTTTTATAGTAAGTTTACTAGAAAGATTATATGCTTTATATTTTGAAGGCTTTGAGGCTTGAATATGATTTCTTGATTAATTTTTGCTTAATGAGTGATTTTTATTTTGAATGGCATTTTAAGATTTAATACAGTGAAATGATTGTGTTTGCTATCCTATGTGAAAATGTTATGTTGTATTGATATGAATGTTGTAACAACCTACATTAGTCTGAAGTAAGTTCCTACTTGTTATAGTTCATGAGGTAATGTGCTATCGGCACTGACTTTCCTGATAAAGAAATTGACCACTAAAGATAAGGGGAGTGTGAATATTTCCAGACAAATGTAACAAAATTTTCCTTTAAAGATGCAGTGGTTACCTGTACTAATCACATATTTAAACACTAGCCGTTCTTTCCAACCAGATGATTAGTGTTTCTGCTCACATGTGTCTCTTTGTTTTAATACTAAAAATAATAAATATAAGGAACTTATTTTTAGGAAAAAGGCATTTAGGAAACTGATCAATTTCATGCATTTAATAAATGTTTCAAGTGAATTTCATTTAAAAAATATTCTGCCCCTCAAAGAGTTAATGCAAAATTGTCAGACATGATACGCAACATTCACTGAGCCGATTGTGACAGCAAGGTTTTTCCCTTTCTTTTGTTTTTGAATAATCACTTTATCTCACAGCATCTTGGTTAACTTGATCAAAATTTAATATTCTAATAGCCTGCTGCAAACTTCTAATAGCACCTTTATAACGAGGGCAAATTGAAAAGTCTTTGGCCCTATTTTTTTTTTCACCTGAAATGTTAGTGTGATTGAGAAACCAAGATATACATTCAATGCAATAGCTTTTTCTTGGAACAGCCCAGCATTAACTCTTGGCTGTTCCATGGCACGGCACTGCTGTCAGTTTGTAACGATGGCTGTAGTACTCAACATGTCCACGTTGTTTGAACAGCAAAGTGTTATTTGTTTCCTATTGAGCAAGGGATCAATGCCCATTGAGGTCCATAGGGAAATGCAGCTGACATATGAGGACAAGTGTCTTGCTTTGAGAAGTTTGCGGTGTTGGTGTTGTGAGTTCGAAAATGGCCAAGTAGATCTTCATGACAATGAGCTACTCGCTCACAACGAAAAACATTGCCCGTGTGGATGCAAGGTGATAGCAGATCGGCATTGCATCTGAAGGACATTTCCAAGGAGCTTGGCAGACCTCGCCTCCAGTGATTTTCATATTTTCGGTCCACTGAAGAAGTTCCTGGCAGGTCAGCGGTTCATTTCTGATGACGAAGCGAAGACCGCTGTCCGGTGGAGGTTCCATATCAACTGGCTGAATTCTGCAACAGCAGCATCTCCAAACTAGTGGTACAAAGGGACAAATATTCTTGTGAAAAAAAAAAGTCCCATTTTTGCTTCTCAAATATTTACAACAGAATTAATTCATTTTCTATGATTTACCTAACTCACACGATAATTCAGACATCAAATGTCGGAGTTGGAGTTTTAAATATGTTTAATTTCTCTTCTCTGTTGTATACACCATACATGGGATGGAAGAGTAAGTCAGTAAGTTTACACAACACCTACTACATGCACCACTACAAGTGCTCAATCTGGGCACCTTTTGTTACACTGCACACATCTAACCACACATCAAGTGTTTCTCACATTCTGTCTCCAGTTCAATGGATGCAACTTCGTGTACAATTGTGTGTCTCACGTCGGGGGGGATCATTTCCAAATTCATGTCTGAATGCCCACTGAACTGTAGCGACTGAACTATGTTTCGCAAAGTGCAGTACACAATAAAAGATTTGTACTGAGGAGTCGCCATCTTGAACACTGGCGCGCTCTTATGCAGCAGTGTTACCACAGAAAATTTCCACAGTTGTTTGTTTGCTACGTTTAATCTATAAATGCATACATTTTCTTGCATAGGCTTATGAACTACTTATATTACCAATATTTGTTTGTGTACACCCTGTATTGTGAAGCAAAGGCTTCATTTTACTAGATTACAGTTTCACTTTTCTAAAAGTGTCATTTTTGTGAATGAACAAGTTTGATCAGATCTATGATGGGGAATCCAAAAGTAACGGATTGTGTATTTATTTTTAGGTGTTTTAAATTTAATCTCCCTCAAAGTACTGTCCATTTGATGCTATGCACCGGTCTGAACATGTTCTCCACTCTTTGAAACAGTCTTGAAACTTGCAAAGTGGAGCTTTTAATAATGTCTCTTCCCCCCCCCCCCCACCTCTTCCACATCCGCAAGACATTTTCCTTTGAGGACTTTTTCATTCAGGGCAACAAAAGAAGTCGCATGGAGTGAGATTGGGTGGATAAGCTGGGGCATGCTGTTTTTGATTAAATATTGTTTCACACTCAAAGGCTGGCACGTTGTCGTGGTGAAGCCACCACCCCCCACTTTTGCCACAGCTCTGGACGTTTTCATCTGACAGCGTCACGCAGACATTTCAGAACTTGTAGGTAAAACGTCTGGTTAACAGTTTGACCATTTGGAATGAATTCTGAGTGAACAATGCCATTTGCATCAAAAAATAAATCAGCATCGTCTTGACATGTCACCCCACCCTGATAAGTGAGGTTGGTCCGCAAGTGGCAATTCACCATTTCTGAAGCAGGAAAACCCCTCATAAACTTGTGTTTTCCCCAGAGCAGCTTTCTTGTAAGCTATTTCAAGCATTAAAACTGTCCTCCCTGCCGTTTTCCCTAACAGAAAACAGAATTTCAGAGCTGCATGTTGTTCAAACTTTTCAGCCATCACAAAAATAGCCAAACAACCTAGACGCACTTGACAAAAAATTGACTTCGTGACACCACGACTTCACTCGACGACACCGGTCAGCAGACTGATGCAAGAGGCATCTAGCAACGGAAGCATGTACTACAACGGGCCTGCCCACCAGACAACTATTCTGGTTTGTTTTGGGTTCCCCCTCATACAACCTTAGTGACAATGAAGTTCGACCACTCACAAATATAGGAGTGCATTGTGAAAGGAGAACACATGCATATGCTGAACATATTTTATTCAGCAGGCTACATGGAACAAAGGAAAACATAAATATCCTCTGCAACGCAGCAATGTATGGTGTCCACTCAAAATAAAACATTTTCGTCCATCTACACGTGACATTGAAGTTCGACCTCTGTTAGAGGGGATCCTGTTTACCATGGTGTGATGCCGCCCCGTCGGCGAATAACTGTGGCAATGCATCGGGGCATGCTGCGGACGAGTCGTTCAAGGTATTCCACATCGATGCGGTGCCATTCCTCCTGCAGGCAGGCGATAAGAGCAGCCACTGTCGTGGGTTCCCTCTGTTGCACACGTCGCTTAAGAACACGCCACACATTCTCAATGGGCGAGAGGTCGGGACTCGATGGTGGCCATGGCAGAGTTCGCACGTGATGGCGAGTCAACCATTCTCTTGTCTGCCGCTCTGTATGAGGCCTGGCATTGTCGTGTTGAAAGATGAGACGCCGCCTGTGGAACAGGTGCCTTCGCACTGTGGGAAGATGCCGCTCCAGTATGCGTGTATAGGCGTGTGCATTCACAATGCCCTCACAGACGTGTAGTGGACCAACACCAGATGCCGTCATGCATCCCCATACCATCACTGACGCAGGTTTCTGTACCCGACGTGCATAACATTTTGCTTCATTCTGTTCCTCCTTCTGACAAATGACTGTTTTCCGTATTTTCCCGTACACAACATTGAAAATGGATTCGTCCGTCCACAAAACCCTGTTCCACTGCCGAAATGTCCATCCCCGGTACATTCGTGCCCACCGTAGTCGATTGCCTTTGTTCAACATGAAAAGGAAGGGTTTACGTTTCGCCTTGTACACTCGGTAACCGAATCGCTGTAGGTAACGGCGAATGGTTCTGGTTGACACTTCAATGTGAAAGCGTTCTCGAGTCCACAGTCGTAATTCGGCCACAGAAACATGATTGTTGGTCTGGATATAGCACCTAAATATCCATAGGTCATGCATGCTCAGCAGGCGTTTTCGACCGGGGGCCTTACCTGGCTCTGTAGTACCAGTATTTTGGTGGTGTTTGATGATGCAGTGGACGGTTGACTTGGGTAAGTTCAGTTCACTGAGTCCATCCCGTTGCAACTCCACCACTCTTCTCCTCACAGTGTTGTCGATAGGTTTGCCCCTGGCCATGGTGATGATGCACTGCGGTTCCTCGGTGCACAGCACGCGCTTATATACGGCGGACTCCCTTATCGTGTCCGTGACGTCATGCTTCCGTCGAATGCGCCACTATCTGGAATTTTCCGTATGGGTCTGGTGCCTAGTCGAAGTTCAATGTCACACGTATAGTTCCCCGTTTTCGTTCTTTACGTGACCTTGGGTACAACATGCTGGGATCACGATTCTTGCCTGCTCACTCGCCTCCTCTTACACACATGCGTCACTTCTGTGGGTCACCAATTCCACCGCTTTATGCCTATGTGCATTTAATCACGTATTCCTTTCTGGTCGAACTTCATTGTCACCAAGGTTGTATGTTATGCCTGTTTGATGGTCATGCACATTATGTGGTGGCCTATCAATCTGGCAACCAACGTTTTCAGGTTTGAGGCTTGACATGGGCATGGTTGTTCTTTGTGGGTGTTGATGCATCAATTTCACCTAATCATCACTCATCCTCATCATTGCAATTAGCCAAAAAATGCAGGATAGTGGCATAAAATAAAAAAATAATGCAAATACAACTCTTACGTTATAAACTGTCATAGAAATTTCAGTTTCATGCAGCACCCTGTACAGCAAGGAATAGCGTATTTTTTACATGCCATTCTCCAGGTTGTATGTAACTCTTCAATTGTTGTTGTTGTTACATGACTTAAACATATTTTTAATACATATTTAGGTGCAAAATTTTGTAAAATTTGCTTATTTATTGAATCGGACTGTTAATTGGGTATATGTAAGGTAAAGTTCCCCGTGCATATAGCACCATGACATGAAGACACATAAGACACATTTAGGGGATATGGAGTCAGGACCCCCACACATTCTCGATCTTGGACATTTTGGAGGTGATGTGATTAGCACCATTGCTCAGCTGCCTTTAATACCAAGGTTGCCCCCAGGTACCCATTGATTTGAGGCTAGGTGAGCCTCAGAGCCACTTTGTGCATGGACAAGACCAGAAAAATTCCGACCTTAGATTGCCCACCCCAGGAATGAAACCCAGGTCTCAAGTGTGGCAGTCAGATGCCCTACCAGATAGACCACCAAATTTTAATAATTTAATTTATCTTTGTATATTCCTGTACAAGTTTAATATTATAAGTTCTACATAAGCAGGATTTTAGTTCCGTAATGAACATGTAAATGATTATTTGTAAAATAATAAAGCACATACATTTTAATTTGTTAACATTGATATTGTAGCAAGATGACAAACTTCGGCAGTATTTGGCTCTAGCCATTGGAAACTGTTGTTCTTGGGGATCCAATTGCCATAATTTTGGGAAGAAAGGAGCGATTCCTCCATTAGTCGGATATTTGGCATCCAGTGATGCATTGGTACATCGGAATACTGCATACGCTCTGTTTCAACTGTCTAAGGACTCAACAAATTGTGTGATCATGCACAAGAGTGGTGTAGTCAAGGTACGGTTACAATATTTACTACTTTCATGTTCTTTCTTTCTTTCCTGTGCCTTGCAGATTACTTTTGCACCATCTTGGGTCACATTGGAAAAGATTGTGAAGGTGATTATTAGAGACCGTATTTTAAAGGGAAGTCCTTTTTCATTTTTCAAAATGGATCATGGAATATATAACAACAGTGTTGATAATTATCTTCCACCAATAAAATTACGTGGTTTTGACTTCCATTTTTTTTCCCTTTTTCAGCCCACATTCCATTTTCCACCCTTCTTTAAAACATTTTCCCTTCTGGTCCCTTTATTGACTACTTTTTCAGCCTGCATTCCTTTTTCCTCCTTTTTAAAAAAACATCTTGCTTTGTCCCTTTATTGACAAGATATCAAATATTTTACACGACTGTTTTTTCCTCAACAAAACATTCTAAAATTGTCTATTTGGTGCAGTTTAGAGGAGAGAGAGAACAAGCACCTTCTACCTTCCCTTCCCTTCCCTCCCCTCCATGACTGTTACGAGTACGTTTCAGCGATTGTTAAAACAATGTTATCTGGGCTTACGCAGCAACAAACGCATTGTAAACGTCATGCCTATTGGGTTCAAAGTTTCCTTATATGCTAGATTTACACTTTTATTGTGAAGTTTCTTAGAATAGTTTTCACTTAACTGTGCGACATTGATGACTAGAGCCTGGATTTATAAGCACAATCAAACAGTAAAATAAGCAAGTTAGAAAGCACAAAAAATGAAAAAAATAAGCACCAAAATAAGCATGAACAAATACAGGATAATCTGAAAAAATATTTGTTTATTAGATCTCTTACCTTATTCAAAGCTGTTACAGTATGCAAGGAAGGTCATCCTGAGATTTTCTTGTGTGAAGCTCCTGCGTCTGTCAGTGAAGAATGATTTGTACAGTGAAAATGTTCTTTCCACGTCGCATGACATTACAGGCACATGTGAAAAACACCACAGTTCTTCTTCAGCGAATTCCTCTTCAATGTCTGTTTCTTCACCAGAAATCTTTTTATAATTTGACACTGTTTTGTAACCGGGATTTTTCAGTAATGCCTGACTGAGCTTGTCGGACACAATTTTAGCAACACCGTGAGTTTCTAGAGACGAGGTTACTGAAATTTCATCAATCAGAGAAAGCGAATGTTGCAATGGATTATTTTGAACTTCCAACTGTGTTATAATATCAGGTAATTTAGAAAAATGATTATGGATGCACTGTATCTTTTCTTGGAATGCCGTTTCTCTCGTGCGGCTATTTAGAAGCATTGATCTCGTCATCCCGATGCCGTCGTGTGATTGAAATAGGATTGAAATGTGACAGATTTGGGTAAAATGTGCTATTTTAAATCAAAATCATAAAATAAGCAAGCATAACAGTTTCCTGCAGAAATAAGCATTTATAAACACTTTCAACCTTAGTTAAATAGCTCATCAAGGTATGTAATACGAAGTATAACCTTTCTTCTTACCATTAGAAGTCTGGAAAGGAATATGCATTTTGCTTATATATCCAGGCTCTAGTGATGACAGTATTGAGTGTCAGTGAAATGGTGAAGCCAGGTTCATGTGGCCTCAAGCTATGGAATTCGGTAAGCTGTTGCAAGGAAGATTTCATCAAAATGGATGGTAACATTATTCGCTGTACTGTACCTTCAGAAAAAGGAAGTTAATGCGGACTTTAATGTATCCCTTTATATATATGAATGGCATGTATTGTGCTTTCATTTAAAGTAGTATTTTTAGTGGAGTGCAAAAAAAATATAGTCCTTTTATTACTATTTTTTTTTGTAATAATTTTCCCCTTTTTTGTCCTTTTTAGAGGCAAATTTTTCCCTTTTAAAATCCGGTCTCTAATGATTATTTTAATGAACAGGCCTTTTGTATAACTTTTGAGCCTTGTGTAAGGTTAGGATTCAAACCTGGGACTCCTGGCAATGTAGCATGTTGTTTTCCATGGAGGTCGGTAGGACAATTAGATAAACAAGACAAACTGAGTACTTTTTCCTGTGTTGTATGAATACATGTGCTACCCAGTGTAGCTGTTTCTGAGGCCAAGCATGTTAAAAGTGGCTGAGAAAGATCTTAATCTACAATCCCCCCTCCCCCACAAACATACATATACATTAGATGATATACATATTTATAATGTTATTAAAAGTAAAAATTAATTACTAAATTAGAAATATATTGCAGTCCCGCAGAATTAACTTGAGAGAAATGGCTGCTCTGTGAGTGATGCAACTGCGCTCGAATTAGATAGAGCGGGGGACTTCCCGCTGTAACGGGCCAATGGAAACTCTAATGTTTGGGCGTGCGAAATGTTACCAACTGTTAAAAGGACTCATGTGCAGTGACGGGTAAAGCAAACGAAGTGGCAGTGCATAGAGCTTTCTTTCTGATTTTTTATTTCATATATTAGTGAGTATTTGTGTGTAATTGTTTCGACAGCATGATAAATGGATAGAAGTCAAATCAGAAAAGGTAAATACAATGATATTTCTGTTACACAGTGTAATTATTTTTCAAATCTCCCATCTCCCGTTGTCAGCTGTTTGCCCATGATTCGCGTCAGAGTCAAGCGTCCGCTGTAGGCCATGGCCGTATTTAGAACGGGGTTTAGGGTTCAACCCCCACGAAACTTATGGCATGTTGGATTAATGGAAGTTCAGAAACCAAAATTTGTAACACATTTTCAAATATTTTTTCTCAGTTTCACAAAAATACAACAGGGAGACAATGCTGAAATAATCGAGCTAGAATATTCAAACATTTTGAATTCTGAAATTTGAGCGAAACGAGTTTAATTCTAGCAGCTCACCTGCGACCCCTTCATTTTCACTTCTGCTGTCCTATTTCCAGTGCTCTTCCTGGATAAGACTGAAAATTTCCTTGTGATTGTCCCAAAATTCCCAATGGTAGCACTGTTAAGCCTAGTTTCCATGTTAATGTAACATTCAAATGCTGGCTGGCCGAGGCAAATTTATTGTATAAAAAAAATATACACTAAAAACGTAACATTTACACCCGCTAACAGGGTCTTCTTCAGCCAAAGATTCACAATAAATGTATCTCTTGCAATTAATTGGGAATCCTTGTCTGAAGAACACCCTGTTAGAGGGTGGAAACGTTACGTCTTTAGTGTATATTTTTTATACAACAAATTTGCCTTGGCCAGCCAGCATTTGAATGTTTTATTTTTTACCAAAATTCCCGTTCCAACTTATAAATTCCCTGTAAGATAAGCGTTTAAATCCCTTGTCATAAGAGTTCAAACCTAGGATATCCAGCTTTGTAGCACATTACATTCACTATCCTTCACCCAGCTGTCGATGTAGTATATACATTTAACCTATATGCCTGTGTTATATGCAGTCCCATAATACACATACTTGTATAGTGCATAGTGGATATTTCATGCTGTTTGCTAAGTATAGGAACAATATAAGAGTCGGAAAGTGGGATCGAACTGGTCCATAGAACCCCCCCCCCCCCCTGAAGTGCCCAACGTTTATTGCAAGTTACAAAATAGGAGAACGTTTGTTAGTTGTATTGTTAATAACGGAAATAAAGTCCAGTTAGTTAGTACTCAAAAAGAATAACCAAAGGAAAACGACATTAGATCGAAAAATTGAGGTTACAAAACAGGCACCAGGTTATGCTTTACCATTTAATCGAAAGAATAACTGGTTCCACAGTTTCCAAAATTCCAAAAATTAAGTTTTATGTGAATGGTCAAACAATATAAATGTTATGACTAAAATTTCTCCTTAACTTCTAAAGCTTTTTCTTGAAGGTATCTAAAATTTAATAACAAAATATAATAACTGTGCATTTCAGTATGCACTGCATGAAACGTATAAAAATAATAATAATAATAAAAACATTTGTGCTGCATATTCACACATCTGATGGGTAGAGTAGAAAAGTCTCCTTAAGGATATAGGGACAGCAATAATAATAATACATTTGGAATAAATTATTTAATTATTATTATTTAATAATTATTATTGTTATTATTTAAATTTCCTGTGCAACACCCATGGGAACAATTATGAGTGACCCCCCCCCCACCCTGAAAATGTTTCCTGCCTACGGCCTACTTTTGTACCCCTGCAGCGGCGCCGGCAGCCATTTATCTCAAGTTAATTCTGCGGGACTGTAGTATTATTATTATTAATTACACATAAAGAAAATAATTTGTTACTTTCACATATATCAGATATTATAACGTAGCAAACTAATTCCCTTACTAACTGGTTAAAGATGTTAATAAATTATGAAATACTAGTTGAAGTGGTTTTATTATGTTAAGTTCTTATTTAGATTTTGCTTTATGTTAATATAAATTAATTATTAGATTTCATAGTTAATATTGTTTTCCATTCTTGTTAATGATCTCTTGAGAGAGAAATGGCATTGAACACTCACCACTACACTAATTTTTTTATATTATTCTTAGTAAAGTATACTTGAAATTAAAAGTAATTGCTTATCTTTTGTTTGTTGGAACAAAAACTCTCCCCCCCCCCCCCAGAATTTTTTGGTGAGGGAATATTTCAGGCCAAGATTGTTGGTGGTGGGGAAATCCCTCATCCCCCCCAGGATTTTGCACCCTGGGTATGTTCCATTAATTTCTGTAGGCACTGCCACCATCCTCGTTGGAACTAGTTGCTTGGCAAATTTTTGTTGTTTCTTCCACGATTGCTACTACTGTCACCTGTCTGTCTGCATCCGTGCCATCTGCTATTCACTGGTGTTAATTGCTGTAGTAGGGGAATCCAAGCATCGTGTTCTTGTCCACTATGGATGTTCAGTTTGTGTTGATTGTGAATTACAGCATGCATTTTTTTCTTGATTTTGGTGTCTACAGAGTGTGTGCTCTTTGTATTTTTCTATTTTATGGCTGTTGTACACTATGTGGAAGAAAGTCATTGGACACCACATGTCACCGGATACCATCAGTTTTCTTGCAATCAATAGGAGGTCGGTCCGCCTTTGGCAGCGATGACAGCAGTCACTCGTCGTGGTAAACTGGCCACAAGGTCATGTAGTACACCAAATGGGATATTCCGCCATTCGTCCTGCAGTACAGTCACCAACCCTGGAAGTGTAGAAGGGTGAGGCGATCGCGACCTCAATTGGCACTCCAGTTCGTCCCATAGATGTTCGATAGGGTTGAGGTCAGGGCTCTGAGCAGGCAAATCCAGTCGGGTGACATTATTTTCTGCATACTACTCCATGGTAGCCCTGGAAACATGAGAAGTCGCATTATCATCCTGGAACACATTCTTCATTTCCATAGAAACGCCACAACATGGGGAGCATGGAGTTGTCGAGAATATCTCGATAGGATGCAGACGTCATGTGGCCATACACCAGTACCAGTGGATCAACGCCATACCAGCTGAAACAACCCCAGAACATGATGTCGCCAACACCGTATTTCACTGTGGGCACTACACACTCGGGTAACAGACATTCTCTGTGTAATCGCCATGCCCACACTCTCCCATCTGATCGAAACAGTGTGAAGCGTGATTCATTGTTCCATAGGACCTTCCGCCGTTGCTCCACCATCCAGTTTCACCGCTCTTTACACCAGCGTAGTCTCTGCCATTTATTGTTTTTTTTTGTTATCAGGGGTTTGTGGGCAGTGGCTCGACCATGATAACCGAGCACATGGACCTCCTTGCGAAGTGTCTTGGTCGAAACACTCAAATTGGTCGCACTTTGAAACTGTTCTGCAATCGAATGCATCGGACGGTCCTGCTTTTTTGAATCTCCCTCTTCAGCACTCTCCTGTCCGGGTCGTCCAATTTTGTGCGTCTTCCACTTCGTGGTGCATTGCTGCAGTGTCCCTTTTCCTTCCACTTCTTGATGACAAAGGCTACAGTTGATTTAGGGACCTGTCGGACATCAGCTATGCTACGTATACTCATGCCTCCTATGGAGCAGCCTACTATGATCCCTCTTTTAAACATGCTGAGCTCTTTCCTGTCCGTCATTTTATCAGCGAATGATCTGAGAAGCCTCCTGCTACCGTATATATACCCGTCTGTACTCTCTTTTCTATGAGGAGTTCATTTCAGAGTTGAAACGAATTACTTTCTTCCACATAGTGTATGTGATATGTTTTGCAATTCCAGTGGTAGGTTGGGCTGGGCTGTTTTTGCATCTGTTAGATGCTGTGTATAAAACATACTATGTGCCCATAATTACGTATGAATCAGAGACTTGGACAGTGACAGAGAGAGAGAAAAGAAATATGCAGGCAATGGAGATGAAATTTTTAAGGAGTATATTAGGGAAGACTAGAAGGGATAGAATAAAGAATGAGGAGATCCGACAGACAGTCGGGGTGGTGAAGCTTCAGGACAGAATAGGTCAGGCACAGATGAGATGGTTCGGACACATGAAGAGGATGGATGCAGAAAGACTACCAGTAAGAGCTTGCAATGCACAAGGAGTGGGAATATGGCCAAGGGGAAGACCAAGATTAGGTGGAAAGAGCAGATAGCGGAGAGTGTTAGGAGAAGAGGACAAGATTGGAACACCGTGGAAAGAGGAGAGTGGTGGAAGACCAGAAAAGAAATGGAGAGGCTTGACTTCTATACAGACCCAGCCAGAAGCAGGAAATGGCGATGAATGATGATCATGATGAGGTGCTGGTGAATACTCTTGTTGATTAATCTGATGGATCAACAAGAGAATTCAACAACATGAAAGCAACAAGTTCCAACAAGGATGGTGCCAGTGGCCACTGAAATTAATAGACCATACCAAAGAAAACAACTTTTCGGAATCTGTGAGTACCAACTTTCTCTGTCATTATTCTTCTCGCAATTAGCCTAAAGTGGAAATCAGAAAAGATATGCTAAATAACAAAACTGCAAATGTTATAGAGTTTGTGTAATTTCTAAAACTTTTTTTTTTTCAGTTCTTGCTTAAAATGATTGGTTCAACAGATGAGCAGTTGCAGGAATCATGTGCTGGGTGCCTTGGAAATATTAGAATGCTAGCCCTCGCTGCAGAGAAATACAAACCTACGCCACCACTTCCAGGGTTATAGAAAATGCAGTCATGATAAATCGTCTCTTGTAAATACTCTTAGGCAAACTACAAATATGATTTCTAGTCAAACATGTTTTAATCCAGTCTGCATCATAGATGATATGTACGTGTTGCACATGTTTTTTCATCTTATGTTACACAGAGTGCAATAACTTCAATTTTGTAAATAAAAGAATAATCTTTGATCACTATGTGTAAACTAGAAGACTGATATTTAATAAATATTTAATATACATTATTTTTCCATAATTGTTTTTGTGTGATCACATATGCTGTTATGTAATTGTTTTTGTTTGATAGCCCTTACGATCTCATTTTTTTTATATGTAATATATGCTGCAATGAATTTTCAACAGTGTTAAAATTGATATGATATATTCATTGCAGGTATCTTTCTTGATTGAAATATATAACATTTGCAGTTCTTAGCAGTTGTTATCTTTTGACATATACAGTACGAGGTTTGTCCAAAAAATCAACCAACTTTGTCAAAATAAATTTATTTACCTTGTACACAGCTTAATTGGATTTTTCAGTGCTCCCAGCACTTCTTCCACTGTTGGAATTCGTTCTTGAAGGCATTTTGGGTATTAGCCTGCAGGTCCTGGACTGAAGTTTCCTTAATCCCTTCCATGGACTGGAAGCGTCATCCATCCTTTCAGGGTGGATTTAAACCTGGGAAACAAAAAGACGACCGCAGGTGCTGAATCACTCATTATGAAGTTCTGCAGGAAGCTATCGTCCTCATTTGCTCGGTTCAAAATATGTTTTCTGATGACAACCCGTGCTTCTTTTTGTTCATCTGCCAGCAACTGTTGAACAAATTTGGAAGCAACCCGGTGCATGTTGAGTATTTCCACCAAAATCATATGGCATGACGTTTTGCTTCTTCTTCTTCTTCAGCTATTTCACGGATGGTCAACCGACAATTTTCCTGCACCACAGCATGCACTTGCTCAACATACACGTCATCACTCGATGTTGATGGTCGTCCAGTCTTTGCATCGTTTTCAATGGATGTTCTGCCTGCTTTGATCCGCTCATACCACTCATAACATTGCGTCTGGCTCGTGCAGGCTTCCCCATATGCTTCTTGCAACATTTTGAGTTTTTCTGTAAACGTCTTGCCCAATTTGAAACAAAATTTGATGCACACTAATTTTTTTTCGAGTATCTTCATTTTCTGTGTATCTAATTTGACGCAGCCATGCAACACAGCTTCACTTAACATCTCACAGATTGATTGCAGGTCACCTCATTTTGCAAGATGTCAAAGTGCACAGCAGCGTTCATTTTCTCACCCTGCCGGAGCGACCAAGAAGCAGACCACGATGATCAAAGAAAAACACGAACATCACCTTGCGAGCAAAGTCGACTTGTCTGCTTTTCTTGGGTCGCGGGGACGAGGGGTGTTTCCACTCTTTGCTGTCACGTTTACTCATTGGCAATACCGGTTGAGCAAGATCTCATCCATTGCCACAATGAGCTCCAAGAAACCCTCATCCTTTGTTAAGTACCGCAGGAGATGCATGAGACTCTTCCCCATCCGTATAGCCTTTTGCTCCTCTGTGAACATCTTTGGCACCCAGGCTGCACACACATTCCGGTATTGAAGGTGTTCATGAACAATTGTGTATGCTGTACCATGACTAATGCTGAGTTTGGTTGCAATCTGGTACAGACTAATCCCCCGACACTCCCGTATGAGGTCATCAGCGGCAGAAATGGACTCGTCCATAATGACACATTTAGGGCACCCACTACGCACCGCATCAGACACTGTCAGCTCAAAACCGACCTGCGCACTCTTACACTTGTGTTTGGGACATGCACTCACCACCATACACAGCAGTCATACACTCATAAATGTTCCCTGGTGTGTTACCTTCTGGCGTCAAAAACTGTTTCACGGATCGCTGAACCTCCTTTGTGGCACCTGACACTGTGAACGCCATGACTCACCTCACTGAATGACTGACTGGCACCTTGGAGGCAAATTGCACATATACAACCTCCCTTCCCTGCCAGTGCTACCACCTAGTGACGTGGTCTGGGCTACATATCCCGTAAGTTTCATCGCTCTGTCACTTTATTTCTCTTTTTTACGGCATTAATCCGGTTATTATTGACTATACCAAGTACTTCTAGCCTCTATGCCTTGCTAGTAAGTTCACCAACATAAATTATTTCATTGGTGGGCAAAATTTGGAAGTTCAGTTTCTTTTTGGACAAACCTCGTAAAATACCTGTCCCATGAGGGGTGTCGATTTGAGTGGCAACATGGAAACTCAAATCTCCATTTTACAAAAACTTATATCATGGTATCATGAAATGGGTTTCTTTTGATATTTTTTTCTGCTGATTTCAGAAATAAACTCTCATATGCTCCACATCAGGTTCGTTTGAATATTCAATTTTTCATCATTTGAATAATGGCACTATTCTCTTAAGTACAGTCCCATTAAAGAAAATGCTCCTTGAATTTTAGCTAGGTCCAACATCTCTCATAATTGTATTGGAAACTGCAGCAAGGAAGTGCTGTGAAATCTCAATGTGCCAATCAGAGTGGCATTGGATTCAGAGGAGAAAAACATGACTCACACCCTTGTTTTTACAGGAAGATCAACCAATGCATGGTTATCAAAGATTGATATAACACTTGTGATTAAATCCCAAATAGCATGAACTCAATTTACGAGATGTATCAATGGGCAGAATAAAAATTGTTTGTCAGTTTGTATCCATTTTGAAGAAAGTATTTTTCATGTTTCTATATGCTACCTTTAAATTTAGTTTCTTAATCAAGATGTGTCAATCAAGTGTCCCATAATGCCTCTAGCAGAAACTTTCTTTGTGATGAGCTCCAAGACTTGAGATCTTGACATTCAATATGCAAGTAATGCCTCTTAGGAATATCCTTCCGAGGATTAAGGTGAGGTGTGACAATTTCGCACCAGGCATGCAAGCATATCACATCCAGAAATTGTAAAGGTTTTGTGGCATGCCTCCTGAAAATGAAAGTATGCTCCTGTTCACCACCTCTGTTAGGAAATGCGAGGACAGCAGACTGTACGTGAGGTGCTTATGTTCTGAGAAAAGTGAAAATATAGATGTGCCATACCTCGTAAAATTCTACGTTAAATGTAACATGATTATTGATATTGTGTAATCATTAACCCCTTCTATTAACACACACACGGGATTTCCCATGAACTGTAGAAGTAATTGGCCAACTTTTTGGCAGTTCAGACCAGAGATGTCTAACCTCATGAGGCCCAGCCTCAGCCTCGGCCTCCTGGAGCCTTGTGAGGCTGAGGCCGAGTTGGAGTTTGGAGGCTAAGGCCCTGTGAGGCCGGAGGTCCAGATGGAGTATGGAAGCTGAGGCCATGTGAGGCTGGAGATCGACCTTGAGCTTGGAGACTGAGGCCGTGTGAGGCCGGAGGCCAACCTTGAGCTTGGAGGCTGAGGCTGAGTTGGAGGTTGAGGCTGAGTTGGAGGTTGAGGCTGAGGCCGGAGGCCAACCTTGAGCGTGGAGGCCGAGACCAATTTGGAGGTTGGAGGCTGAGGCCGTGTGAGGCTGGAGGCTGAGATGGAGTTTGGAGGCTGAGGCCGTGTGAGGCCGGTGGCTGACCTTCAACTCGGAGGCCTAAACTCACGACGCCGAAGTCAAATGGCCATCTCTGGTTCCGATGCCTTTCCTTATCCTTCCTCCTTTAAAGTGCTTTGGTTGCGAATGTGAGTTTCTTGGCGGCGAAGTTCTTCAGTTTATAGCTTTCTTACTTCTGTCGCTACTGTCTTCAAAACTAACAATCTGCTTTTGTGAATGCATAAAGTAGAAGAAAAACGATCTACAAACAACCGATTTTTTAAAGGCAACTGATTATTTTTAAGTAATTTATCATTTATTTGCTAACAGTTTTCATATCCTTAAAATGCTTTCCTGCAGAACCATGACACATCAACACTAATGTTTTTAACACAATATTCAGTGGTATTGTCAGTATTTATAGAATCTAACACAAATAAAACAAATGCTTAATTTGATCATTCCTTTCTTCATCAAAGTTTTCATGAAGAATGTTTTGTGCATTTCTAGGATGCACAACCACCAATAATCCGTAATGACAATGGCACGTGAATGGGTAAAAATGGAGCGAGCAATTTTTTCTTTTATTATTATTATTATTATTATTATTATTATTATTATTATCTTTACCAAGATAAACCCTTCCGATTGTCATTACCTTGAATCAGATATGGAACTTCGTTAGTTCCCCTCACAGGGCTGTAGAAACATCACCTGTGTAAATTTCACTCACACATGGCCTCCTGTGTTTCAGATTGATATTTAAAAAGTTTTTTTTCTCATTTTTATCAAATATGAAATACAATAAAGATGTTCAAAATTAATACAATTATTTTAACCAATAAAATATTGTTAATCAAATGCTTTAATGTAATTATAATTTGGACTTAAGAACTAATTTTGCTTCTGGGTAATATTTACACAGCGTGAGCTTTTGGCAAAAATTTTAAGGAGGGTGTTAATGAAAGTTTTTTTTGGAGGGATGTTAGGGGTTGTTGGGGGCATTTGAATAAATCACTGTTTCACTGCACTGCTACTATATGTATTAAACATTAGCTGATAGCAAAATCAGAGACCACTCATCCCACAGCGTGTGTACACGTGAGCACGTTTGATTCAGGGTTGCCAGCTGACCCCATTGACTGCAGAACACACGTTCATAAATAAGCTAATTTTGTCAAAAGTAGCAAAACTTTCTCCCATCACGTTTTCACAGTACTTTAAAGTATCCTTTGCTTTAGAAATCGTCGTGGGAAATAGTGGCAAAAGCTATGATAACTCAAGATAACTTTTGAATTTTCAAGTCAAAAACAAAATTGCTATATTTTACATTAATTCAAATATGTGTTCTTTTTCCTATGTGCATGGGGGTATCAAAAAGTTTTGCCTATTGAGGTATAATTTGTTTAATAATGGAAAGATTGAAACAATGAACATACATATACAGTGCGTCCATTTCGATCTGCAGCCGAGAGATCGGGAGAAACGTGGCGGGCGGCGCTGACGGAGATGCCGACATTTGAGGCTTGTAATGCCCGCTTATTTTTGTGGACATCTTGCAAAACGAGCACTAACCTGTGTTATAACACGCAAAAGTTCTTCTGTAATTCTTCCAAGTTCCACCCTTATATACACAAATAAATATGCTTTAGAAATTATATTAAGAGCCACAGATAATACTCTGTAAAACATTTTAATCATAGTTTTGACCAGTAACATCCTGCTTAAGTTTATATCCTTGAAAGAGTTTTGTGTCGATGGGGATCGTTTGGAGGTTTCGAATGTGCAACACTGTATCAAGATTACGCTGCAGACGAACCGTTAAAAGCTAATGGTGTTCGTGAGCTTCCTTGCAATCCGAAATCTCCTAGCTCGAGTTTTTTGTTCCTTCGCGACTACAGAGTAGGGATGGCCAAACGGATCCGGATCCGAAAAATCCGGATCCATTCGGATCTGGATCCGGATCCAAAAGTTTCGGATCTGGATCCGGATCCGGGTCTGAAAGTTTCGGATCTGGATCCGGATCTGGGTCTGAAAGTTTCGGATCTGGATCCGGATCCAAAAATCCGGATCCGGATCCGGATCCAAGAGTTTCCTATCTCAATCCCATTATAATATTACCACACCTTAGTCCTACAAGAATTTTTTTCAAGTGTTGTTCCTAAAATACTTTGCTACGCATCGGCTAACACACTCGTGCACAAATGTCCGAAGTGATTTTGTAAATGCCATTGAAACGAATATGTATTCATTCGAATGTATTGGAAATGAAAACACACATAAATGTGAGAGATTCCATTCCAGGATGAAACACATATAACAAGATAGAAATGTTATACAAAAATTATACAATTGTTCTACAGTTACAGTTTTACAAATTAAAATAAAACATTATAATATATGCAGTGTTAAATAATTACAAAGTGTAAGACTAACAAGGGAGGTTATCTAAAGGTCCCCCTCCGATTTCCATGAAACTTGGCAGTATAGTGGGGCCCAATGGAAGAAATAAGTGTTTTTTTTGTTTCAGCTAAAAAACGGTTTTAGGGGGCAAAACCCCCTCAAATGTCAAGATGAGGAGAAATTTAAGTGGGCATTTGATTTGTGTGTCCCCCTCAGATTTCCATGAAACTTGGCAGGTGTATAGTGGGGCCCAAAGGAAGAAATACATGTTTTTTTTTTTTTTTTTTTGTTTCAGCTAAAAAACGGTTTTACAGGGCGAAACCCACTGAATTGTCAAGATGAGGACAAATTGAAGTGGGGATCTGACCCCTGTGTCCCCCTCAGATTTCCATGAAACTTGGCAGGTGTGTGTATAAACGGGCCCAAATGAAGAAATACGTGTTTTTTTTGTTTCGGAAAAAAATTTGTTCTAGGGGGCAACCTCCTCTCAAATGTCAAGATGAGGACAAATTGAAGTGGGGATCTGACCCCTGAGTTCCCCTCCGATTTCCATGAAACATGGCAGGTGTATAGAGGGGCCCGAAGGAAGAATTACGTGTTTTTTTGTTTGAGCTAAAAACTGTTTCAGGGGTAATATTATTAAGCCTTGTTTCCATATTAAAAACCAATAAGTTGCTGACCAAGGCAGTTTATTAAGATAAAAACACTTAACGTTTCGACCCTGTATCAGGATCTTCCTCAGAGGAAGAACTAAACTAACTAGTTCTTCCTCTGAGGAAGACCCTGATACAGGGTCGAAACGTTAAGTGTTAAGTGTTTTTATCTTAATAAACTGCCTTGGTCAGCAACTTATTGGTGTTTCAGGGGGCAAAATCCCCTCAAATGTCAAGATGAGGACAAATTGAAGTAAGGATCTGACCCCTGTGTTCAACTCCGATTTTCATGAAACTTCGCAGGTGTATAGAGGGGCCCAAAGGAAGAAATACGTGTTTTTTTGTTTCGGCTAAAATACTGTTTTAGGGGGCAAAACCCGCCTCAAATGTCAAGATTAGGACAAATTGCCGTGGGAATCATCTGACCCCTGTGTCCCCCTCCGATTCCCATGAAATTTGACAGGTGTATAGAGAGGCCGTATGCCCCCTGTTTCTTCCTATGCCATATTTACGTGGTTTCGGGGACAGATCCCCACTTCAATTTCTCCTCATCTTCACATTTGAGGGGGGGGGGCTCTATACACCTGCCAAGTTTCATGGAAATCTGAGGGGGAGACTTAGACCTCCCTAGTAAGTAAGTGTATTAATTAATTACAAATCGCGCACGGGAGCACACACACTATATATATATATATATATATATATATGTATGTATGTTATATATATATATATATATATATGTATATTAGCAGGAAACAATATGTTATAAGCACATTCTTACTTTCCAAAGAAGCGCATGTGGGATGGCAAAACGGATCCGGATCCGAAAATTCTGGATCCGGATCCAAAAGTACCGGATCCGGATCCGAAAGTACCTGATCCGGATCTGAAAGTACCGGATCCGAAAGTACCTGATCCGGATCTGAAAGTACCGGATCCAAAAGTTTTGGATCCGGATCCGAAAATTCTGGATCCGGATCCGGATCTGAAAATTCCGGATCTGCAGATCCGGATCCGAACAATTTTATTATTGTCCTTAGGATCCGGAACCAACTGGATCCACCAGGATCCGGATCTGGCCACCCCTGCTACAGAGCTGTGAATATAGTGGCAGGCAGATGTAAACCAAGAGCGTGTTAATTTCGTACTGTGCGTAAGAGTGTTATTCTTGGTTACTTGCCGTTACTTGTTTGTGTTATTGCAGTGTGTATGTGTGTTGTGTCAGTCAGGTGTGTTGTGTCAGTCAGACGATTGGAATGCCAGCCGCAAGGTTCACGTTAGAACAAAGAATTTTTATGTATGACACTTACGTGAAAACAGACTCGTGTCGAGACGTGTGTAGGCAATTTGTACAGAAATTCCCAGGCGTGTAGGTGGACATCACTTTGAACAACTCTTATAACACAGGTTAGTGCTAGTTTTGCAATATTTATATAAATGTCTGCATATGTCCATAAAAATATGCGGGCATTACAGGCCGCAAATGTCGGCACCTCCGTCAGCGCCGCCTGCCACGTTTCTCCCGATCTCTCGGCTGCAGATCGAAATGGACGCACGGTAGTTTGCCTGTAGTGTCCTCTACTCAGAGTTACCCTTACACATAGTTCCCATCACGTTCGATGTATTTGAGCGAGTGTTTTATCCAGCCCTCAAAACCAGTTTGGAAAAATTCCACAGAACACTCCCTGCCTCACCGTTCCAAACCTGTTTTAACCCCTGTAGGTCATCGAATCTCATGCCAACAAGCACAGACTTAGCTCAGACTTAAGTAGTTAAGTTCAAAGTGGGAGAAACCGAAAGTGTGGACATGACAAGGAGTAGCAGACCATTAACGTCGTTGACCAACGACAACCGCCACAGGGATGATGAGCTCATTCCAGAGGATAGACGCATCACCATCCAGGAAATTTCTGATGCAGTGCACATGTCCTATGGGTCAGCACATGCAATGATTGAGAGTTTGGGATACCATAAAGTCTGAGCTAAGTCTGTGCTTCGTGACATGACATTCGATGACCTACAGGGGTTAAAACAGGTCTAAAGGGTGGGGCAGGGAGTGTTCTGTGGAATTTTTCCAAACTGGTTTTGAGGGTTGGATAAAACACTCGCTCAAATACATCGAACGTGATGGGAACTGTGTAAGGGTAACTCTGAGTAGAGGACACTACAGGCAAACTATTTGTATGTTCATTGTTTCAATTTTTCCATTATTAAACAAATTATACCTCAACAGGCAAAACTTTTTGATACCACCTCGTATTACTGAGAAGTTATCAATCTACCTAGTACAATGTTGTTGTCCGACGAAACAATATTGCTACAGGAAATCTCAAAAATTAGTACAAGATACAGTTCAAAAATTCCGTTTTCATGAACCGCCATTTTGAGACCCGAAAACAAGAACAAATAATCGATTTAGAGAAAAATTTCTCTGGCAGTTTTATGCCCCATTTCGTTGTTCAGAGAAGTGTTTGTTTTATTCCCTTACCGAAAAGTCAAAATTTCTATTTTTGCCGACTTTTTTGGCATTCTGGATCACTGTGCACTGGCAGCCAGTCCTGGCAACTGAAATCGACTCCTGTGCATCCGTCTCAAAGTAACAGATAATGGTGGATTCTTAATTTTGAGCCTGCGACTACTTAAATCTACAAATCCAAGCACCTCATCCTATGAAAATAACTGTAGTTTATAACCTAAATTATTTTCGGACTTAAAATAAAGAATCCTTCTGTCTAATATTAATTTTGTACTTCACACTTCACACAGAATTAACTTGTTAGTCATGAGATTTCTATCACTTACATATTACATGTCACTGAAAGATGTAAGTTATTTCCCCTACAATAGATGGAGACACAATCATAAATTTAGATTTTAAATTTTAAAACAGTGACACATACATGAGGAAAGACAGAAAAGTATAAACTTTAAAATGAAGGAAGTATATACAGTAAATGAAACAAAATTGAACATATTTATCACATGTTTCTTGAACAATTTGTTAAAAATCTAAATTCTCATAAGTAGATATTATATTTCAATAACAAAAATCTTAGTAAATATTTATGTTAGCTTTCAGGTGTTTTCATTTATCGTTTTGGAGGAGTATCATAGTTGAACTCAACTGCAGCAATATACCTTATAATAATAATTTAACAAATTTGAAAGAAAACATATATATGGAATAAGTTATCTTTGCTCTTTCTGAACACTTGTGCTGTTAGCTTTATATGAAGTGAAACTGAACAGATTTGATAATGATATTTTTCAAATTCCTCAGAATACCACTTGAGAAATCTCTCAGCTGAAGTAATTATAATGCTAAACAAAACAAAATTTTATCACAGAAGTGTGCACACATGTAGGCCAAGAAAGTGCATAACATTTTTAACACTAGGATTGTTTCACCGAGTGTATGTGTTGAATTAATAATTCCACAAATACAAAAAAAAAAGATTCGTTTCTCATATTTTTACATTAGTCTATTTCAAGAGTTTCCAGAAAATTATGGTATTAATTCATGTTTGATAACAAATTACAGAAATCTATATTACTAGGTCACTTAACAACTATTATCGATAATTAAGATTAATACCCATCTACTTGCCAGAACATGTATTCCTTCCTCTTGCCACTTAGATTTGAAATTTTAGAAATTGTGATTATAGTTGTATAGTTACAGTCTTCGTTTTCAACAATACCTAATTATTATTGTTGAATTATAGTTCAAATGCATCTGCATTCTTTGAACTCATCTTTGAAATTAAACCATTGTTGCAAAATTATTATAAAACTTATTTTGGTTTCAAAAATTAGACAATAGCAGGGCAGTCGTATGTTTGAATGGTAAGAGATGTATGTACCTATGTACAGAGTGTCCCAAAATAGTGTTTACAATCTTTGAAAGTATATAACAGACACACCATTAAATATAACTGAACTTTTTGTATTTCAAGCTGCAATGTCTATGTTGAGTGTGTGTGTGAGCACGTGTAAGCATTCTGTGGTTCCTAGTTCAGTTACAGGCCCTCCAGGTAGTAAGCATTAGTGTACACAAAATGGCAGAGGTGAGCAATTTTTCTCTGGAGCAACGTAAATGTCGAATATCAACCCAGAGCTCTCAATTTAACACCGTTAGATTTGTATGTCTGGGGGGAAACTGTGAAGGACAATGTGTTCGCCACAAAGCCACGAACACTGGATGACGTGTGACTTGTGAGTGAGGTCACCTCTATTTTCCTTCTCATGAAAACCATATCTGCTGTTTGTCGAGCTATGCATCTGTCTATAGCGTTGCAGATGTAATTCTGCCAACGATCAGGTATGTGGCATCAAAAAAGTTCATACTTGCTGTTATTAGTGTTCTGTAAAGCAGATGTAAACACTCTGGATTATATATATCTGAAAGATGAAATATTTAAGGTAATGAAAGGGAAGCTTTACCTGAATCTGCTTGTTTTGAACACAAAAATTAATATGTGCTTGCTTGTGCTTGTGAGCCAGAAAGAGGCTACTTAGAACATGTTTTTTAGAAGGGGTGAAGGAATTGCTTTGTTGAATACAGCCACTTTCCTCCAGGGGGATATAAAACTAATTATGTGTAATTAGGTATAATTAACTATCATATTAAGAATGTTATATTTACATTTACAGCAAACTAAAGTGTCTATGCTTTCTGCAGCATATCTGTGGATATAGTCATCAATGAAACTTTCTGTGGGTTCCTTGTCCCCTTTAGTTGACATCTTCACACAAGATTGAAACATATCCCGATCCATTATATTTCTTAATTTAGCAGTTAACAAAATGGACAATAATTTAAATTCGTTCATTATTTTGACTTTTAATTATAAAGAGAACTGAATCAGTGATTATTACTATGAAAAAACCTGAGAAGAGAATATTCAACGTTAAATTAAAGGGAATGAAAGATAGTAAAAGTGAACATAGTTGCCACATTTCTTAGTGAGTCTCCAAATGCTCTAACACTTTACTACTGACATTTTCTGGACAGGGAAGGCATTTTGATTTCTGGAGGGCCCGAATTCATCACGAAGAATTGTATAATTGTTTTCTTATTACAGAGACGATAAAAATGAAACTGCTTAAGGAGAACCTGAATTCAAGTTTGGTATGCATGTTTGTTGATATGCTTGAATTCAAATGGATCTTGCTTAAAATAGGTTAATTCTTGATATTTTCTGCACTTATGTGTCTGGAATTGAAATTAACAGAGTTTTTTCCAGAAGTGAAAAAAATAGTAACTTGAACAGTAAATACATTCAAGGCACTGAGAAATTACGAAAATTTCCTAATGTACCTTTCTGGCATCGTGCCCGGGGAACTTTACCTTTCTACCTTACCCTTCTTGCTCGGGCAATGGAGAATTTTTTTCAGTTCCAAATGTCAGGGTTATTAATATTTCCTTCCCAATCCTGTCCCTCACACCTCTACTTAAGGCAGTCAACATATTTCTGATGTCTCTTGTGAAAATGTTCTCTGGTTATTTTATTGGACATGGCAGTTAATTGATGTAACTGACATCCTGTAAACTGCAGAAAACAATATTATTTGTTATGAAATATCACTACATTTTCACCATTTCAATTACATGTACATTTTCCAGATATCTCTGGGGAGGGGGCAAGTGCCCCTAGCCCCCCTTCTGGCACCCTGGTTGA
This sequence comes from Lepisma saccharinum, assembly GCF_977018435.1. Lineage (NCBI taxonomy): Eukaryota > Metazoa > Arthropoda > Insecta > Zygentoma > Lepismatidae > Lepisma > Lepisma saccharinum. Next base: position 58,038,226 of record NC_139245.1, read on the forward strand.
TGTGACAACCATGCCCATGTCGAGAATCGAAGCCAGGACATTTGATGGACCATTAACATCCTCGCCCACCGGGGAGGTAAATGGAGTATTTGGTGGAAAATGTCGGTTGCTGAATTAATGTTGAAAAAAAAAATAACCTGGCAACCCTTGCTGTAGCTCTCGTTCACTCTTACGGTGGGCACTCTACATGCTGTCAGGGGAAGTGGAGAGCAGGCAAACGACCAATCCAGCGTGATAAGAAATGCAGCAGCCTGTAGAATGAGGTACGTACAGTGTCTTCTCCTACAGCATCGTAACTCTCGGTGCGACCACTGTTGTCTGATTGGTCTGCGGAGTATTCCCCGCTCCCCAATTTCCTTGCCAGCATATAGGCTGTCTGCAGTAAGACTAGACAAGAGCTATACAAGCCCCACTTGATCTACTATAAGGAAGATCTCAAAAAATGTTCCTTTAACTTTAAGGTAAGGTGTGACAATGTCACACCAGGCTTGCATTTATTTCAATATCGTCAGAATGGGCACTGCTACTAAAGAAAATCCATGCGTAATTTGAGAGTATGAATTTCTCCTCATGTTGCAAGTGGAAGCGGTTTTTAAAGTTGATTATTAAGCTAGATACCGTATTTGAAATATATGATGAAAAAGGATTTACAGAATCCTAATGCATTCCTTATGGAGAAACAACTTCAAATTCAAGTTGTGTGTAAACAAATGGGAGTTTCGACTCTTTCTAGCGAAAATATAAATAATAATATAATAACCAATGACTCAACCACCCTCGAATGGTCGTGGGCTATCTCCTGGCTGCCAGTCTCCCTCCCATAATCTTACCTAGAGGTGTAGAGATTTTCAACAGGAAATGGGGTGACATGGGGTCTCGAAACCCCAGCAGTTGTAGGATAATTCCAAGACCTGGCATCATAGTGGGGCAGGGCCAAACAGTTCACAGCCAAACAAGTGCAGGAAAGAGCCAGATCTAAAAGAGCTAAGTTGACAACAGTGCTCCCCAGCTGCTTGAGAGAGAAATATAGCTAGGGGAAATTGTCCCTCTCCACCTTAACCAAACTTTGATTGGATACAATATCAAGCCCTTTCAGAATATACACATAAATATTTTTCTAGGGTGTAAGGGTGGACCCTCACATTTGTCAACATAAAAATAGATTCCAATAATAATATTTCTATATGCATAACTTATACATGGTACCTAACTTTTTACAAACTGTTTACTATATTCGATAGTCATTTGTTTCATTTTGAACACATACATTCAAAAATTCATATTATAAACTCATCATAACTCAACATAGCACAACATTGTAACTATTGTGCTCATCACAATAAATTTTCTAAGTGAGACAATTATTCAATGTTCATTAAATTGTCGAATAAGAAGAAAATTTACAACAAAAGAGGTACAATTACAGACTGCTTTCAACAAACACTAATGCAATGTAACATATTTGCATTCAAGCATGCCATCCATCCATAATTTTGACAAATTTCTTTGTGATATTATCGTTTTACAAAGATGCAAAATTTATGACTTCCTTTCATAAATATGCACAAGCATTTCATTGATATAACACAGAAAATAGACACAACATTATACACATAAATCATTTGGTTTACACATTGTTTGCATTCAATAACTCTCTTCTTTTTTCTTCTGTACAATTGAAATGTTTTAAATCTTTACCTTAGTTTGCATCGGATTGGCAGAAAACAATAATCTCAAACTTAACAACAACAACTTCAAAAACGAATCATACATTTCATCAGTTACCAAACTATTACCAGCTAATGAAGCTTCAAGATCGTTTTCTGATACTAAGTAGGTCTCATCCTCCTCTTCTTCAAAATTATTAGCAAATGTTACAAAGTTACTTTCAAGAGAAGATGAATGAAATGTGTCAGGCGTTTCTAAAACATAATTAGATTGAACGCCCTTATCATTTGATAGTGTAATATTTTGAATCTTGATATCAATTATTGCTCCGAAGCACCAAAGAAATAGTAATCGTAATATAATTTCAGCATGTAACTGCTGTAACATAAAATTCAATATGAAAGTGTTCTGAAGCTATCATTAAACTAATATTCTTAGAACCAATAACTCTGAACTTTTTGTCTCCAGCAAAAGAAAAAAATTTAACATTATCCACTGAATCTAATCTAGCAGTAGGAATCGTAATGGTTTTCTATTTTAACCAAGATGCATAATCCATTAAATTTGCTTGACTCCCACAATCAATAATACAGTTAATGGTTAAATCACAAATTTGACCTTGGAATAAAATAACTCTTCTGTCTGAAACAAGAACACCGTCATCGTCCATTACCCATTCTGGTTCAGCTTAATACCAATCGAGCACGAAGTTTATAGTAAGAACTTCCTTTTCCGAATGGTTGGAAATACAGAGGTTGTTCCCTTCATATCCGACCATTTTCGATTCAGTGCTGCCACATGATGGCGTATCATGCTGGAACTGTGTCTGCTGGCGGGAGCAGTGTTGTGTCTGACCTTGTAGGTGCGTAAGTGTTGGTAGTGAATGTTATGAAATGGCGCTGAAAAACAACCTTTTCCATGCTAAGTTTTCATACGTACGCAATGTGAAACAGTGTCGGGAGAATGGGTTAACACTCGGGGTGACTACTGTGAAAGCTATTGTGGCCCGTTACACACAACAGGCTCTCCTTGCGAAACATTCACCCACGAAAACCACCAGGAGAAGGGCTGCAGGCAAAGTGTCACCCGTAGTCCAAAGGGGGGTCCGTCGATTGGCGTGCCAAGAAAATTCAACGTGATATGGCCCACAGATTTCACCTCGCACCTTCAACTGTGAACAAAACAATTCGCAAGCACCTCAGGTTGAAGTGTGTGCGAAAAGCCCGTGTACACCACCTTCTACCGCGTCACATTGCCGAACGTAAGACGAACTGCAGGAAACTGTGTGAAAGTACCTGGCGGGTTCGAAATGGAAGAAAGTTGTCACAATGGATGAATCACATGTCCATCTCACTGCTGGTGGTCACATTCGGGCGATCACATACCGTGACATTGACGGCAAGTGGCGCAGCAACTTTGTTCGTCAGTGCAGGGAAAGTTTCCCTCGTGGCTTTATGGTTGTGATGGGATTCGGATATGAGGGTAAGTTGGTGATACGCAAGGTGGACAAAAACGTGAAGATGAATGCCAGATACTTCCAAGACTCCATTCTGACACCTATCTATCGGAGAGACATCCCACAATTGTATGGAATGGACGCAAACCAGCTGACGATCCTTATGGACAATGCTTCGAGTCATACCGCCAGAACATCACTACGTTTTTATCAGGAAATGGCAGAGGAATTAGAAATTCATGTCATTCCGTTTGAAGATATTCCTGTGAAAAGCCCAGATGCCAGTCCAATGGATTTTTGCGCATTTGGACTGTTGAAACGACATCTTCAACATCACTGCCCGCGCACCCTGGATGGTCTATGGAAAGCTTGCAGGGAGGAGTGGGACAGAATTCCCATGCCTGTCCTGCACCAGATCTTGCTGCAATGGAAACTGCAATACCGGGTGATAGTCTACAATGCTGGGGATCCTACAGAACATGATCCATGGTGGCGAAACGGTATTTCTTAAGGTGAGTACCCATCAAAATGGGCGGATATAAAGGGAACAACAGTAGTATACAATGCCATGTTTGTATAGAATGCCATGTTTGTAAACATTTATTTGCTATTTATTTATTTTACCCTGATTTCAGCTAATTTTCCAAGGGAAAAATATCCAAAAAATCCAAATTTTACTATTTTTATAGTGTAAAAAAAATATGTTTTTTTTTAGCTCAACTACTCATTTTTATAGGGCAAAATTCACAAAAATCGCAAGATTTGGATAATTTCCTCTTATTTTTTAAAAATTTCGCTTTTTTAATAATTAAAGCAAAATTTATTTGTTTTTCTAAGTGTAAAAAAAAATTGAGTCAATTTTAAAATTTTTTGCAAAATACCCCAGTATCAATTGAGTCCATTTATCTGAACCGAAGATACTGCACCTGCATATTTCCATACTACCATGTGTTAGATCATTTTTATTCACTGTTTGTGATTGAAACTAATCAGCAACAACATGGCGGTATGAGAAATATACAAGTTGAAAGGTATTTTAGCAATATTAGGGCCCAATCAATTAGCTACGTCAACTCGAGAGTGCTCTGTCGTATGTCTTCAGGTAATCGTATTGCTACCGGAAGATATATAAAATCATTGAGTAATGAAACTTTTTTCCAACAAGTACATTTTCTTGCAATTAGATGGCAGCTTACCTATCGCTTTCATGTTCTCCATGCTACTAGATGCCACTGTGTAGCAAGTATCATCGAGGAACCTAACTTGCGTGTCTTGCAAAAAGAGATCGATGATACCTCGGAGCATGGTAGTGGTGTGACGTGCAAAGAGAGATCGATGATGACTTGGAGCGTGGTAGTGACATGCAAAGATTATCTATACTTGCATGCTATGAAAGAGAACCAGTATATTATCGCCACTTTCTGGATTTTTTAACAATTAAAGTTTAACAGTATGTTAACAGTTAAAAATGTATATTGTTATGTTAATAGTCTGTTAATAGTTTGTTAATAGTCTGAAAATAAAATATTAAAAATTTTTATTTTTAGTTACCAAGATTTTTTTTTTCAAATTATTAAAATGCTTATATCTCAAGAACCAAGCAATGTAGAAAGGTGCGGTTTTTTGCATTCGTTTTGTTTTGACGTAATTTTTAATTTGAAACTAAACTTGATAATAAGATAACCCAAAAGAAATAATGCCCATGAATGTGTTCGGTTTCAAGAAACACATTCAGCAAATTGAAAGAATCCCTGTAAACATGGATAATTTTAGGGATTTTCATCCTAAACTAAGAGGTCTGGTGATCATTCATAAATAATAGTATCTGGTATCAAGTGGATGAGGATACGGGTAAACAATTACATTAAATTAGGCACACACAGGAGATGTACTATGTAGCTCGGTAGCTCAGTGGTAGAGCAATGGCACGGATTGCTCGAGACCCGGGTTCGAGTCCTGGTCGAGCCTGCATTTTCACTGAAAATCTACGTAAACAATTACATGTATTCAACAATAACCAAACATCTTATAAAATTCCCTTCACAGGGAAAAATTCAAATTTTGACCTTTCCACCCAATGCAGCAGTTGTACAATCAACAGCAAATGAATTAGGAGAAAAAAGATTTTCTTGATGAAAAATGAGTTGGCAATGCTGCGAACACCGAGGCATTTGTGATAAGATGCTTGAGGAGCCTCAAGCAAAGTTTTCTCAAAGCACAACTTCAGTACCGAAGGTCATGTCGATTGGCAACTTTCGGGAGCATGTTGTCTGTCTACCTCTACACAGTTCTCCCCAAATGCCTGTTTGAAAATGATTTGGTGTTCACTTTTTTTGGCCAACGTAGTTCTGACATTGCAGTAATGTTACAATATTTTTTTTCTTATTTTGCTTTGTTTTTACCATGTTACATTTATAATTTGTCGCAACTATGAGGATGGATGATAATTACATTAAATTGATAAGGAAACACTGCAGAGATAGAACTCCATGCTGAGACCAGGCCTCGAGAATCCGCTTTTTATTTGACGGGGCATTTGGGTAGGCACATCTCGTTCATATCCGAGAAACAATTAGAGTAAAAATTGACATGTGTGAAAGTTTGAGAAATGTGTGAATGACGGGGGATACTACCGAATAGGTGTATTCCTTTTTAAAAAAAAAAAAATACCGGCCTGGTTATTGTTTTCTTGTGTGCTTTTGTCATATCATGACTCATCCTCATCGTCGTGATTCTTTAACCAGATGTGTTCACACTCGTGAGGGCAGACCTCACCCTCACCCTCCAGAAGACTTGTGCAGGTGAGGGTGGTGGAGGGTGAGGGCTACTGCGATCTCGGAGGGTGAGGGAGTTTGATTCCAAATGAACACCTCTGCTTTCAACACATCTAGTATCTGTATATTCTGCAACAATGCAACTTGCGATCAGTAACTAACTGTCACAAATTTTGACTATGTAAGTAATTTTTTCAATCCACGTTTTGCATAGAAAAGCTAATCGGGACTTGACATACATTGTAAAGTGAGATCCGAACCACTATGTGCTTCTACCGGGTATGGAACCCCGGGCCGAAAGAAGTAAATAAAAAAAAAAACGTGGTATACACAAGTATTGCTTTCAGTTATCTTCACATGCTCTAGAGCAAATTATGGATCTGCATTACAGGGAAGATTCACGAAGACCCACACTCATTTGATATGCAATGATCGAGATGGAAATTTCTGTGAGGTGGATGCTGGATCGATCCTTGAAAATAGGTCGGACAGAGGGGATGTTTAGTGTATTGTTTTGCATAATTTGTAGGTTATTACAAGAGATCTGAGATTCAAAAGTAAGTTAGAAGTAATCTCCATAGGTATGAAATACAAATCTATCATATTCAAATTTTACGATATCACGTGTATCATCAGAAAACCGAACATACCAAATTTTGGAAAGTAGGAGCTAGTAAGTGAAATATATTTCAAGTTGATGACTTATATTTGATAGAAATTCTATTAAGATGTCAAACCTGAAGCCCATAGTCAAGTTGTATGATGAAAGGATAGAGGATAAGCTTCAATCAAACTTAGTATATGCTCACAAACAAAAATGGCGACTGAGTGACCTAGAGCAACGCAAAGCAAAGAAAACACTCGATAATTGGAAGAAAGAATGAGTTACAAGGGCGAAAAAAATGTATTTGCTTTTGCAAACTCGACTTTAGTTTGCCTGTTCCAAACTGAAATGTCATATTTTGAGACCATTGTGTCACATGCTAAATTAATGCAGTCTTTTAAAAATCAGAGTTCAAAATGTTTCAAAGAAAATAAATATATTGTCTTTAGGGAAAACAGAAAGAAAGAAAGGACACTCATTCAAACAAACAAAAAATAAACTTGATTTTCAATGTTTCAAATAATGTTGACATGTGTTTAGTTAATAGTCCATTGTTGTCGATTACGTCACATAACCTTCTGGGCATAGATTCAACAAGTCTATGACAAATACGTGGCCTGTTCTGTATAGTGCTCCATACGTCATACATGGCCACGTAATTGTTCTCTTGTTCTTTCATAGCTTGGTTCCCATTCTCTCACCATAATGGACCATACGTTTTCAATTGGATTGAGGTCTGGTGATTTTGCTGGCCATTCGAATGGCTGAATGTCAGGGTGATGTGCAAGCCATTGCTTCGTTCTTTTGGACGTATGGATACTGCAATTATCATGAACAAGGTTGATGATAGGCATTTCCTCCCAAGGATAAATAACACGAACTGTCGGTAGCATATGTTCTTCAAGCACTTTAATATATTCTTCGGAATTCATCCTCGAGGATATTTCTACGATAGCTCCTGCACCAGCTGCACTGATCCATGCCCAAAATGCCACTGAAATTCTTCCACTTCTTCGATTGCTACGAACATATCTTGGATCATAACGAGTTCTGTCCAGTCGCCACAAATTAATTTGGCCATCTTCATCCAAACAAAACACTTTCTAGTTAGTCCAAATTACTGTTTCCCAAAAGTCATTTGTCATGGGTAGATATTGTAAAGCGAACCCAAGACGAGCATTTACGTGTTGCGCTGTGAGTTGCACTTTCTTCGCTGGTGTTCTGTGCTGTATCCCCGCAGCTTGTAGACGCCTTCGTATTGTATCACTTGAACACTGCAGTTTTAAATGTCTGGCAACAATACTGGCTGGAGAAAATGGATGATTTGCAATGTGTTCCACAATAGCAGCATCTTGCTCTCCCGATGTCACTCTGCGGTGCCCCTTTTTCCTTCTAGTTTTCAGGCCCTCTTCTCCTTCATGTTGAAAACGCTCTATCCAATGACGAACAACATTTTCATGCCTTCCAATGGCTATTGCGATATCGGAAATTGTGCGGCCACATTCGAATATGCCAATTATACGGCCACGAGTAGCTTCAGACGTGTATGGCTTCTCGACTCCGTAGCTCCAATGAACGATTGCTCGTCCTGGCAAGGTTTCTGACTACCACATCGCAAGTCATTCACTTGGTCTGCTAACCCTATTTTCAAAAAAAAATATCATTGATATGCAAGGAAAATATCAGGGATGGTCACGACTTTACGATCCAACAATTCAAAAACGAAATTTTTCATATCTTGCGAAAGTTAAGGTAAACTAATGCTACTGAATTTCTACTTACGAAATCGATTCTTGTCATACGAAGTGAAACGTGTATTTGTTTCGGAAAATTATCTTCCCAGTAGAGTAATCAGAGTGCTAGGCACGATAATTGTAATTATTATTGTTTATACTGTATAACCAATAGCATAGTTACGTAAGTTTCAATTAATGATGTAACCCCTTATCACCTTACCAATAATCATAACCAATATTAACACTCGAATCTAAGTCAATCGAATATACAGCTTGGCGAGCGGGGGGGGGGGGGGGTCGGAAATGACAGTTTTTCCATCCCATGAATAAGCTATAGCGTCCCTAGGCTAGTGTGCTGCATAATTTCTACATTTAATTTGAGAAATCATTTTAAAAGATCTATATTTTTGTTCCTCAGGTCCCAGGAGCTTAACAAAAATATCCTTAACTAGTAAATGTTAACAAACCTGAAACTTTTGGGGCCAAGTGTCCCTCTTTCAGATGCCAGAATTTGAACCCTAAAATAATAATTCTGAATTTACGAATAGTAGCGTGTTGAATGGCAGTCGGTAATTAGAGGTGGTGTGCGTATTATTGCTTTACGAATTCATTTTCGTTCTGAAGAAAGTTGCCATTCCGATACAGAAAAAATATTTCGAAAAGTCCTTAATCATTCTGAGTCTGAGTTTTATGCACAAATAGGCAAACCAGGACGAGATCTACAGTTTAAACTAGAATCCGAATCACTGTGTGCCTCCACCGGGCATCGAACCGAGAACTCCTTGATTACAATGAGGCGACGATTTCCTTGCGCCATCGTGGAGGCTCTCTTAATCAGTTGCATATGCTAAAATTAGTATAAATTAGTTTAAAGTATATTTCTCATACTACATAGAATTCATTATCACCACAGTCGGGGAAAATAGTTTTAGAGAAAATTGAAAATAGAGAAATATCTATCGCTCTTCTCGTTTTACTATTTCTTATAAAATCAGAAGCATTTCACATCACTGTCACAATCTAGAGCCACTATTGAATGCAGAAACAGCAATACTTCAAACTTTGAAATCGACACCGAGGGTGATATTTTTGTTATTTCACGTCACTGTTCTACCAGCCTCGGATAATCGCAATGATGATGGTTGAAGATGTGATAGATGGAAGTGGGATGCAGACAATGACACATCCTCACCTTACTTCGAAGCGCGTGCGCTAACCAATTAGTCACGGGATTGGCTTTTTTGTGTTTATCAGTTCAACAAATTAATTTATTCGTCATTCAAGATCCAGAGGTAACCCCTCATTTCAGGTTTATCTCATGTTTATAGCTATTGCTTTGTAATGAATGATAATCCTATTACGCCATGTGAATCTTACTCCAACAAAAACCCTGTTAGAGGATGGAAACGTTACGTGTGTAATGTTGTTAAAAGTCTGCTTTGGTTAGCTTTTTTAGTGTATTGAATGAATATTGCATTTTCATTTCGTGTTGAGGCATATTTTCGTCACCTAGATTTTGCATTTAAAATATGTAGGTCCAGTATATATTAATCATTGTGAATTCGAGTCAATTAAAACATTTTGCGTTGTTGCGAGATTATCTATGAGGCATCTCCGAAAGTATTGTTTAGCACGTCACATTTCAAGTATAGTCCATGATTGTATCTAGTATATGAACGAGATGTGTCCCTCCTCTCAAACAATACATGGCTTGTCCCCACCGAACGAAGTGTGTCACTTATAAATTAAGTGTCCGAAAGCAGGTATTAGTCATGAACAGAACAAAAATACTCCTGAGCAATTACAAATTTTATACTCCAGTTCATGGCCGGGAGTTATTGAGGGTCTCCCCACCTTATCCGCTTTAGGTTCCAGGTTCGAGTCCTGGTCTGGCAGTCTCTTTTTTAAGTCTCTCTTCATCAATTTAATCTCATCATCCATCATCATAGTTTCGATTAATTGTAAAGGTGACATAAAAGCAAAGCAAAATAAGAACAAATACAAATAATTGTAAAATGACTATAACGTCAGAACTACATTTGAAATGCGAGCAGAAGGTTCATCTTCAAACAGGCATTTGGGGAGAATTGTGTAGACAGACAGCATGCTCCCGAAAGTTGCCAATCCACATGTAACATGACCTTCGATACTGGAGTTGAGTTCTGCTTTTCAGGAAAGTTTGCTTGACGCTCCTCAAGCATCTTATCAAGATTGCCTAGGTGTTCGCAGCATTGCCAACTAATTTTTGGTCGAGAAAATCTTTTTCCTCCTAATTCATTTGCTGTTAATGGTAAATATGCGATATCGCCAGACGGATTTCTTCAAATTTACAGGAGAAAGTACTTACTGAAATGAGTTTCTTTAGCATTCTGGACGTTCTTGGAGGTATTTTCTTTCACGGAAACTAAAAACTTCGTAGTTTAATGCTGCCGAACAACAATTAATCACTTTTTACGTAAGAAATTGGCATTGCCTGCCACATTATGCCATTGTTTTCATTGTGTGTGTGCAGATGGCGAGAGCGTTGAAAGTCACGCGATCTCTGCAGTGTTTCCACACGTGCCTTCTTTTTACGAAAATTTCTATTTTGAACTATGTTCGCTGTGCTTTGTTTTTTCGATGAATTTAGGGGTGAAATGAGTGCTAATGGAACCTAACCTAACCTTGTGTGAATGGTTTGTGGGGCTATCCATGGATGGTTTTTGGGGCTAACGTCAATGGTTTGTGGGGCTACCAATGGATGGATTTTGGGGCTAACGTCAATGGTTTGTGGGGCTACCAATGGATGGATTTTGGGGCTAACGTCAATGGTTTGTGGGACTACCCGTGGATGGTTTTTGGGGCTAACGTGCATGGTTTGTGGAGGTAAACATGAAAAAAAAATCGAAATAGTACGTAATTTTCCGTCATGAAGGTTTGAAACACTTCTTGCACACTGAAAATCGACAAAACACAAGCTGGCACGTCATGATGCGCGATGATCCATTACGAGTGCACGCCATATTGACTATTACAGAAGCGGAACAAGTAAGACAAATAATCAATCGTTATATGAAAAGTTGACAGTATTTTATGGAAAAAGGCATAACTTTACCTTAAAGAATGTTCCGCAAGGCAAAATAGGTAAGTACCAGTGGTAAAATTAAGGAAATAAATGAGTGAAAGGTGTCCGGGCGTTATCCCATATTTACCGATAAATGTACAGGAAACTCTGGAATTCAAGTTGCCAAGCATAACCGAAATATTAAACATAATTCAAGAACAAATAACGAAATTCGAAAACCTTAATACCGAATCTGAACTATTCCATTTTCATCATCTCATAGATGACATACAGAGTAAATTAGAAACACTGCAACAATCTACGCCTACACAAGATGACATACAACAACTTAAAGTTGCTTTGAGCAATGTGGCAGATGCTACAGAGTTGGATACTGTCAAATAAGCATTGACCACACTTCAAAATACTGTAGCTAATTTACCCACTTCCCAGGAGTTAAGATCTGTAAAAAGAGCAGTAATCGAATACTCAAGTCAGAGGACATCAAGAACATTCAAGGGGAAATTGCTGTATGTCAAGACACCATCGCTACTTTGCCTACCAAGCAGATAGTCAACGAACTTCATGCATTGTTTGAAGAAAGCAGAAGTCAGGTACACTATCTTTCAAGCCAAAGTACCAAATTGAAACTTGTAGAAAGTTTACAAGAGATTATTTCTAACATATACCTACAAATTAGTACCCTCGAAACAAGTCAAGAATCTGCTTTATCAAGTTTTACCTCACAACTTCATGATCTCAAAGAACAATTTAAACATTTGTATGTCGATGTGAAAATCAAACCCAGCTACGATGAAGTGGTACACACCATAAACGAATATCAAGAATTGGTATTAAGCAGATTAGACGATCTTGAATTACGTCAATTTTTCTCTGTTGAGATAGTTAGACTTGAGAGTGTAGCAAATGTACGAGGGAACTGGACATGTTAATGCAGGTCATGTTTACAAATTGTATCCCTAAACTCAGTCTCATGAATATTTCCTTGATGGCAATATTAAATTTTTAAAATTTGGTTATGTAAAGAAGTGGAAACATATAGAAGTACCAAATTTCACCATGCAGAGAAAAGATGGTGTGTACAGAGCACTTCAGATACCTATTGCATATTGGGATGAATCTGTAAAGAAATATAAAATACATGAGGATGAACAATTATCTAGTTTTCATGTGCAAGCTGGTGACAAATTATTATTTGAAGTGAAACAATTATTCCCTGAAAATAATCCATTTTATGTCATATTTTCTTATAGAGCCCGATGTCAAGACAAGATATAGTTAATGAATTACATAGACCAGCTCGTCGCAACTACAAACGACTGAGTGTGGTGACAAAGGAGTAGATGATTTGTTTCAAGCTGATCTGATAGAAATGAGCACAGGAACTTTAAAAAATAAATCATAGTTACAAATATATGCTCACAGTTATTGATACATTCAGTAAATATGCGTGGGCAATTCCTCTAAAATCCAAGACAGGTACTTGTGTTACCGAGGCTTTAAAGTCGATATTTAGTGAGGGTAGGATACCAAATTATTTGCAGACAGATAGAGGAAAGGAATTTTACAATTCCACATTTACCAAGTTAATGCAACAATATAATATTAAACGTTATTGTACATACAGTGATCTTAAAGCCAGTATAGTGGAACGATTCAACAGGACATTGAAAAATCGTATGTGGAGGCAATTTACTCTACAGGGTAACTTTAAATGGTGCAAATTTTACCCGAGCTAGTTCATAATTATAATAATTCAGTACACAGAACTATTCACATGGAACCTGCTGAGGTAACCAAGTCTGATGAGTCTAGGTTGATTTCTACTGTTTATTGTCAAAAATATAAATACACTACCAAGAAACCAAAATACAAAATAAGAGAACAGGTGAGAGTCAGTAAATTTAAACATTTATTTGAGAAGGAATTCACCAAAAATTGGAGTACAGAGTTATTCACTGTAGTTCAAGTTTTACCAGGGAATAGAAATACATATATCATAAAAGATAATTATAATAAAATATTGAAGGGGAGATTTTATGAAGAGGAACTCAGTAAAACAAAATATCGAGATACATATTTAATTGAGAAAATATTACGTAAGAAAAATAATAAATTGTATGTTAAATGGATAGGACTGCCAGAAAGAAGTTGGATAGAAGCAAACCAGGCGATTCTTTGACACCAACATAGAATGTGGTACAGTAGTTACCAGATTTAGTAGAAACTAGTAAAAAAAATGGGGAATTGTTACCTGATAATATAAGGTGCCTCATAGTAGGTCCTTCTGGTTGTGGAAAAACTACACTGCTGGTAGATAATTTCCTGCTCGCCCCCAATTGGCTAGATTGGGAAAATAGACACCTGTATGTATTCTCTAAAAGTTTGGAACAACCAAAATACAAGCAACTCATGAAGGTGTATGAGGGACTTAGCATAGCTACATTTGCATCAAAAGTAAAACCTCTCAATGATTGTTTGAAAAATTCTGTTGTAGTTTTTGATGATGTCATTCTAGAAAATCAAAACGAAATCCTAAATTTCTTTACACAGGGTCGTCACAAAGAAATAGACTGCTTTTATTTAGCTCAAACTTATTCCAAAATTCCTAAACAGTTATTACGAGATAATACAAACCTAATTTGTCTGTTTCGTCAAGATCATACTAATTTGAAACATGTATACGATGATTACGTGAGGGGTGATTTAAATTACAACCAATTTTCAAAATTCTGTTCATCTTGTTGGAACAGTGACGATTTTGGATTTGTTACCATCGACATGACTAGAAAACCTAACAATGCAAAATTTAGAAATAAAATCAACGACTTTTTGAACAATGAAACGATATAAAATAACCTCTAATCAAAAACAAATATGTCAAAACATAAAATTGAAGATAATTTGAAATTACGTGATTACCTGTCCAAATGTTTCAAAGGTTGGAAATCTGAGAATCGACGCTTCTATGAACAACACAAACGTCAAGACCAACCAGATGCAATCAGTGGTCTTGGTAAAGAGATTAAGGGTGTCACAGAACAAAATAAAAATCTCATAAATGAATTGGTACCTCTTACTGCTAAAAACTATGCATACTTTCCACCTACCCCATTATCTAGTATTCATACTCCTCTGAGCCTCCAAAAAACACCTAGTAAAGCTAAAAGTGAACCAGAGAAAATTGAGTTGGGTCCCTTGGCAAGAGATTACCTGAGTACAGGCAAATTTTAAAAAGATGAAGTGTTTGGGTTGTATCCGACCATGGAAACAAAGGAGGGTGTGATTTGGAAAATTGGGAAATCTAGAGTAACATTCGAAGGGGATAACATAAAAATTAATTTGGGTGGGAAAAATAGCTGGTCCAGATATCCTGGTACTCCTGGATTATGGGAGCTCATCACCAAGAAACAACCAAGGAATTTTACAGAAGAAGATTATCAGAGTTACTCAGATATTTTGATACTATCTGATGCCTTATATCAAAATAACGATGCTAGTCAGAATAGAGTTAAATCGAGCAGTGGGGACAAATACAAGAATCTTATTAAACCTATCTGGAACCAACTCAAAACCGGTAGTGGTATCAAACAATACAATACTTTACCTAAACAATTTGTGTGGGTAGATGATGTGAGAAAACTCATAATTAGATTGCTGGTTATTGCAGGGGAGGAAAATGCTGGGAACAACAATTTTTACAACGAGAAATTGGACATTGTAGACATGATTAGCAATAAACTAGCTCATTTTATTGTAAATGATCCCAAAGGTATAGGATACTTAATTAAAATTATCAATACTCTACCTCCTAAATTCTGGAATGTAGCAGAGGGTCGAGGTTTGGTAAATGATATTATTAATAAGCTCCCATTTGAGTTACATGTACCTGGTTACCAATACTGTGGTCCTGGGACAAAACTTGAGAAACGATTAAGACGAAGGGGACAGGGGGATCAATCCTCTCGATGCAGTTTGTAAAGAACATGACATTGCATAAAGCACACACAAAAATCTGGATGCTCGTCGTGTGGCTGATCAAAAATTAGAAGAGACTGCATTTGGAAGATTAACCAGCAGAGATGCTTCTTTGGGTGAACGAATAACAGCATTGGGTACAACCATTGTTATGAAGACAAAACAAAAATTAGGATGGGCTCTGTAATATTTAAATATATAAATCTAAATACCCTGAAAAAATAATAATAATAAAAAACAACATCTATCTTTGTATCTGGGTTTCATAATATCATAATGAAATTTATACATTTCTAATTTAGCCAATTCTAGGACAGTAACACCTGCAGATATCGGCATATTAAGCTTTACATTAGTATTTCTTCTTTCAATAAGAATTAGATTGCTAACATCAATTTCTGTAAAACTCTTAAATCTAGGATCAGCAACAAGTTTTTGAATTCTTTTTGGATCAAATGTCAAATTACATATTACATGATTTTTATTGTTTTGCATTAATTTTGCAAATGTTGAATTATTCTTTAATTTAAAATAATTCTGTTCAACTTTTGATTTTGCTTGTATTAAATTCTTTGTATTTTTATCAATATAAGATTTTAACAATTTTTCTTGTTTAAATTTTAACCTATTATGCACTTTGGTAAGTTTCATACCTTGCTCCAAATATTGCAACAATCGATAGTGAACATGATATTTTTTTATTTTCAAAAGATAATATCAATTTTCTTTCCTCTGTACCTGAGACCTTCTGAGAAACTGGTGACATAGCTAATCCATGGTGATGGTCGTGGCAATCTCATGGATATTCCATATCAACTTTTAAGAAACAACCTTTTCTATGATCTGCAGACCAATTTTAGAAATCCCTATCTTCAAGTTCTTTCTCGCTCATCCATTCGTAATTACCAATTGGGAGTGATTGAGTCATGACATAACCATATAAATTGTTCACATCAACATAAAATATGTATGTAGATGGTTCGCTAGGATCATAGGTAAATATTTATTGTTTGCTTTTGCATATCTTAAAGAACCCTGATCTATACCACCACGTTTAGCAGATTCAACAAACATGTGCTGGTCGACATTGTTGATGAGACCAATTTCAACTTTTGTATTTAAAAGTATGGCCTGCCAGGATAAACCAGGGTTGTGTACATGAATACAGGATGTACTTCATAAAATTTAATACTACGTTGTCGAAAATTTTCGAACACATCTGCCAACTGTAGAGTATCTAGAATCAAGTAGTTTTCATGGTAATCCCCCATTGTTTTGCAACCTAGTGTTTTCCAGACTCTCTTTGCATATTGATAATCTTGCTCGCTACATTCATTATCTTCAAGTTTATTATAAAATTTATCTCTCGATGGTAACTGCGTCTCATTAAATTTTTCAAAATTATCCATGTAATCATATGGGAAGACCTCTTTTCTTTTCAGCAATTCTATCTTAATCTCACCAAAATATTCTTTTGTGTGAACAAATTCATTATCAGTTAATTGACTTACCAGAGTAGCCAAACTGCTGGGAAGAAACTGATATGAATCCAGGAATCTAAGGACAACTTTTTCCTCATTTTCTAATTTGATAGTTTTCTCTATAGCAATATATTTATCTTTAGTACGTGGTATAATATTAATAATCCCTGCATCATATCCCAAATTTTTGACAAATAAATGTGCGTCAAAATTTTGTAAATAGTGAATAAATACTGGACTAAAATTAGGTTTCTGTATTTGCAAATTACATGAATTACAAATTTTACTAATATATTCACCATTAAAATGGTTGTGGTGTCGAACTTTTGGATAATCAGAATTAAAATATCTATTACAGTATCTGCAACTTAAAGTATTATCATGTTCCTGTTGTTGTTCTGGTGTAAGAGGCTTCATCAGTATTTCATTATATAAGATGAAACCATATTTTTATCCCCACTGTTGAAGTTTCTTGAATAAATTTTTGGTCTGCATCTTTACTTGATAAAAATATAGTTCTGAATTTTTTTTCATAAGTGTTTATCAGTTTTAGTGCAAAACCACATGCTTTATGTTTAGCTGTAAGTGTTGTACTTTGCGCATTCGCATCTGGAAAACATGTTGCTATTAGTTCTTGTATTGATTCAAAATCGGCATAGATTGCAAATGGATGTTTTACTAATGATTTATAATTAGAAAATTTTATACTTTTGGATGAAAATTTGTAAGTTATATGAGGATACAGATAACAATATTTAATATGTTCCTTTAATTTCTCTTCACGTGTTTTCCCACCTCTTCCATCAAATTTTGTAAAGCATCGATCACATACACTAATTTTATGACAATCTGATGTTATTTGACTATATACCAATCGTCCTAAATCCTGTATGAGACAATAGTCTTTCTTGTTTCTCTCTGTAACAAATGTATAACACGTGTACCATCTGCTGCTGGATAGTGACGCAGTATATAAATTTCATTTTTTTTATCAATACCATAAACATTTACAGCTATTGCTTGATTGTAGTGTTCTTTATATTGTTTTTCAAATTGACTAATAGCTGAGATATCTACTTAATATTTTATACCTGACATAGGTTTTTTTAAACTCAGCTATATATTCAGGACAATTGTAATTAGAGTCACGATATTTATTGTGAGATGCTGGATGAAAATGGGCTATGAGACACCATAAAAAATTTATTGTCATCATTTTTAATATTTATTACAGCATTCTTGTTTTTTATGTGGGCAGGTAATTTAATATAACTAGATCACCAAGAGGGTAACATGTTGCTATTTTTAATTCAAGTTTATGGTTTGTATCACAAAGTGACCAACCCAAACCTCTTCCTTGGAACTCTTGTTGTTTTAACTAAGTACTTCACATGCTTTATCACAAATATTATGCAAACATTTAATATCATTACTGTGTAAATCTGATATACTTGTACGATGAAAGTATCGTTGTTTTTCTCTATGAGAATTTATATAAATAGATGATAAATTAAAATATATTTTGAGAGAACTCATTTCAAGTTTATTTTTAATTGCTTCTATAATTTTTTGTTTCAGTTTAGATAGAAGATTTGGAATATCTGAGTCTTCATCATTTATGTCTGATGTGGTATATTTCTTTGTGTACAAAATTTCTTGTTTGTGGTTTCTGTTATTCATTTTTGTTATTCTTTTACATAATTGGTGTATATATATAATTATATATTTTTTTAAAATGTTAGGTTTTATATATTTAATTTTTTTTAAATGTTAGGTTTTATATATTCGTTTTTGTCTTTCAAAAATGTTAGGTTTCATATATTAAAAATTTTTAAAATTATATTTCTTAGGTTTTAATATATTTACTTTTTTAAAAAAATGTTAGGTTTTATATATTACAAAAATTTAAAATTATATTTCTTAGTTTTTTATATATTTATTATTTTTTAAAAAATGTTAGGTTTTATATATTCATTTTTATTTTATTATCGAGTTTGGTTTTAAATGATAGAGAACGTCAAAACAAAACGAATGCAAGAAAACCGCACCTTTCTACATTGCTTGGTTCTCGAGATATAAGCATTTTAAAAATTTGAAAGAAAAATTCTTGGTAACTAAAAATAATTTTTATAATATTTTATTTTCAGACTATTAACAAACTATTAACAGACTATTAACAAACTATTAACAGACTATTAACATAACAATATACATTTTTAACTGTTAACATACTGTTAAACTTTAATTGTTAAAAATCCAGAAAGTGGCGATAATATACTGGTTCTCTTTCATGGCATGCTAGTATAGATAATAATCTTTGCATGTCACTACCACGCTCCAAGTCATCATAGATCTCTCTTTGCACGTCACACCACTACCACGCTCCGAGTCATCATCCGTAACTACCTTACTGTAATACGTGTTGCTCTGAAAATTGAGATTATCTTCAACTGATGTTGGAGTGTAGAAATGAATATGCTCCTTGTAATTCACTGGACAGAGGAACCGGAGCTCATTACTCTGCCTTACATGTTTAAGGATGAATGTTCACTTGTATTGGTAGTTATTTCTCTTAAATTGTCCACTGGATTACTTGAAGGTTCTTGGCTTTGGGTCACGTTACTGCTAGTCTCAGTTTGTGGTAACAAATTGGAATTATTACCAAATCACAAGGAGTTATTTGCTGGATATATGGTTGGCTGAGTTAGTGTACTACTGAAAGAAGTAAATGGTGTAGTCCAGGGAAAGAATATCCACCGTTGAGTAGGATATTTTACTATGGAATTGGGATTAACTGCATTCCACTGAGGTAAAGGTATAGGATTGATCTGCATAATCTGCGAAGGCCTTATCCACGATTCAGCCCAAGAAGGTTGAGACTGTTGTTTAGATTGTTCATTTTTGCTTTGTACTGTGTTCCAATTACATTTACCCCGTTGGTAGAGTTGGTACCTTGCTGAACGTTTATTATAACCACTCTGTGTATTTGGTTGAACACTATTCGGAGATGAAAACCCTCATCTGTTTATGAAGTACTTTGGTTCGGTTGATTTCAGCATGAATCTGATTGTTGAACATTGCTCGAAATGCCGCTTACACCACCAATTGTTGTTGGTTCAGTATTTTAGGAATACGCAAAACTTTCAAGGTTAATTAGGACTTCGAGGTTAACCGTCTCGTTTTGAGGAGGTTTGGAAGCCCCCCTGAATCCAAATTAAGACAGAAGGCAAGAAAACTTTTGATGTGTCCATTAAAGTGGCAAATATGCTGAAAAACTCGTTAGAACCAGAATATGTGGCGTTAAAGAAGATGTGCGTTAAACCAAGAACGCATTTGTTTACTCCTGTCAAATTAAGTAACACACAAAATAAGGATCTGAATTTCAGTTCCAACAAAAAAACGGGTTTAATGGTACCGCGTGCGATGCTTAATCCTCATTCGAACCTAGTTTGGGTTACGAATTCTTTGAATTGGCATATTATCATCCCGAAAGGGACAAGAATAGGAACAGCTGAGCTTGATGAAATGGTAACAACAAATACGAATGATCATCTTGAAATCAATTTAACACAAGAGTCTGAAAATGAACATAGTACAGTCCCAGACATAACTAAATTTAATATCTATACAGAATTAGAACCACATGAAAAATATCAACTTTTGAAAGTGTTGGTGAAATTTGCGCACGTGTTCTCTTGGACAGAAAATGATATTTGTAGGGCAACGAATTGTACACATGGATAAAACTTAACGTTTACTAGGCCAATGGGTCACATGTGACCCATAGAAAATATAGGCGTAGTCGGCCGATGGCTCATTGGTGACCCATCGTGCTGATTAAAAAGTACATGTGCTTTTAGCACCTTCATACTTGTATGTGAGGTTGTAAACGCTGACGAATGTTCATATAAGACTTCGAAATGTCCTGTCGAAGAAATCCCACTTACCCATGATCCCCTGCCCTCTTCTTCTCCTTCCTTTCAAGTTGCGTTTTCGATGTGAGGTTTGACAAGTGGGATATGAATGCAATGAAATATATGAGATTTACGAGCTTCTTTTCTGCCTCCCAGCTTGGGAAATCCGAGCTATCTTTTGTCAACATGTTGGGTTGTGTGTTCCAATGCTGAAGTTAGTGACGAGAGTCTAAAAATAGATCAAGGGAAGCCAAAATGCACTGTCACTCCTGACTGGAACAAAAGGAAATATGTTGGTCACAGCATGCTGTGAAGGAAATGTGGCGCCTCTGCTGCCTTTGTTGATGAAATTCTGCCTGCCTTCCCCCCTTCCCGTGCAACCAATAGCGTACCCAATAGCGTCTTTGTGAGTCGCACACAGTGACAGGTCACAAACAATTCTTGAGTGCTAGCTGAAACTTGTTCGTCTGTGTGCTCTGTTGTTGGTGCTTGCTTGTGCGTTGGCTGATTGTGGTAAGTTCTTTGCATCTTCTTTCTGCAAATCCACTCTTTTCTGTTTATTCAGGTCTTCGATCAAACATGTCCCGGAAAAAGCGAATGAGCGAAAGGGTGATATGTGATTTATTTATTTTTCATTGAAATTTGGGGTCTTAGTCCCCAACACCGTTTTTCTGACTTGGGCATTCTGATGTGCTCTGATGTTTTTGCTTCCAAACAAAAGTTAGCCGTAGTAGATTGCTCAAATAGTTTCCGAGTAATAATAATTTATTCTCTAATATGCAAATTAGCTATTTTTTGCCAAAATGCAGAATTGTACATATTGCGTCATATTTCAGCCTGTATGAGGACTACGGACTTGAAACAAGTTTCACTTTGTTGAAAAAGGTCCATTCTTTTGAAACAATGCAAAAGTTTGCGTTCTTTTCCCAAAATAGCGGGAGAAGAAGGGCGAACGCCAGATTTAAATTTTTTTCATTGAAATTTGGTAACTTAGCACCCAACCACGTTTTTCTCACTTGCGCATTCAGAGTTGTATAAGGTCGTGTGCTCCGATGTTTTTTCTTCCAAACAAAAGTTAGCCGAGGTAGATTGCTCAAATAGTCTCCGAGATATAATCTTTTTCTGAAATAGGTGTAAAAATTTAAAAATCGCGCCCAAAGGCCTCGATCAGAGAGGGGTTACTTTCGAAACTCCGCTCGGCAGTGTAAAGGTTAAAGATCATCCCAAGTTCCCTAAACCGGCGTTTCCGATTCTCGTTCGCCTTCAAAAAGAAATAAGAGGTCAAATTAATTCATTGGAACAACAAGGGATAATACTTCCGAGTACGAGTCAGTTTAATTCACCTATCATTTTGGTTCAGTAACGTAATGAAAAATGCCATTTTGTGCATGAACTAAGGGATGAATGGCATCCAGGAAATTTTGCAAAATATGGGGGGGACAAGATATTACCCTATATGTGAACAACCGTCTGGTTTCTTCCGCAATCCCATAAGAGAAGATACCAAAATCCAGGATATGGATTTTGGGAAATTAATTTTTGTCCAATGGGGCACGTGACATCGCCTGCCGCAATGAACAGAACCGTTGAGTTAGCTGGCGCAGGGATGAATGGAGCAAATGTCTCCTATTAAATGGATGACCTCTTTGCATTTGGCAACGCGTTTTCTGAGATTCTGGAAACACTGGAATGTCTACAGAAAGCTGGTTTGAAAATTGCACCAAAAATTGTAGATTCCGATACTTTGAAGTCCTAGCTTTAGGCGATAAAGTAGGAAGTATGGGTATAAAATTAGTGACCGTATTATTCAGAACTATAAAAAAAAACAATAAGCAAATTTGTAGATTCCTTGGACTTTTCTCCAACGTTAGAAAATATAACAGAAAATACTCAGAAATAGCGTTACCGTTGCAAAACCTCATTGGAAAAGGGAAAAAAATGTCTGGGATAAAGAACAGGAAGCTGCATTTAATGCATAAATTACAGCCCCAATTTTACAACCTTATGGCCTAACTAAAGAAACGCGTGTGTATATACGGACGTGAGCATAAAAGCTATCAGTGGGGTGCTTATGCAACCCAAGGCGACAAATGAATGTTTACCAGTCGGGTATTGTAGTCGCACGCTTAACAAAAATGAGGAGAAATTAGGTATTTTGGAATTGGAACTCACAGGAATTTTGTACGCCGTGAAATCGTACAGATATTATCTCATAGGACGTCACTTTGATTTGTATACAGACAATAAAACTATCCCTTACATTAGAACTACATGCAACCTTTCTTCAAAATTATTACCCTCGAGTATTGTGATTGACGAGTATTCTTTTATGTATCATGCTGGAACTATGGGTCTGCTGGCGCGAGCAGTGTTGTGTCTGACCTTGTATGTGCGTGAGTGTTGGCAGTGAATGTTATCAAATGGCGCCGAAAAACAACCGGTATTGGGAGGGTTTCGTAATGGCCCTTTTCCATGCTAAGTTTTCATACGTACGCATTGTGAAACAGTGTCGCGAGAATGGGTTAACACTCGGAGTAACTACTGCGAAAGCTATTGTGGCCCGTTACACACAACAGGCTCTCCTTGCGAAACATTCACCCACGAAAACCACCAGGAGAAGGGCTGCAGGCAAAGTGTCACCCGTAGTGCGAAGGGGGTCCGTCGATTGGCGTGCCAAGAAAATCCCCCGATTCAACGTGATATGGCCCACAGATTTCACCTCGCACCGTCAACTGTGAACAAAACAATTCGCAAGCGCCTCAGGTTGAAGTGTGTGCGGAAGGCCCGTGTACACCACCTTCTACCGCGTCACATTGCCGAACGTAAGACGAACTGCAAGAAACTGTATGAAATTACCTGGCGGGTTCGAAATGGAAGAAAGTTGTCACAATGGATGAATCATATGTCCATCTCACTGCTGGTGGTCACATTCGGGCGATCACATACCGTGACATCGACGGCAAGGGGCGCAGCAACTTTGTTCCTCAGTGGAGGGAAAGTTTCCCTCGTGGTTTTATGGTTGTGATGGGATTCGGATATGAGGGTAAGTTGATGATACGCAAGGTGAACAAAAACGTGAAGGTGAATGCCATATACATCCAAGACTCCATTCTGACACCTATCTATCGGAGAGACATCCCACAATTGTATGCAATGAACGCGAACCAGGTGATGATCCATATTCCCAAATCTTTGAGGGATTTATTGATAGAACAATTACACGCACACCCTTGTGGAGGTGGTCATTTAGGTCTTACTAAAACGTGCAATAATACCCTAATTAGGATTTTTATCCCATTTATGAAGAAGTATTGAGAAAAAATGTAGGAAGAGTTCTTCTTGTCAAGCAAACAAAAGCCCAACAAGTTTACCCCCAGGAGAATTGTTAACGTTGACAGGTTTTGAGCCGTTTCAACACATCGCGATAGATTTTGTTAGTCAATTTCCTATTAGCGGTCCTTAACGCGATAGCTATATTTTGTCATGCATGGATTCTGGTACTAGGTACATGATAGCGTCCTCCGTTGGACACAGTTCTGCGGCGACAGCAGCCGATTTTTTGTATGATCAGGTTATTCTTAAATTAGGTTGGTTGGAAAAAATCTACTCTGACATAGGTTTGGCATTTACACCTAAAGTTTTTCAGAAATTGGATTTAAAATTGTACATAAAGAAAACTTGCTGCGGCAATGCATCACAATTGAATGGTCTTCAGGAAAGGAGACAAGGTATTATCCAAAATATCATGAAGGATTTTATCAGTGGGTCACATACCAATTTGACAGATTACCTACAAGCGGCGAACTTTACGTATAATGTTGCGAAATCCGAAAGTACACGCTATTCTGCTTTTTATCGTTTACACGGGTTCTAAGCTCGATTACCTTTCGAGGACATGCTTCACAATCCTCTTTGTGAGGATTTTGAGAATGAGAACAAGATTCGAAGGTTGAAAAAGGCACGTGGGGCTGTGCAAGATAACTTGGGAAACCGGTCTGAGCAGCAGAAAAAATATTATGACCGTAGACACAAAGCAGTTACATATAAAGCATGTGATTTAGTACTTATTTATAATCCCAGTCCAAAGATCGGGACCGCTAAATTTTTAAGTGGCGTCTGTAATAGTAATGTTGACCTGCTGTAATAGTTGAAAGGGAGAATAGTAATACTTATAAGGTAGAGTATGAAAATATACGCGGTCAGATGATTAGTGATTCGATAGCGATACAAAGGTTGAAGTCCAATCACGCCCCGGTGATGGGAGCAAAGATAGAAATCTGGTCGGTATTAACGAGCGAGGACTCGAACTCACATCCACATAGGTGAAGCACATGAGAAATAAGCATCCTATAGTTGTTCACAAAATTTTTAACCATAATTTAGCGTATACATTTTAATTTTACTAGAATTCATCTTAATATGTGAATTATAATTCATTGTAGCCAATTATGTTTGCACATTGTTAAACGTTACTCCACTTGGTACTAAAAGTTTCTGTTAAAAGTGTTTTGCGTACCCGCAGAAATAAAATAAGAATTGATTATTTAAACGGCGCAAGTTATAAATGTAATTGTCATTAATATAACTATAAGTACGCTCGGAGGTACATATAGACCAATTAAAATATATTCTTTAAGCGCCATGTGTTCAACACATTTTGTCTTTTCCTCAGGAACTGCAGTACACAGAGAACAGGCAACGTTACTTTAGCGAAGTAACGGGGAAAGTAAGAAATCGAGAAGATTTTAGTCTTTAGTAGTGTTATGTGTGCCAAGCACACTAAAAGTGATGCATGAGAGTTAGATTCTCTTTAGAACTTTAGGTACGCTAGAGAAACCAGGCACAGATAATTCACATATTAAAGGAAGTTTTACTTTTTAGATAATTTCAAGTGGCTACAAAATCCTTCCTTTCCTTTTATTATGTTGACACCATACAGTTGGGAGCTGAGAAGACTGCGAGGCTGAGGAATGCGAAACTGACCTGTCTGTTGTCGCCGTGTGCAGTCAGCTCGTCTGTGGAAGTCTTCCTTTCAGGGTGGAAGCGGCATAAATGAAAAAGGCATTGTACGAAAACGCATTGCAAATGAATGGAACATATTACATATAGATCGACCACACGGAAAAAAACCTTGGAACGAGAAGTCACCGCGGAGCTTTCCCTTCTTCCCTTCACCTCGGGCCATAAGGAAGCATGGCCAACTCTCCCCCTCCCCTACTCGCGAGGGTACGGTGCACAGGACTCGCGGGTCTGCACAGGTTGTTTTGCTCGTGGTTCCACTATAGTAACAAGTGAAAGCAACAGGGGTGCCCACAAGGGGGTTTCATGATGCGCCTGCGTCATGGGAAGTTTTTGGGGAGACAAAATTTTATACCATTTCTACATATCTTCACACAAAAATGGGGGGTTCGTAAGTATCGTTCGATTGACTTGTTATTGATTTTTAGTTTTGGTTATAATGTATAGTTTTTCTACCTACCTGTGGGTGATCGCGGCGATAGGGTTGAAATGAAACACCACCTCTTATGCCTTTAGAATTGGTTTGGATGGAGAGGGGCGTGGTATTCGCATTAATACAAGGTTAGTCGAGTAGACAAACATTGCAGAATAAGGTTGACTAACATTGGAACGGGAAATGTACGACATTTCCCGAAGCTCGGGAAACCTCGAATTCTAACTGGTAGTGAGCCTAAAGTATCTAAAGTAAACATATATTGCTTAAATATGTCTGTATTATACAGTGATGCATCAAAGGGGGGCAGGGGGTAGTTGATGGTGAATTAGTTAAAGTCGGTCGGTATTTAATATTCATAATTTGTTAGCGTGTGCTTACAACTAATTTGCATGTATTTAAAGTAAATGTGCATATCATTAGAATAATTTACATTTATGTATTTGAATATTTATAACTTTTATGAATTTTTAATTATATATTTTATGAAAAATATGTTTATAGCAGGTAATTAGTGGTACTAAATGTTATGCATATGGTTTTATATTCATTACTCTAAATTATGTAATGTATAAAATGTTAATAATTAATGTTTATAATATTGAAAATAAGATTTTATGGTTTATGAACTGCTATGAATGGTGGTAATGGGTGTAGGTACAGCTCCAATTACGATTTGGAACGGTTCCGGTACTCGAACCTATGATATGTAACGGTAATAATTATAGTGTATTATATAATAATGTTATTATGTTATGAAAGACGATGGTCCGACAGGCTAGACAGAAGACGATGAACTCCGCGCAGGTAGACGAGAAATAAATTTTTGGGGATGTGCGGTCAAGGTCAAATGACGTCAGAACGCCAGAGCAAAGAAAGAACCCGATTGACCGATCAGAACAGGTTTTTCTAAGGTCAACTAGAACCCTAGAATAGGAGAAAGGTATGCAACACCGTAGGGCAGGGGAGGGATTGAACCAGACAACAAAGGATGTCTGAGAATGCGTGCTCAAGGTTAAACTCTGAAGCTATGCGTCGGTTTCCAGAACATGTTTCCGCTGCCAATTAATATTCCGCTCAGGGTTGTCCCCAGAGCACGGAATGCTGTAACTCGGGGTTTAGGGTAGACGGCTAGCATGTTAGGACAGGTTTCTATCAAAGTAGCCCAAGGTTACTGAGAACACAAGCAAAAAGAATTTTGGGATACCCAATTAGATTGGAGCGAGAACTTTACTTTGAACAAATAGAACGAAGCGTAAGGTTTTTTTATCTGTACAAGGAAGAAGGGAAAGCTATCTGGGACTGGACCTAAAGTTTTCACTATTTGCTTTTATCACGGGGTAACGAACCTTGTACCCATTGATTATTGATTTAGCTGGTAAATTTATGTTACTGCGTGATTTAACATAATATTGAGTTTATGTATGTACTTTTTATGTATTTTTACTCAAATAACACAATTCCATCTCTTCAGGAAAGACTTTTAGTTACATTTTCGACACACAAAGTATGAGTTTTCAATTTTTATCTGTTTATTTCACAAGTTTATCCTAATATTTATTCAAATAACACAATTTCAATAATTCAGGCAACATTTTTTTATTACAATTTGGTCTGGAAAAGATATTTTTACATCTTTTAACTTATTATTTTACAAGTTTGTACCAAATTTTACTCAAATAACACATTTAGGCAAGATGTTTTCGACACACAAAGTATGTTTTGTCGAGTTTTGTCTCTTTATTTTACAAGTTTAGGCTTATTATTACTCAAATAACACAATTTAATTTATTCAGGAAGGATTTTTTTATTATATTTTGGATGCCAAATTATGTTTTGTCAAGTTCTACCCTTTTATTTTACAAGTTTAGGCTTATAATTACTCAAATAACACAATTTCATCCATTCAGGCAACATGTTTTTATTATATTTTACTCACAGACATTTTTTCAATTTTTAACTTATTATTTTACAAGTTTATACCTATGTTTTACTCAAATAACACAATTCCATCTGTTCAGGAAAGACTTTTAGTTACATTTTCGACACTGAAAGTGTTAGTTTTCAATTTTTATCTGTTTATTTCACAAGTTTATCCTAATATTTACTCAAATAACACAATTCCAACAATTGAGGCAACATTTTTTTATTGAAATTTGGTCTGGCAAAAATATTTTTACAACTTTTAACTTATTATTTTACAAGTTTTCCTATTTTTACTCAAATAATACATTTACGCAAGATTTTTTCGACACACAAAGTATCTTTGGCGAGTTTTGTCTGTTTATTTTACAAGTTCAGGCTTATTATTACTCAAATAACACAATTTAATTTATTCAGGAAGGATTTTTTATTATATTTTGGATGCACAAAGAGATGTTTTCAACTTTTTACTGATTTTTTTGCAGGGTTTGTATTACTTTTTTATTTATTTTGTTTTGTATCCTACATTCACTAATTTTTAACTTAGAGTTTAGTATTTATTTAAATGTTTTGAAAAACACTAAAGAAATAGTAGTTTTGGCTAAAAGTTATTTTATAGTTTACGGTTTTCAGATTTTTACTATGCTATTTTTAGTTTTGTATTTCTATATGTATTTATTTAGTTACATATAAAGCATGTGATTTAGTACTTATTTATAATCCCAGTCCAAAGATCGGGACCGCTAAATTTTTAAGTGGCGTCTGTAATAGTAATGTTGACCTGCTGTAATAGTTGAAAGGGAGAATAGTAATACTTATAAGGTAGAGTATGAAAATATACGCGGTCAGATGATTAGTGATTCGATAGCGATACAAAGGTTGAAGTCCAATCACGCCCCGGTGATGGGAGCAAAGATAGAAATCTGGTCGTTATTAACGAGCGAGGACTCGAACTCACATCCACATAGGTGAAGCACATGAGAAATAAGCATCCTATAGTTGTTCACAAAATTTTTAACCATAATTTAGCGTATACATTTTAATTTTACTAGAATTCATCTTAATATGTGAATTATAATTCATTGTAGCCAATTATGTTTGCACATTGTTAAACGTTACTCCACTTGGTACTAAAAGTTTCTGTTAAAAGTGTTTTGCGTACCCGCAGAAATAAAATAAGAATTGATTATTTAAACGGCGCAAGTTATAAATGTAATTGTCATTAATATAACTATAAGTACGCTCGGAGGTACATATAGACCAATTAAAATATATTCTTTAAGCGCCATGTGTTCAACACATTTTGTCTTTTCCTCAGGAACTGCAGTACACAGAGAACAGGCAACGTTACTTTAGCGAAGTAACGGGGAAAGTAAGAAATCGAGAAGATTTTAGTCTTTAGTAGTGTTATGTGTGCCAAGCACACTAAAAGTGATGCATGAGAGTTAGATTCTCTTTAGAACTTTAGGTACGCTAGAGAAACCAGGCACAGATAATTCACATATTAAAGGAAGTTTTACTTTTTAGATAATTTCAAGTGGCTACAAAATCCTTCCTTTCCTTTTATTATGTTGACACCATACAGTTGGGAGCTGAGAAGACTGCGAGGCTGAGGAATGCGAAACTGACCTGTCTGTTGTCGCCGTGTGCAGTCAGCTCGTCTGTGGAAGTCTTCCTTTCAGGGTGGAAGCGGCATAAATGAAAAAGGCATTGTACGAAAACGCATTGCAAATGAATGGAACATATTACATATAGATCGACCACACGGAAAAAAACCTTGGAACGAGAAGTCACCGCGGAGCTTTCCCTTCTTCCCTTCACCTCGGGCCATAAGGAAGCATGGCCAACTCTCCCCCTCCCCTACTCGCGAGGGTACGGTGCACAGGACTCGCGGGTCTGCACAGGTTGTTTTGCTCGTGGTTCCACTATAGTAACAAGTGAAAGCAACAGGGGTGCCCACAAGGGGGTTTCATGATGCGCCTGCGTCATGGGAAGTTTTTGGGGAGACAAAATTTTATACCATTTCTACATATCTTCACACAAAAATGGGGGGTTCGTAAGTATCGTTCGATTGACTTGTTATTGATTTTTAGTTTTGGTTATAATGTATAGTTTTTCTACCTACCTGTGGGTGATCGCGGCGATAGGGTTGAAATGAAACACCACCTCTTATGCCTTTAGAATTGGTTTGGATGGAGAGGGGCGTGGTATTCGCATTAATACAAGGTTAGTCGAGTAGACAAACATTGCAGAATAAGGTTGACTAACATTGGAACGGGAAATGTACGACATTTCCCGAAGCTCGGGAAACCTCGAATTCTAACTGGTAGTGAGCCTAAAGTATCTAAAGTAAACATATATTGCTTAAATATGTCTGTATTATACAGTGATGCATCAAAGGGGGGCAGGGGGTAGTTGATGGTGAATTAGTTAAAGTCGGTCGGTATTTAATATTCATAATTTGTTAGCGTGTGCTTACAACTAATTTGCATGTATTTAAAGTAAATGTGCATATCATTAGAATAATTTACATTTATGTATTTGAATATTTATAACTTTTATGAATTTTTAATTATATATTTTATGAAAAATATGTTTATAGCAGGTAATTAGTGGTACTAAATGTTATGCATATGGTTTTATATTCATTACTCTAAATTATGTAATGTATAAAATGTTAATAATTAATGTTTATAATATTGAAAATAAGATTTTATGGTTTATGAACTGCTATGAATGGTGGTAATGGGTGTAGGTACAGCTCCAATTACGATTTGGAACGGTTCCGGTACTCGAACCTATGATATGTAACGGTAATAATTATAGTGTATTATATAATAATGTTATTATGTTATGAAAGACGATGGTCCGACAGGCTAGACAGAAGACGATGAACTCCGCGCAGGTAGACGAGAAATAAATTTTTGGGGATGTGCGGTCAAGGTCAAATGACGTCAGAACGCCAGAGCAAAGAAAGAACCCGATTGACCGATCAGAACAGGTTTTTCTAAGGTCAACTAGAACCCTAGAATAGGAGAAAGGTATGCAACACCGTAGGGCAGGGGAGGGATTGAACCAGACAACAAAGGATGTCTGAGAATGCGTGCTCAAGGTTAAACTCTGAAGCTATGCGTCGGTTTCCAGAACATGTTTCCGCTGCCAATTAATATTCCGCTCAGGGTTGTCCCCAGAGCACGGAATGCTGTAACTCGGGGTTTAGGGTAGACGGCTAGCATGTTAGGACAGGTTTCTATCAAAGTAGCCCAAGGTTACTGAGAACACAAGCAAAAAGAATTTTGGGATACCCAATTAGATTGGAGCGAGAACTTTACTTTGAACAAATAGAACGAAGCGTAAGGTTTTTTTATCTGTACAAGGAAGAAGGGAAAGCTATCTGGGACTGGACCTAAAGTTTTCACTATTTGCTTTTATCACGGGGTAACGAACCTTGTACCCATTGATTATTGATTTAGCTGGTAAATTTATGTTACTGCGTGATTTAACATAATATTGAGTTTATGTATGTACTTTTTATGTATTTTTACTCAAATAACACAATTCCATCTCTTCAGGAAAGACTTTTAGTTACATTTTCGACACACAAAGTATGAGTTTTCAATTTTTATCTGTTTATTTCACAAGTTTATCCTAATATTTATTCAAATAACACAATTTCAATAATTCAGGCAACATTTTTTTATTACAATTTGGTCTGGAAAAGATATTTTTACATCTTTTAACTTATTATTTTACAAGTTTGTACCAAATTTTACTCAAATAACACATTTAGGCAAGATGTTTTCGACACACAAAGTATGTTTTGTCGAGTTTTGTCTCTTTATTTTACAAGTTTAGGCTTATTATTACTCAAATAACACAATTTAATTTATTCAGGAAGGATTTTTTTATTATATTTTGGATGCCAAATTATGTTTTGTCAAGTTCTACCCTTTTATTTTACAAGTTTAGGCTTATAATTACTCAAATAACACAATTTCATCCATTCAGGCAACATGTTTTTATTATATTTTACTCACAGACATTTTTTCAATTTTTAACTTATTATTTTACAAGTTTATACCTATGTTTTACTCAAATAACACAATTCCATCTGTTCAGGAAAGACTTTTAGTTACATTTTCGACACTGAAAGTGTTAGTTTTCAATTTTTATCTGTTTATTTCACAAGTTTATCCTAATATTTACTCAAATAACACAATTCCAACAATTGAGGCAACATTTTTTTATTGAAATTTGGTCTGGCAAAAATATTTTTACAACTTTTAACTTATTATTTTACAAGTTTTCCTATTTTTACTCAAATAATACATTTACGCAAGATTTTTTCGACACACAAAGTATCTTTGGCGAGTTTTGTCTGTTTATTTTACAAGTTCAGGCTTATTATTACTCAAATAACACAATTTAATTTATTCAGGAAGGATTTTTTATTATATTTTGGATGCACAAAGAGATGTTTTCAACTTTTTACTGATTTTTTTGCAGGGTTTGTATTACTTTTTTATTTATTTTGTTTTGTATCCTACATTCACTAATTTTTAACTTAGAGTTTAGTATTTATTTAAATGTTTTGAAAAACACTAAAGAAATAGTAGTTTTGGCTAAAAGTTATTTTATAGTTTACGGTTTTCAGATTTTTACTATGCTATTTTTAGTTTTGTATTTCTATATGTATTTATTTAGTTACATATAAAGCATGTGATTTAGTACTTATTTATAATCCCAGTCCAAAGATCGGGACCGCTAAATTTTTAAGTGGCGTCTGTAATAGTAATGTTGACCTGCTGTAATAGTTGAAAGGGAGAATAGTAATACTTATAAGGTAGAGTATGAAAATATACGCGGTCAGATGATTAGTGATTCGATAGCGATACAAAGGTTGAAGTCCAATCACGCCCCGGTGATGGGAGCAAAGATAGAAATCTGGTCGTTATTAACGAGCGAGGACTCGAACTCACATCCACATAGGTGAAGCACATGAGAAATAAGCATCCTATAGTTGTTCACAAAATTTTTAACCATAATTTAGCGTATACATTTTAATTTTACTAGAATTCATCTTAATATGTGAATTATAATTCATTGTAGCCAATTATGTTTGCACATTGTTAAACGTTACTCCACTTGGTACTAAAAGTTTCTGTTAAAAGTGTTTTGCGTACCCGCAGAAATAAAATAAGAATTGATTATTTAAACGGCGCAAGTTATAAATGTAATTGTCATTAATATAACTATAAGTACGCTCGGAGGTACATATAGACCAATTAAAATATATTCTTTAAGCGCCATGTGTTCAACACATTTTGTCTTTTCCTCAGGAACTGCAGTACACAGAGAACAGGCAACGTTACTTTAGCGAAGTAACGGGGAAAGTAAGAAATCGAGAAGATTTTAGTCTTTAGTAGTGTTATGTGTGCCAAGCACACTAAAAGTGATGCATGAGAGTTAGATTCTCTTTAGAACTTTAGGTACGCTAGAGAAACCAGGCACAGATAATTCACATATTAAAGGAAGTTTTACTTTTTAGATAATTTCAAGTGGCTACAAAATCCTTCCTTTCCTTTTATTATGTTGACACCATACAGTTGGGAGCTGAGAAGACTGCGAGGCTGAGGAATGCGAAACTGACCTGTCTGTTGTCGCCGTGTGCAGTCAGCTCGTCTGTGGAAGTCTTCCTTTCAGGGTGG
Organism: Lepisma saccharinum; assembly: GCF_977018435.1. Lineage (NCBI taxonomy): Eukaryota > Metazoa > Arthropoda > Insecta > Zygentoma > Lepismatidae > Lepisma > Lepisma saccharinum. The sequence continues at coordinate 58,071,984 of NC_139245.1, forward strand.
AAGCGGCATAAATGAAAAAGGCATTGTACGAAAACGCATTGCAAATGAATGGAACATATTACATATAGATCGACCACACGGAAAAAAACCTTGGAACGAGAAGTCACCGCGGAGCTTTCCCTTCTTCCCTTCACCTCGGGCCATAAGGAAGCATGGCCAACTCTCCCCCTCCCCTACTCGCGAGGGTACGGTGCACAGGACTCGCGGGTCTGCACAGGTTGTTTTGCTCGTGGTTCCACTATAGTAACAAGTGAAAGCAACAGGGGTGCCCACAAGGGGGTTTCATGATGCGCCTGCGTCATGGGAAGTTTTTGGGGAGACAAAATTTTATACCATTTCTACATATCTTCACACAAAAATGGGGGGTTCGTAAGTATCGTTCGATTGACTTGTTATTGATTTTTAGTTTTGGTTATAATGTATAGTTTTTCTACCTACCTGTGGGTGATCGCGGCGATAGGGTTGAAATGAAACACCACCTCTTATGCCTTTAGAATTGGTTTGGATGGAGAGGGGCGTGGTATTCGCATTAATACAAGGTTAGTCGAGTAGACAAACATTGCAGAATAAGGTTGACTAACATTGGAACGGGAAATGTACGACATTTCCCGAAGCTCGGGAAACCTCGAATTCTAACTGGTAGTGAGCCTAAAGTATCTAAAGTAAACATATATTGCTTAAATATGTCTGTATTATACAGTGATGCATCAAAGGGGGGCAGGGGGTAGTTGATGGTGAATTAGTTAAAGTCGGTCGGTATTTAATATTCATAATTTGTTAGCGTGTGCTTACAACTAATTTGCATGTATTTAAAGTAAATGTGCATATCATTAGAATAATTTACATTTATGTATTTGAATATTTATAACTTTTATGAATTTTTAATTATATATTTTATGAAAAATATGTTTATAGCAGGTAATTAGTGGTACTAAATGTTATGCATATGGTTTTATATTCATTACTCTAAATTATGTAATGTATAAAATGTTAATAATTAATGTTTATAATATTGAAAATAAGATTTTATGGTTTATGAACTGCTATGAATGGTGGTAATGGGTGTAGGTACAGCTCCAATTACGATTTGGAACGGTTCCGGTACTCGAACCTATGATATGTAACGGTAATAATTATAGTGTATTATATAATAATGTTATTATGTTATGAAAGACGATGGTCCGACAGGCTAGACAGAAGACGATGAACTCCGCGCAGGTAGACGAGAAATAAATTTTTGGGGATGTGCGGTCAAGGTCAAATGACGTCAGAACGCCAGAGCAAAGAAAGAACCCGATTGACCGATCAGAACAGGTTTTTCTAAGGTCAACTAGAACCCTAGAATAGGAGAAAGGTATGCAACACCGTAGGGCAGGGGAGGGATTGAACCAGACAACAAAGGATGTCTGAGAATGCGTGCTCAAGGTTAAACTCTGAAGCTATGCGTCGGTTTCCAGAACATGTTTCCGCTGCCAATTAATATTCCGCTCAGGGTTGTCCCCAGAGCACGGAATGCTGTAACTCGGGGTTTAGGGTAGACGGCTAGCATGTTAGGACAGGTTTCTATCAAAGTAGCCCAAGGTTACTGAGAACACAAGCAAAAAGAATTTTGGGATACCCAATTAGATTGGAGCGAGAACTTTACTTTGAACAAATAGAACGAAGCGTAAGGTTTTTTTATCTGTACAAGGAAGAAGGGAAAGCTATCTGGGACTGGACCTAAAGTTTTCACTATTTGCTTTTATCACGGGGTAACGAACCTTGTACCCATTGATTATTGATTTAGCTGGTAAATTTATGTTACTGCGTGATTTAACATAATATTGAGTTTATGTATGTACTTTTTATGTATTTTTACTCAAATAACACAATTCCATCTCTTCAGGAAAGACTTTTAGTTACATTTTCGACACACAAAGTATGAGTTTTCAATTTTTATCTGTTTATTTCACAAGTTTATCCTAATATTTATTCAAATAACACAATTTCAATAATTCAGGCAACATTTTTTTATTACAATTTGGTCTGGAAAAGATATTTTTACATCTTTTAACTTATTATTTTACAAGTTTGTACCAAATTTTACTCAAATAACACATTTAGGCAAGATGTTTTCGACACACAAAGTATGTTTTGTCGAGTTTTGTCTCTTTATTTTACAAGTTTAGGCTTATTATTACTCAAATAACACAATTTAATTTATTCAGGAAGGATTTTTTTATTATATTTTGGATGCCAAATTATGTTTTGTCAAGTTCTACCCTTTTATTTTACAAGTTTAGGCTTATAATTACTCAAATAACACAATTTCATCCATTCAGGCAACATGTTTTTATTATATTTTACTCACAGACATTTTTTCAATTTTTAACTTATTATTTTACAAGTTTATACCTATGTTTTACTCAAATAACACAATTCCATCTGTTCAGGAAAGACTTTTAGTTACATTTTCGACACTGAAAGTGTTAGTTTTCAATTTTTATCTGTTTATTTCACAAGTTTATCCTAATATTTACTCAAATAACACAATTCCAACAATTGAGGCAACATTTTTTTATTGAAATTTGGTCTGGCAAAAATATTTTTACAACTTTTAACTTATTATTTTACAAGTTTTCCTATTTTTACTCAAATAATACATTTACGCAAGATTTTTTCGACACACAAAGTATCTTTGGCGAGTTTTGTCTGTTTATTTTACAAGTTCAGGCTTATTATTACTCAAATAACACAATTTAATTTATTCAGGAAGGATTTTTTATTATATTTTGGATGCACAAAGAGATGTTTTCAACTTTTTACTGATTTTTTTGCAGGGTTTGTATTACTTTTTTATTTATTTTGTTTTGTATCCTACATTCACTAATTTTTAACTTAGAGTTTAGTATTTATTTAAATGTTTTGAAAAACACTAAAGAAATAGTAGTTTTGGCTAAAAGTTATTTTATAGTTTACGGTTTTCAGATTTTTACTATGCTATTTTTAGTTTTGTATTTCTATATGTATTTATTTAGTTACATATAAAGCATGTGATTTAGTACTTATTTATAATCCCAGTCCAAAGATCGGGACCGCTAAATTTTTAAGTGGCGTCTGTAATAGTAATGTTGACCTGCTGTAATAGTTGAAAGGGAGAATAGTAATACTTATAAGGTAGAGTATGAAAATATACGCGGTCAGATGATTAGTGATTCGATAGCGATACAAAGGTTGAAGTCCAATCACGCCCCGGTGATGGGAGCAAAGATAGAAATCTGGTCGTTATTAACGAGCGAGGACTCGAACTCACATCCACATAGGTGAAGCACATGAGAAATAAGCATCCTATAGTTGTTCACAAAATTTTTAACCATAATTTAGCGTATACATTTTAATTTTACTAGAATTCATCTTAATATGTGAATTATAATTCATTGTAGCCAATTATGTTTGCACATTGTTAAACGTTACTCCACTTGGTACTAAAAGTTTCTGTTAAAAGTGTTTTGCGTACCCGCAGAAATAAAATAAGAATTGATTATTTAAACGGCGCAAGTTATAAATGTAATTGTCATTAATATAACTATAAGTACGCTCGGAGGTACATATAGACCAATTAAAATATATTCTTTAAGCGCCATGTGTTCAACACATTTTGTCTTTTCCTCAGGAACTGCAGTACACAGAGAACAGGCAACGTTACTTTAGCGAAGTAACGGGGAAAGTAAGAAATCGAGAAGATTTTAGTCTTTAGTAGTGTTATGTGTGCCAAGCACACTAAAAGTGATGCATGAGAGTTAGATTCTCTTTAGAACTTTAGGTACGCTAGAGAAACCAGGCACAGATAATTCACATATTAAAGGAAGTTTTACTTTTTAGATAATTTCAAGTGGCTACAAAATCCTTCCTTTCCTTTTATTATGTTGACACCATACAGTTGGGAGCTGAGAAGACTGCGAGGCTGAGGAATGCGAAACTGACCTGTCTGTTGTCGCCGTGTGCAGTCAGCTCGTCTGTGGAAGTCTTCCTTTCAGGGTGGAAGCGGCATAAATGAAAAAGGCATTGTACGAAAACGCATTGCAAATGAATGGAACATATTACATATAGATCGACCACACGGAAAAAAACCTTGGAACGAGAAGTCACCGCGGAGCTTTCCCTTCTTCCCTTCACCTCGGGCCATAAGGAAGCATGGCCAACTCTCCCCCTCCCCTACTCGCGAGGGTACGGTGCACAGGACTCGCGGGTCTGCACAGGTTGTTTTGCTCGTGGTTCCACTATAGTAACAAGTGAAAGCAACAGGGGTGCCCACAAGGGGGTTTCATGATGCGCCTGCGTCATGGGAAGTTTTTGGGGAGACAAAATTTTATACCATTTCTACATATCTTCACACAAAAATGGGGGGTTCGTAAGTATCGTTCGATTGACTTGTTATTGATTTTTAGTTTTGGTTATAATGTATAGTTTTTCTACCTACCTGTGGGTGATCGCGGCGATAGGGTTGAAATGAAACACCACCTCTTATGCCTTTAGAATTGGTTTGGATGGAGAGGGGCGTGGTATTCGCATTAATACAAGGTTAGTCGAGTAGACAAACATTGCAGAATAAGGTTGACTAACATTGGAACGGGAAATGTACGACATTTCCCGAAGCTCGGGAAACCTCGAATTCTAACTGGTAGTGAGCCTAAAGTATCTAAAGTAAACATATATTGCTTAAATATGTCTGTATTATACAGTGATGCATCAAAGGGGGGCAGGGGGTAGTTGATGGTGAATTAGTTAAAGTCGGTCGGTATTTAATATTCATAATTTGTTAGCGTGTGCTTACAACTAATTTGCATGTATTTAAAGTAAATGTGCATATCATTAGAATAATTTACATTTATGTATTTGAATATTTATAACTTTTATGAATTTTTAATTATATATTTTATGAAAAATATGTTTATAGCAGGTAATTAGTGGTACTAAATGTTATGCATATGGTTTTATATTCATTACTCTAAATTATGTAATGTATAAAATGTTAATAATTAATGTTTATAATATTGAAAATAAGATTTTATGGTTTATGAACTGCTATGAATGGTGGTAATGGGTGTAGGTACAGCTCCAATTACGATTTGGAACGGTTCCGGTACTCGAACCTATGATATGTAACGGTAATAATTATAGTGTATTATATAATAATGTTATTATGTTATGAAAGACGATGGTCCGACAGGCTAGACAGAAGACGATGAACTCCGCGCAGGTAGACGAGAAATAAATTTTTGGGGATGTGCGGTCAAGGTCAAATGACGTCAGAACGCCAGAGCAAAGAAAGAACCCGATTGACCGATCAGAACAGGTTTTTCTAAGGTCAACTAGAACCCTAGAATAGGAGAAAGGTATGCAACACCGTAGGGCAGGGGAGGGATTGAACCAGACAACAAAGGATGTCTGAGAATGCGTGCTCAAGGTTAAACTCTGAAGCTATGCGTCGGTTTCCAGAACATGTTTCCGCTGCCAATTAATATTCCGCTCAGGGTTGTCCCCAGAGCACGGAATGCTGTAACTCGGGGTTTAGGGTAGACGGCTAGCATGTTAGGACAGGTTTCTATCAAAGTAGCCCAAGGTTACTGAGAACACAAGCAAAAAGAATTTTGGGATACCCAATTAGATTGGAGCGAGAACTTTACTTTGAACAAATAGAACGAAGCGTAAGGTTTTTTTATCTGTACAAGGAAGAAGGGAAAGCTATCTGGGACTGGACCTAAAGTTTTCACTATTTGCTTTTATCACGGGGTAACGAACCTTGTACCCATTGATTATTGATTTAGCTGGTAAATTTATGTTACTGCGTGATTTAACATAATATTGAGTTTATGTATGTACTTTTTATGTATTTTTACTCAAATAACACAATTCCATCTCTTCAGGAAAGACTTTTAGTTACATTTTCGACACACAAAGTATGAGTTTTCAATTTTTATCTGTTTATTTCACAAGTTTATCCTAATATTTATTCAAATAACACAATTTCAATAATTCAGGCAACATTTTTTTATTACAATTTGGTCTGGAAAAGATATTTTTACATCTTTTAACTTATTATTTTACAAGTTTGTACCAAATTTTACTCAAATAACACATTTAGGCAAGATGTTTTCGACACACAAAGTATGTTTTGTCGAGTTTTGTCTCTTTATTTTACAAGTTTAGGCTTATTATTACTCAAATAACACAATTTAATTTATTCAGGAAGGATTTTTTTATTATATTTTGGATGCCAAATTATGTTTTGTCAAGTTCTACCCTTTTATTTTACAAGTTTAGGCTTATAATTACTCAAATAACACAATTTCATCCATTCAGGCAACATGTTTTTATTATATTTTACTCACAGACATTTTTTCAATTTTTAACTTATTATTTTACAAGTTTATACCTATGTTTTACTCAAATAACACAATTCCATCTGTTCAGGAAAGACTTTTAGTTACATTTTCGACACTGAAAGTGTTAGTTTTCAATTTTTATCTGTTTATTTCACAAGTTTATCCTAATATTTACTCAAATAACACAATTCCAACAATTGAGGCAACATTTTTTTATTGAAATTTGGTCTGGCAAAAATATTTTTACAACTTTTAACTTATTATTTTACAAGTTTTCCTATTTTTACTCAAATAATACATTTACGCAAGATTTTTTCGACACACAAAGTATCTTTGGCGAGTTTTGTCTGTTTATTTTACAAGTTCAGGCTTATTATTACTCAAATAACACAATTTAATTTATTCAGGAAGGATTTTTTATTATATTTTGGATGCACAAAGAGATGTTTTCAACTTTTTACTGATTTTTTTGCAGGGTTTGTATTACTTTTTTATTTATTTTGTTTTGTATCCTACATTCACTAATTTTTAACTTAGAGTTTAGTATTTATTTAAATGTTTTGAAAAACACTAAAGAAATAGTAGTTTTGGCTAAAAGTTATTTTATAGTTTACGGTTTTCAGATTTTTACTATGCTATTTTTAGTTTTGTATTTCTATATGTATTTATTTAGTTACATATAAAGCATGTGATTTAGTACTTATTTATAATCCCAGTCCAAAGATCGGGACCGCTAAATTTTTAAGTGGCGTCTGTAATAGTAATGTTGACCTGCTGTAATAGTTGAAAGGGAGAATAGTAATACTTATAAGGTAGAGTATGAAAATATACGCGGTCAGATGATTAGTGATTCGATAGCGATACAAAGGTTGAAGTCCAATCACGCCCCGGTGATGGGAGCAAAGATAGAAATCTGGTCGTTATTAACGAGCGAGGACTCGAACTCACATCCACATAGGTGAAGCACATGAGAAATAAGCATCCTATAGTTGTTCACAAAATTTTTAACCATAATTTAGCGTATACATTTTAATTTTACTAGAATTCATCTTAATATGTGAATTATAATTCATTGTAGCCAATTATGTTTGCACATTGTTAAACGTTACTCCACTTGGTACTAAAAGTTTCTGTTAAAAGTGTTTTGCGTACCCGCAGAAATAAAATAAGAATTGATTATTTAAACGGCGCAAGTTATAAATGTAATTGTCATTAATATAACTATAAGTACGCTCGGAGGTACATATAGACCAATTAAAATATATTCTTTAAGCGCCATGTGTTCAACACATTTTGTCTTTTCCTCAGGAACTGCAGTACACAGAGAACAGGCAACGTTACTTTAGCGAAGTAACGGGGAAAGTAAGAAATCGAGAAGATTTTAGTCTTTAGTAGTGTTATGTGTGCCAAGCACACTAAAAGTGATGCATGAGAGTTAGATTCTCTTTAGAACTTTAGGTACGCTAGAGAAACCAGGCACAGATAATTCACATATTAAAGGAAGTTTTACTTTTTAGATAATTTCAAGTGGCTACAAAATCCTTCCTTTCCTTTTATTATGTTGACACCATACAGTTGGGAGCTGAGAAGACTGCGAGGCTGAGGAATGCGAAACTGACCTGTCTGTTGTCGCCGTGTGCAGTCAGCTCGTCTGTGGAAGTCTTCCTTTCAGGGTGGAAGCGGCATAAATGAAAAAGGCATTGTACGAAAACGCATTGCAAATGAATGGAACATATTACATATAGATCGACCACACGGAAAAAAACCTTGGAACGAGAAGTCACCGCGGAGCTTTCCCTTCTTCCCTTCACCTCGGGCCATAAGGAAGCATGGCCAACTCTCCCCCTCCCCTACTCGCGAGGGTACGGTGCACAGGACTCGCGGGTCTGCACAGGTTGTTTTGCTCGTGGTTCCACTATAGTAACAAGTGAAAGCAACAGGGGTGCCCACAAGGGGGTTTCATGATGCGCCTGCGTCATGGGAAGTTTTTGGGGAGACAAAATTTTATACCATTTCTACATATCTTCACACAAAAATGGGGGGTTCGTAAGTATCGTTCGATTGACTTGTTATTGATTTTTAGTTTTGGTTATAATGTATAGTTTTTCTACCTACCTGTGGGTGATCGCGGCGATAGGGTTGAAATGAAACACCACCTCTTATGCCTTTAGAATTGGTTTGGATGGAGAGGGGCGTGGTATTCGCATTAATACAAGGTTAGTCGAGTAGACAAACATTGCAGAATAAGGTTGACTAACATTGGAACGGGAAATGTACGACATTTCCCGAAGCTCGGGAAACCTCGAATTCTAACTGGTAGTGAGCCTAAAGTATCTAAAGTAAACATATATTGCTTAAATATGTCTGTATTATACAGTGATGCATCAAAGGGGGGCAGGGGGTAGTTGATGGTGAATTAGTTAAAGTCGGTCGGTATTTAATATTCATAATTTGTTAGCGTGTGCTTACAACTAATTTGCATGTATTTAAAGTAAATGTGCATATCATTAGAATAATTTACATTTATGTATTTGAATATTTATAACTTTTATGAATTTTTAATTATATATTTTATGAAAAATATGTTTATAGCAGGTAATTAGTGGTACTAAATGTTATGCATATGGTTTTATATTCATTACTCTAAATTATGTAATGTATAAAATGTTAATAATTAATGTTTATAATATTGAAAATAAGATTTTATGGTTTATGAACTGCTATGAATGGTGGTAATGGGTGTAGGTACAGCTCCAATTACGATTTGGAACGGTTCCGGTACTCGAACCTATGATATGTAACGGTAATAATTATAGTGTATTATATAATAATGTTATTATGTTATGAAAGACGATGGTCCGACAGGCTAGACAGAAGACGATGAACTCCGCGCAGGTAGACGAGAAATAAATTTTTGGGGATGTGCGGTCAAGGTCAAATGACGTCAGAACGCCAGAGCAAAGAAAGAACCCGATTGACCGATCAGAACAGGTTTTTCTAAGGTCAACTAGAACCCTAGAATAGGAGAAAGGTATGCAACACCGTAGGGCAGGGGAGGGATTGAACCAGACAACAAAGGATGTCTGAGAATGCGTGCTCAAGGTTAAACTCTGAAGCTATGCGTCGGTTTCCAGAACATGTTTCCGCTGCCAATTAATATTCCGCTCAGGGTTGTCCCCAGAGCACGGAATGCTGTAACTCGGGGTTTAGGGTAGACGGCTAGCATGTTAGGACAGGTTTCTATCAAAGTAGCCCAAGGTTACTGAGAACACAAGCAAAAAGAATTTTGGGATACCCAATTAGATTGGAGCGAGAACTTTACTTTGAACAAATAGAACGAAGCGTAAGGTTTTTTTATCTGTACAAGGAAGAAGGGAAAGCTATCTGGGACTGGACCTAAAGTTTTCACTATTTGCTTTTATCACGGGGTAACGAACCTTGTACCCATTGATTATTGATTTAGCTGGTAAATTTATGTTACTGCGTGATTTAACATAATATTGAGTTTATGTATGTACTTTTTATGTATTTTTACTCAAATAACACAATTCCATCTCTTCAGGAAAGACTTTTAGTTACATTTTCGACACACAAAGTATGAGTTTTCAATTTTTATCTGTTTATTTCACAAGTTTATCCTAATATTTATTCAAATAACACAATTTCAATAATTCAGGCAACATTTTTTTATTACAATTTGGTCTGGAAAAGATATTTTTACATCTTTTAACTTATTATTTTACAAGTTTGTACCAAATTTTACTCAAATAACACATTTAGGCAAGATGTTTTCGACACACAAAGTATGTTTTGTCGAGTTTTGTCTCTTTATTTTACAAGTTTAGGCTTATTATTACTCAAATAACACAATTTAATTTATTCAGGAAGGATTTTTTTATTATATTTTGGATGCCAAATTATGTTTTGTCAAGTTCTACCCTTTTATTTTACAAGTTTAGGCTTATAATTACTCAAATAACACAATTTCATCCATTCAGGCAACATGTTTTTATTATATTTTACTCACAGACATTTTTTCAATTTTTAACTTATTATTTTACAAGTTTATACCTATGTTTTACTCAAATAACACAATTCCATCTGTTCAGGAAAGACTTTTAGTTACATTTTCGACACTGAAAGTGTTAGTTTTCAATTTTTATCTGTTTATTTCACAAGTTTATCCTAATATTTACTCAAATAACACAATTCCAACAATTGAGGCAACATTTTTTTATTGAAATTTGGTCTGGCAAAAATATTTTTACAACTTTTAACTTATTATTTTACAAGTTTTCCTATTTTTACTCAAATAATACATTTACGCAAGATTTTTTCGACACACAAAGTATCTTTGGCGAGTTTTGTCTGTTTATTTTACAAGTTCAGGCTTATTATTACTCAAATAACACAATTTAATTTATTCAGGAAGGATTTTTTATTATATTTTGGATGCACAAAGAGATGTTTTCAACTTTTTACTGATTTTTTTGCAGGGTTTGTATTACTTTTTTATTTATTTTGTTTTGTATCCTACATTCACTAATTTTTAACTTAGAGTTTAGTATTTATTTAAATGTTTTGAAAAACACTAAAGAAATAGTAGTTTTGGCTAAAAGTTATTTTATAGTTTACGGTTTTCAGATTTTTACTATGCTATTTTTAGTTTTGTATTTCTATATGTATTTATTTAGTTACATATAAAGCATGTGATTTAGTACTTATTTATAATCCCAGTCCAAAGATCGGGACCGCTAAATTTTTAAGTGGCGTCTGTAATAGTAATGTTGACCTGCTGTAATAGTTGAAAGGGAGAATAGTAATACTTATAAGGTAGAGTATGAAAATATACGCGGTCAGATGATTAGTGATTCGATAGCGATACAAAGGTTGAAGTCCAATCACGCCCCGGTGATGGGAGCAAAGATAGAAATCTGGTCGTTATTAACGAGCGAGGACTCGAACTCACATCCACATAGGTGAAGCACATGAGAAATAAGCATCCTATAGTTGTTCACAAAATTTTTAACCATAATTTAGCGTATACATTTTAATTTTACTAGAATTCATCTTAATATGTGAATTATAATTCATTGTAGCCAATTATGTTTGCACATTGTTAAACGTTACTCCACTTGGTACTAAAAGTTTCTGTTAAAAGTGTTTTGCGTACCCGCAGAAATAAAATAAGAATTGATTATTTAAACGGCGCAAGTTATAAATGTAATTGTCATTAATATAACTATAAGTACGCTCGGAGGTACATATAGACCAATTAAAATATATTCTTTAAGCGCCATGTGTTCAACACATTTTGTCTTTTCCTCAGGAACTGCAGTACACAGAGAACAGGCAACGTTACTTTAGCGAAGTAACGGGGAAAGTAAGAAATCGAGAAGATTTTAGTCTTTAGTAGTGTTATGTGTGCCAAGCACACTAAAAGTGATGCATGAGAGTTAGATTCTCTTTAGAACTTTAGGTACGCTAGAGAAACCAGGCACAGATAATTCACATATTAAAGGAAGTTTTACTTTTTAGATAATTTCAAGTGGCTACAAAATCCTTCCTTTCCTTTTATTATGTTGACACCATACAGTTGGGAGCTGAGAAGACTGCGAGGCTGAGGAATGCGAAACTGACCTGTCTGTTGTCGCCGTGTGCAGTCAGCTCGTCTGTGGAAGTCTTCCTTTCAGGGTGGAAGCGGCATAAATGAAAAAGGCATTGTACGAAAACGCATTGCAAATGAATGGAACATATTACATATAGATCGACCACACGGAAAAAAACCTTGGAACGAGAAGTCACCGCGGAGCTTTCCCTTCTTCCCTTCACCTCGGGCCATAAGGAAGCATGGCCAACTCTCCCCCTCCCCTACTCGCGAGGGTACGGTGCACAGGACTCGCGGGTCTGCACAGGTTGTTTTGCTCGTGGTTCCACTATAGTAACAAGTGAAAGCAACAGGGGTGCCCACAAGGGGGTTTCATGATGCGCCTGCGTCATGGGAAGTTTTTGGGGAGACAAAATTTTATACCATTTCTACATATCTTCACACAAAAATGGGGGGTTCGTAAGTATCGTTCGATTGACTTGTTATTGATTTTTAGTTTTGGTTATAATGTATAGTTTTTCTACCTACCTGTGGGTGATCGCGGCGATAGGGTTGAAATGAAACACCACCTCTTATGCCTTTAGAATTGGTTTGGATGGAGAGGGGCGTGGTATTCGCATTAATACAAGGTTAGTCGAGTAGACAAACATTGCAGAATAAGGTTGACTAACATTGGAACGGGAAATGTACGACATTTCCCGAAGCTCGGGAAACCTCGAATTCTAACTGGTAGTGAGCCTAAAGTATCTAAAGTAAACATATATTGCTTAAATATGTCTGTATTATACAGTGATGCATCAAAGGGGGGCAGGGGGTAGTTGATGGTGAATTAGTTAAAGTCGGTCGGTATTTAATATTCATAATTTGTTAGCGTGTGCTTACAACTAATTTGCATGTATTTAAAGTAAATGTGCATATCATTAGAATAATTTACATTTATGTATTTGAATATTTATAACTTTTATGAATTTTTAATTATATATTTTATGAAAAATATGTTTATAGCAGGTAATTAGTGGTACTAAATGTTATGCATATGGTTTTATATTCATTACTCTAAATTATGTAATGTATAAAATGTTAATAATTAATGTTTATAATATTGAAAATAAGATTTTATGGTTTATGAACTGCTATGAATGGTGGTAATGGGTGTAGGTACAGCTCCAATTACGATTTGGAACGGTTCCGGTACTCGAACCTATGATATGTAACGGTAATAATTATAGTGTATTATATAATAATGTTATTATGTTATGAAAGACGATGGTCCGACAGGCTAGACAGAAGACGATGAACTCCGCGCAGGTAGACGAGAAATAAATTTTTGGGGATGTGCGGTCAAGGTCAAATGACGTCAGAACGCCAGAGCAAAGAAAGAACCCGATTGACCGATCAGAACAGGTTTTTCTAAGGTCAACTAGAACCCTAGAATAGGAGAAAGGTATGCAACACCGTAGGGCAGGGGAGGGATTGAACCAGACAACAAAGGATGTCTGAGAATGCGTGCTCAAGGTTAAACTCTGAAGCTATGCGTCGGTTTCCAGAACATGTTTCCGCTGCCAATTAATATTCCGCTCAGGGTTGTCCCCAGAGCACGGAATGCTGTAACTCGGGGTTTAGGGTAGACGGCTAGCATGTTAGGACAGGTTTCTATCAAAGTAGCCCAAGGTTACTGAGAACACAAGCAAAAAGAATTTTGGGATACCCAATTAGATTGGAGCGAGAACTTTACTTTGAACAAATAGAACGAAGCGTAAGGTTTTTTTATCTGTACAAGGAAGAAGGGAAAGCTATCTGGGACTGGACCTAAAGTTTTCACTATTTGCTTTTATCACGGGGTAACGAACCTTGTACCCATTGATTATTGATTTAGCTGGTAAATTTATGTTACTGCGTGATTTAACATAATATTGAGTTTATGTATGTACTTTTTATGTATTTTTACTCAAATAACACAATTCCATCTCTTCAGGAAAGACTTTTAGTTACATTTTCGACACACAAAGTATGAGTTTTCAATTTTTATCTGTTTATTTCACAAGTTTATCCTAATATTTATTCAAATAACACAATTTCAATAATTCAGGCAACATTTTTTTATTACAATTTGGTCTGGAAAAGATATTTTTACATCTTTTAACTTATTATTTTACAAGTTTGTACCAAATTTTACTCAAATAACACATTTAGGCAAGATGTTTTCGACACACAAAGTATGTTTTGTCGAGTTTTGTCTCTTTATTTTACAAGTTTAGGCTTATTATTACTCAAATAACACAATTTAATTTATTCAGGAAGGATTTTTTTATTATATTTTGGATGCCAAATTATGTTTTGTCAAGTTCTACCCTTTTATTTTACAAGTTTAGGCTTATAATTACTCAAATAACACAATTTCATCCATTCAGGCAACATGTTTTTATTATATTTTACTCACAGACATTTTTTCAATTTTTAACTTATTATTTTACAAGTTTATACCTATGTTTTACTCAAATAACACAATTCCATCTGTTCAGGAAAGACTTTTAGTTACATTTTCGACACTGAAAGTGTTAGTTTTCAATTTTTATCTGTTTATTTCACAAGTTTATCCTAATATTTACTCAAATAACACAATTCCAACAATTGAGGCAACATTTTTTTATTGAAATTTGGTCTGGCAAAAATATTTTTACAACTTTTAACTTATTATTTTACAAGTTTTCCTATTTTTACTCAAATAATACATTTACGCAAGATTTTTTCGACACACAAAGTATCTTTGGCGAGTTTTGTCTGTTTATTTTACAAGTTCAGGCTTATTATTACTCAAATAACACAATTTAATTTATTCAGGAAGGATTTTTTATTATATTTTGGATGCACAAAGAGATGTTTTCAACTTTTTACTGATTTTTTTGCAGGGTTTGTATTACTTTTTTATTTATTTTGTTTTGTATCCTACATTCACTAATTTTTAACTTAGAGTTTAGTATTTATTTAAATGTTTTGAAAAACACTAAAGAAATAGTAGTTTTGGCTAAAAGTTATTTTATAGTTTACGGTTTTCAGATTTTTACTATGCTATTTTTAGTTTTGTATTTCTATATGTATTTATTTAGTTACATATAAAGCATGTGATTTAGTACTTATTTATAATCCCAGTCCAAAGATCGGGACCGCTAAATTTTTAAGTGGCGTCTGTAATAGTAATGTTGACCTGCTGTAATAGTTGAAAGGGAGAATAGTAATACTTATAAGGTAGAGTATGAAAATATACACTGAGCTGGGAGCTGAGAAGACTGCGAGGCTGAGGAATGCGAAACTGACCTGTCTGTTGTCGCCGTGTGCAGTCAGCTCGTCTGTGGAAGTCTTCCTTTCAGGGTGGAAGCGGCATAAATGAAAAAGGCATTGTACGAAAACGCATTGCAAATGAATGGAACATATTACATATAGATCGACCACACGGAAAAAAACCTTGGAACGAGAAGTCACCGCGGAGCTTTCCCTTCTTCCCTTCACCTCGGGCCATAAGGAAGCATGGCCAACTCTCCCCCTCCCCTACTCGCGAGGGTACGGTGCACAGGACTCGCGGGTCTGCACAGGTTGTTTTGCTCGTGGTTCCACTATAGTAACAAGTGAAAGCAACAGGGGTGCCCACAAGGGGGTTTCATGATGCGCCTGCGTCATGGGAAGTTTTTGGGGAGACAAAATTTTATACCATTTCTACATATCTTCACACAAAAATGGGGGGTTCGTAAGTATCGTTCGATTGACTTGTTATTGATTTTTAGTTTTGGTTATAATGTATAGTTTTTCTACCTACCTGTGGGTGATCGCGGCGATAGGGTTGAAATGAAACACCACCTCTTATGCCTTTAGAATTGGTTTGGATGGAGAGGGGCGTGGTATTCGCATTAATACAAGGTTAGTCGAGTAGACAAACATTGCAGAATAAGGTTGACTAACATTGGAACGGGAAATGTACGACATTTCCCGAAGCTCGGGAAACCTCGAATTCTAACTGGTAGTGAGCCTAAAGTATCTAAAGTAAACATATATTGCTTAAATATGTCTGTATTATACAGTGATGCATCAAAGGGGGGCAGGGGGTAGTTGATGGTGAATTAGTTAAAGTCGGTCGGTATTTAATATTCATAATTTGTTAGCGTGTGCTTACAACTAATTTGCATGTATTTAAAGTAAATGTGCATATCATTAGAATAATTTACATTTATGTATTTGAATATTTATAACTTTTATGAATTTTTAATTATATATTTTATGAAAAATATGTTTATAGCAGGTAATTAGTGGTACTAAATGTTATGCATATGGTTTTATATTCATTACTCTAAATTATGTAATGTATAAAATGTTAATAATTAATGTTTATAATATTGAAAATAAGATTTTATGGTTTATGAACTGCTATGAATGGTGGTAATGGGTGTAGGTACAGCTCCAATTACGATTTGGAACGGTTCCGGTACTCGAACCTATGATATGTAACGGTAATAATTATAGTGTATTATATAATAATGTTATTATGTTATGAAAGACGATGGTCCGACAGGCTAGACAGAAGACGATGAACTCCGCGCAGGTAGACGAGAAATAAATTTTTGGGGATGTGCGGTCAAGGTCAAATGACGTCAGAACGCCAGAGCAAAGAAAGAACCCGATTGACCGATCAGAACAGGTTTTTCTAAGGTCAACTAGAACCCTAGAATAGGAGAAAGGTATGCAACACCATAGGGCAGGGGAGGGATTGAACCAGACAACAAAGGATGTCTGAGAATGCGTGCTCAAGGTTAAACTCTGAAGCTATGCGTCGGTTTCCAGAACATGTTTCCGCTGCCAATTAATATTCCGCTCAGGGTTGTCCCCAGAGCACGGAATGCTGTAACTCGGGGTTTAGGGTAGACGGCTAGCATGTTAGGACAGGTTTCTATCAAAGTAGCCCAAGGTTACTGAGAACACAAGCAAAAAGAATTTTGGGATACCCAATTAGATTGGAGCGAGAACTTTACTTTGAACAAATAGAACGAAGCGTAAGGTTTTTTTATCTGTACAAGGAAGAAGGGAAAGCTATCTGGGACTGGACCTAAAGTTTTCACTATTTGCTTTTATCACGGGGTAACGAACCTTGTACCCATTGATTATTGATTTAGCTGGTAAATTTATGTTACTGCGTGATTTAACATAATATTGAGTTTATGTATGTACTTTTTATGTATTTTTACTCAAATAACACAATTCCATCTCTTCAGGAAAGACTTTTAGTTACATTTTCGACACACAAAGTATGAGTTTTCAATTTTTATCTGTTTATTTCACAAGTTTATCCTAATATTTATTCAAATAACACAATTTCAATAATTCAGGCAACATTTTTTTATTACAATTTGGTCTGGAAAAGATATTTTTACATCTTTTAACTTATTATTTTACAAGTTTGTACCAAATTTTACTCAAATAACACATTTAGGCAAGATGTTTTCGACACACAAAGTATGTTTTGTCGAGTTTTGTCTCTTTATTTTACAAGTTTAGGCTTATTATTACTCAAATAACACAATTTAATTTATTCAGGAAGGATTTTTTTATTATATTTTGGATGCCAAATTATGTTTTGTCAAGTTCTACCCTTTTATTTTACAAGTTTAGGCTTATAATTACTCAAATAACACAATTTCATCCATTCAGGCAACATGTTTTTATTATATTTTACTCACAGACATTTTTTCAATTTTTAACTTATTATTTTACAAGTTTATACCTATGTTTTACTCAAATAACACAATTCCATCTGTTCAGGAAAGACTTTTAGTTACATTTTCGACACTGAAAGTGTTAGTTTTCAATTTTTATCTGTTTATTTCACAAGTTTATCCTAATATTTACTCAAATAACACAATTCCAACAATTGAGGCAACATTTTTTTATTGAAATTTGGTCTGGCAAAAATATTTTTACAACTTTTAACTTATTATTTTACAAGTTTTCCTATTTTTACTCAAATAATACATTTACGCAAGATTTTTTCGACACACAAAGTATCTTTGGCGAGTTTTGTCTGTTTATTTTACAAGTTCAGGCTTATTATTACTCAAATAACACAATTTAATTTATTCAGGAAGGATTTTTTATTATATTTTGGATGCACAAAGAGATGTTTTCAACTTTTTACTGATTTTTTTGCAGGGTTTGTATTACTTTTTTATTTATTTTGTTTTGTATCCTACATTCACTAATTTTTAACTTAGAGTTTAGTATTTATTTAAATGTTTTGAAAAACACTAAAGAAATAGTAGTTTTGGCTAAAAGTTATTTTATAGTTTACGGTTTTCAGATTTTTACTATGCTATTTTTAGTTTTGTATTTCTATATGTATTTATTTAGTTACATATAAAGCATGTGATTTAGTACTTATTTATAATCCCAGTCCAAAGATCGGGACCGCTAAATTTTTAAGTGGCGTCTGTAATAGTAATGTTGACCTGCTGTAATAGTTGAAAGGGAGAATAGTAATACTTATAAGGTAGAGTATGAAAATATACGCGGTCAGATGATTAGTGATTCGATAGCGATACAAAGGTTGAAGTCCAATCACGCCCCGGTGATGGGAGCAAAGATAGAAATCTGGTCGTTATTAACGAGCGAGGACTCGAACTCACATCCACATAGGTGAAGCACATGAGAAATAAGCATCCTATAGTTGTTCACAAAATTTTTAACCATAATTTAGCGTATACATTTTAATTTTACTAGAATTCATCTTAATATGTGAATTATAATTCATTGTAGCCAATTATGTTTGCACATTGTTAAACGTTACTCCACTTGGTACTAAAAGTTTCTGTTAAAAGTGTTTTGCGTACCCGCAGAAATAAAATAAGAATTGATTATTTAAACGGCGCAAGTTATAAATGTAATTGTCATTAATATAACTATAAGTACGCTCGGAGGTACATATAGACCAATTAAAATATATTCTTTAAGCGCCATGTGTTCAACACATTTTGTCTTTTCCTCAGGAACTGCAGTACACAGAGAACAGGCAACGTTACTTTAGCGAAGTAACGGGGAAAGTAAGAAATCGAGAAGATTTTAGTCTTTAGTAGTGTTATGTGTGCCAAGCACACTAAAAGTGATGCATGAGAGTTAGATTCTCTTTAGAACTTTAGGTACGCTAGAGAAACCAGGCACAGATAATTCACATATTAAAGGAAGTTTTACTTTTTAGATAATTTCAACTGGCTACAAAATCCTTCCTTTCCTTTTATTATGTTGACACCATACAGTTGGGAGCTGAGAAGACTGCGAGGCTGAGGAATGCGAAACTGACCTGTCTGTTGTCGCCGTGTGCAGTCAGCTCGTCTGTGGAAGTCTTCCTTTCAGGGTGGAAGCGGCATAAATGAAAAAGGCATTGTACGAAAACGCATTGCAAATGAATGGAACATATTACATATAGATCGACCACACGGAAAAAAACCTTGGAACGAGAAGTCACCGCGGAGCTTTCCCTTCTTCCCTTCACCTCGGGCCATAAGGAAGCATGGCCAACTCTCCCCCTCCCCTACTCGCGAGGGTACGGTGCACAGGACTCGCGGGTCTGCACAGGTTGTTTTGCTCGTGGTTCCACTATAGTAACAAGTGAAAGCAACAGGGGTGCCCACAAGGGGGTTTCATGATGCGCCTGCGTCATGGGAAGTTTTTGGGGAGACAAAATTTTATACCATTTCTACATATCTTCACACAAAAATGGGGGGTTCGTAAGTATCGTTCGATTGACTTGTTATTGATTTTTAGTTTTGGTTATAATGTATAGTTTTTCTACCTACCTGTGGGTGATCGCGGCGATAGGGTTGAAATGAAACACCACCTCTTATGCCTTTAGAATTGGTTTGGATGGAGAGGGGCGTGGTATTCGCATTAATACAAGGTTAGTCGAGTAGACAAACATTGCAGAATAAGGTTGACTAACATTGGAACGGGAAATGTACGACATTTCCCGAAGCTCGGGAAACCTCGAATTCTAACTGGTAGTGAGCCTAAAGTATCTAAAGTAAACATATATTGCTTAAATATGTCTGTATTATACAGTGATGCATCAAAGGGGGGCAGGGGGTAGTTGATGGTGAATTAGTTAAAGTCGGTCGGTATTTAATATTCATAATTTGTTAGCGTGTGCTTACAACTAATTTGCATGTATTTAAAGTAAATGTGCATATCATTAGAATAATTTACATTTATGTATTTGAATATTTATAACTTTTATGAATTTTTAATTATATATTTTATGAAAAATATGTTTATAGCAGGTAATTAGTGGTACTAAATGTTATGCATATGGTTTTATATTCATTACTCTAAATTATGTAATGTATAAAATGTTAATAATTAATGTTTATAATATTGAAAATAAGATTTTATGGTTTATGAACTGCTATGAATGGTGGTAATGGGTGTAGGTACAGCTCCAATTACGATTTGGAACGGTTCCGGTACTCGAACCTATGATATGTAACGGTAATAATTATAGTGTATTATATAATAATGTTATTATGTTATGAAAGACGATGGTCCGACAGGCTAGACAGAAGACGATGAACTCCGCGCAGGTAGACGAGAAATAAATTTTTGGGGATGTGCGGTCAAGGTCAAATGACGTCAGAACGCCAGAGCAAAGAAAGAACCCGATTGACCGATCAGAACAGGTTTTTCTAAGGTCAACTAGAACCCTAGAATAGGAGAAAGGTATGCAACACCGTAGGGCAGGGGAGGGATTGAACCAGACAACAAAGGATGTCTGAGAATGCGTGCTCAAGGTTAAACTCTGAAGCTATGCGTCGGTTTCCAGAACATGTTTCCGCTGCCAATTAATATTCCGCTCAGGGTTGTCCCCAGAGCACGGAATGCTGTAACTCGGGGTTTAGGGTAGACGGCTAGCATGTTAGGACAGGTTTCTATCAAAGTAGCCCAAGGTTACTGAGAACACAAGCAAAAAGAATTTTGGGATACCCAATTAGATTGGAGCGAGAACTTTACTTTGAACAAATAGAACGAAGCGTAAGGTTTTTTTATCTGTACAAGGAAGAAGGGAAAGCTATCTGGGACTGGACCTAAAGTTTTCACTATTTGCTTTTATCACGGGGTAACGAACCTTGTACCCATTGATTATTGATTTAGCTGGTAAATTTATGTTACTGCGTGATTTAACATAATATTGAGTTTATGTATGTACTTTTTATGTATTTTTACTCAAATAACACAATTCCATCTCTTCAGGAAAGACTTTTAGTTACATTTTCGACACACAAAGTATGAGTTTTCAATTTTTATCTGTTTATTTCACAAGTTTATCCTAATATTTATTCAAATAACACAATTTCAATAATTCAGGCAACATTTTTTTATTACAATTTGGTCTGGAAAAGATATTTTTACATCTTTTAACTTATTATTTTACAAGTTTGTACCAAATTTTACTCAAATAACACATTTAGGCAAGATGTTTTCGACACACAAAGTATGTTTTGTCGAGTTTTGTCTCTTTATTTTACAAGTTTAGGCTTATTATTACTCAAATAACACAATTTAATTTATTCAGGAAGGATTTTTTTATTATATTTTGGATGCCAAATTATGTTTTGTCAAGTTCTACCCTTTTATTTTACAAGTTTAGGCTTATAATTACTCAAATAACACAATTTCATCCATTCAGGCAACATGTTTTTATTATATTTTACTCACAGACATTTTTTCAATTTTTAACTTATTATTTTACAAGTTTATACCTATGTTTTACTCAAATAACACAATTCCATCTGTTCAGGAAAGACTTTTAGTTACATTTTCGACACTGAAAGTGTTAGTTTTCAATTTTTATCTGTTTATTTCACAAGTTTATCCTAATATTTACTCAAATAACACAATTCCAACAATTGAGGCAACATTTTTTTATTGAAATTTGGTCTGGCAAAAATATTTTTACAACTTTTAACTTATTATTTTACAAGTTTTCCTATTTTTACTCAAATAATACATTTACGCAAGATTTTTTCGACACACAAAGTATCTTTGGCGAGTTTTGTCTGTTTATTTTACAAGTTCAGGCTTATTATTACTCAAATAACACAATTTAATTTATTCAGGAAGGATTTTTTATTATATTTTGGATGCACAAAGAGATGTTTTCAACTTTTTACTGATTTTTTTGCAGGGTTTGTATTACTTTTTTATTTATTTTGTTTTGTATCCTACATTCACTAATTTTTAACTTAGAGTTTAGTATTTATTTAAATGTTTTGAAAAACACTAAAGAAATAGTAGTTTTGGCTAAAAGTTATTTTATAGTTTACGGTTTTCAGATTTTTACTATGCTATTTTTAGTTTTGTATTTCTATATGTATTTATTTAGGTCCTGCTACGTAGGAAAGTTTGTTTATTTTAGAGTTTGCTGAGTATTTTGTTACTTTTATACTAGGTAAAAGTTTTCTAAATATATGCAATAGGGCTCTATATATTTTGGAGATGATGGGATCAGCACCACTCTCTATCTGCTTTTTTATTTCAGATACCCAATATTATTGAGGCTTAGTGAATTCTAGAGCCTATTTATGCAGGAGAGAGGGCTTCAAAAATTTCGATCTCAGATAACCCAGAACTATCTGTCGGAGTATTTTAAGGATATTTTATTTTTATTATGTTCCACTAGAATATCAAAGCTTGCTTAATTTTTATGTCTGTAACGCTGTTATTGTATTTGTAGCTAAGGCTTACTGGATAAAGTACAGGAAATGTTTAACATTTCGACTATTTACCCCTATACGAGGCCAAACTTTTACTGTAATGAAAATTATTGTGTCTATGAGGACTGAAACCCCTTTACCGAGGGGTGCATATCTGGACGCTTACTAATATTGTTTTTTTTTTTCATTTTAAATATAACCTTTTAACAATATATTGATAATTCACAGGACAAGACTAAGTTAACAGACGGTTTGGGGGCCTAGGTCCAATTTCCAATTATTTTTTTTTACTATTCTAGAAGAATTATTTAGCCTTATATCTCTTTTCAGGGTGCTTTTGAAGTATTATTGGCTTTTTGAGTGACTGAAGAATTATTTTGGGTACGTTAATATCTGGGTTCTTTGCATTGGTTGTATTATACAAAGTTTATTTTTTACTCTACGATCACTATATGTCTGCGAGGACTAAAATACACTTACTAATGCTAAAAGCTTAGGCTGTAACTAGGGACTTAGTATGTATATCGACAATTTATAGGACAACACAAGGATTGTAGGTGACATAGGACCACACGCCAGACCTTTGTTAACCTGCAAGAAGCACTTGCAGCTAATTCTACGGGGAAATGAGGTTCATTTTTTTTTTACTGTTTCACACGAATGCTATTTTTTATACACCCAATATTTGCTTTTTCAAGTAACTACATGTACCAGAACTAACTAGACTTCGACATATTCTATATCAGATGCTAAATTTATAAAGAACTATGATTGTATATATTTCGGAGATAGTACGCAAAAGCAGATTACCCGATTTAAGTATGTCAAAACCAGATTTTTCTATGTAAGTACATTTTTATTAACTGGATTATTTAACAGATCAAACAGGAAAACGGCAAAATTCATAAAATGTACTTCTATAGTATAGTTGGTTTCAGAGATATAAAAAGAACAAATATAAGATTTCGCTTTTTTTGCTTCTGAAGCTAATCGCGACGCTAAGGATAAATGGCAAGGAAATGTAACAGAGGAGAAACAGTCCCAAAAGTTATGGGTTGCATATAAGTTAATACCACAGAGATATTACAGTAGGTGTAGGTTCTAACAACAGAACATTTTTCCGTGAAAGCATACGCACCACTTTACCTGTGCCATTCGCGACAGTTGCTGCAGCTGCTGTTACCTGCAGTATAGGGGTACAAACTAGCGACGTGTCCACTCAAACAACAACGCTTCCCGTCGTAGCTCACCCTGCTTCGAGGAAACCAGCAACCACTCCTCGCTCCACAGAGAAAAAGTTCAAGCAGGTGCATACCAAAGCATATTTCACTGAATGGGAGTTCGATCAGGCGCTTCGAGATTCTAAGAATACAGCTCCCGGAGTGGACAAGATCCACTATGAGATGCTTCGTTATCTGCCCATTGGAGCAAAAGATTTCCTTCTAGCGGTATTCAACAGGCTTTGGTTGGAGGACTCTTTCCCTACCTCCTGGAAAGAAGCAATTATCGTTCCCATCCTGAAACCAGGTAAACAACGCACCGCAGCCTCGAGTTATAGGCCTATTGCCTTAACTAGCTGTGTGTGCAAGTTGATGGAACGCATGATCAACAAGCGTCTCACCTGGTTTTTGGAGGAAAACTGTTTGATAAGTAATTTCCAATGTGGTTTTCGCTCCAACCGTTCCACAGTGGACCATCTGGTTCAGCTGGAAACACACATTCAGGACGCATTTCTCAACAAGGAACATTTAGTTGCAGTTTTCTTTGACCTCCAAAAAGCATTTGACACAACGGCTTTGGCATCATAAAGCAGCTCCATTCTTGGGGCGTCCGTAACCATATGGCATACTTTATTCAAAACTTTTTATCTGATCGTTTCTTCCGAGTACGTGTTGGGAACTCCTTTTCGGATCTTCACGAACAAGAGAACGGTGTCCCGCAGGGCAGCCTACTTAGTGTGACTCTGTTTGCCATAGCAGTGAACAGTGTTAATGCAAGCATTGTTGCCCCTGTACATGGTCTTCTGTATGTAGACGACCTCACGATCTTTGTTGCTCACGGAATCTCGCATCAGCTTCTCGTCAACTCCAACTGACGATAAACCGGTTGGTTGAGTGGTCCTCCCAAACAGGTTTCACCTTCTCATCCGAGAAATCCGTGTGTGTTCACTTTTGTCGTCAGCGTACATGTCATGTAGATCCTGACCTGTACATGGGGAAATCTCCCCTGTGCTTCGTGAATGAGGTCCGCTTCCTGGGCCTCATTTTCGATAAGAAATTAACATGGCTACCTCACCTTCGCCATTTAAAGTTCTCTTGTCTTCGAGTTCTCAACCTTTTACGGGTTTTATCTCATACTTCTTTAGGTGCTGATAGGAACGTACTGCTTCGCCTGTACCGTGCACTCATCAGGTCGAAGCTTGATTATGGATGTGTTGTGTATTCTTCTGCCCGCCCATCTAGACTTCGCATCCTGGACACCGTCCACCATGCTGGTATACGTGTGTGCTCTGGTGCCTTTCGTACCAGTCCAGTCGCCAGTTTATACGTAGAGGCATCTGAGCCGTCGCTGTCTCTGCGAAGACAGCGGCTGGTAGTGAACTACTTCCTCCATCTTCGTTCGATGCCCTCACATTCATCCTATCATGCAGTGTCAGACGAGGGTAGGCTGGCAAGTTATCGGCTCCACCCTAGTGTCACTAGACCATTTGGTGTTCGTACAGACGAGATCCTGTCAGCACTTGGTGTTGACAGTGATCTTCCTGGCGTCTCTCCACTCATTCCGCCTCTCCCTACCTGGGAGTTTCCTGCACCTTCCATCGATTTTTCTCTGACTGCCCTTCCAAAAGCAGAAACACCAATGGTTGTATACCAGCAACGGTTTTTAGAACTTCGTGCGAAGCACCCCAATTTTGATGTGTTTTACACGGATGGGTTCAAGACAGTCGAATCAGTTGGTTGCGCCTTCGTCCTAGACTCTCAAAGTTCCAGTTACTCGCTACATCCTGCCTGTTCCATCTATACGGCAGAGTTGTACGCCATTCTAAAGGCACTGGACTTTGCAGACGTCAATGGTCTGAAGAAAGTCCTTGTGTGCAGTGATTCGACCAGCGTGTTGCAGACTCTGGATTCGCCGTATTCCCGGCATCCGGTAGCGCAACGCATATTCAGACGGCTTGTGTCCTTATCTGCCAGTGCCGATGTACACTTCTGTTGGGTCCCTAGCCACGTGGGCATCTACGGGAACGAAGCAGCTGATGCTGCCGCCAAGTCTGTTGATGCAGATGGCGACGTTCTCGTCCACCTTTTGCCAGCTAGAGACCTGCAGAATGTATTCCGTTGTTGCCTTCTTGACACATGGCCGAGTGGGATACGGAAACAGGGAACAAGCTTCACGCTTTTAAGCCCACCATAGGTGCTTGGCGTTCCTCGTCCCGTCCCTCTCGGCGAGAAGAAGTTATTCTTACCCGCATGCGTCTAGGACACAGCCGTCTTACGCATAGTCACTTGCTACAAGGGCTGGACCTTCCGTTGTGTCGTGTTTGTAATGTTATTTTAAGCATTCGACACATTCTCGTTGAATGTGTCGATCTTGCTTACCTCCGTCAGACTTTTAACCTTTCGGGCTGTTTGTCATCCCTCTTGGGTGATGACAGAAGTATTTTATGAAATGTTTTTAGTTTTCTGCGAAGAGCTGGACTGTTCCACCGTCTGTAAGGAGGTTTTTAGTTTGGTTGTTCTGACTTCTTAATGTGTTGTGTTGACTCGTGCAGGTCTTTTTACAACCTGCACTTTTAGTTTTTCCCAAGGGGCTATTTACCCCCTTTTTTAGTTTTCAGTCAGAATTTTAGATAAGGGGATATTTCCCCGTATACATAGAAGGGTGCAAAATGGCCTTAAGTGCCGACGCACCCATAAATTTTAAATCAATCAATCAATCAACCAATATGACATCCAGAAAGAGAAATCAATAGTCACACCCATAGAACAGTTAAAAACTACATAGCTGAAACCTTAGAGAGAGATGAAACTGCGAACACAATACATCTAGATCCTTCCAATGCATAGGATAGAGTTAAAACATGGCTTGCTTATGGACAAACTTAACAACATAGGAATAAGATAGATAAGCAATCCTATTTTCAGTACAAAATTCCAATTAATCAAATAAGCTACATCATACGTAGTACATAAAAAGAGCAAATTAGCATCATCAGCAGTAAACCATCATGCAAACAACTAAGTGAGTCTAATTTATCAGAAAAATGCTTAGAATTTACCTCTACATTAATAATACTACCAGAATACTAAGGCTTCAAAAGTGAACACTAAGAAAAATGTTCAGATTAAACACCATTAAGCCTTTTTCCCATGATTATGAAAAAACTAAATATGCTGACCAAGGCAGTAATTTATTTTATTAAAAACATAAACTAAAACGTAACGTTTCAACCTTCTAGCAAGGTTGAAACGTTACGTTTTAGTTTATGTTTTTAATAAAATAAATTACTGCCTTGGTCAGCATATTTAGTTTTTTCATATTCAGATTAAAGTATAGGTCATCTTGCAAAGGATCATTACTCCCTACATCTACAAGTAAATAACAATAATTATTCTAAATACTACGAACTTGGGCAAAATATAGTCAAATACACAACACAAGAAGGAAAATTAATTACAAGTAGAACAGCAGACACTCAATATCTCAAAACAATCAGGTAAAAATATTCTACAACAAACTGCCTCATAACGCAAAACTGCTAAGTCCCCAAAACATATACAAATACAATCAATAAAAAAAACTACTTGAAAAGGGAAAACTCTCTACAGTCTCACAGGGTTGGTGTAAAATAACAGCAAAACGTAGAAGCATGCACAGTCAATAATGCTCAATTTGCATACAGTTCACATGCAACTCTCATGAAAAGGCTCAAAACAGTTTCCCAGCTGTTGTCATCTGTACTTGGTCAACAAAAACCTGCAGAAATCCTACCTTTCCTACCCTTGCTTGAATATCTAAAGAACAACCTTCATACTACAATTTTGAAAAAAGGCATACGTAAAAGTGTGTATGTGTGAAAAGAATATCAGTGTATAACTGAGTAGATGCCTGAGTGTACTCTTACATAATTTGAAAAAAAAACCAAAAAAAAAACAATTTACTTATAAATCAAAGACTATAGCTAATAACGTTAATTTGAAAATACGCCGATAGAAAAATTTATAGTAATTACAAGCTTTTTAACATATCATAGTAATTAGATTACAGGTAGATCGTTAATTACAAAATATATAAGTTAAATACACTAAATAAGCATAGTTGATTGGTTTGTAGGTAGTGAATATAACAAATTTACAATGCTTTGTGCAAAAACTATGTCAACTTTGCATTATAAGTAGAAAATTAAACCAATTTGCCTTTGAAATACATTAAAAATAGCACAAAATAACATGCATAATGGAAGATTAAGAAACTTTCTGATGCATTAAAGTACTGACTAGAGCTGAAAAATTCAAGTACTATAAAATATTAGTTTCTGATTCAAGTAACTTAACTGTAAATATTATCTTTTGTGTGTAAACTATAATTGTTAGTTGCACTAATAGGTACAAATATTAACTTTAAACGCCTTCATACACTCTAAATAACATGACTTGTATATATGAATTAGTAACAATTTGTTAAAAATTAAGTTAAACAAAAAGAATTAGCTTTGTTTTCTTAAATAAATATAAAGTAGTAAAAATACTAAATGAATAATTCCTTCTTTTGTTATTTAAAGGATGCCAAACAGTGTAAGACAGTTGTTATATTACATATTTAACTCATCATTTATCAAGTATTCAAGCATAAAACCTGGTAATTAACATAAAGAACATAAAATTTAAAGGCAGTAACAATATTTTTTTAAAAGTACTGTTTTTTTCCTAACTTTGTGAATTAAATACTAGTACATTTTGTCAAATTATAAATAAAATTTACCTATTTCTTTGGTATTTGTACTATAGTCAAGGAAAATGTTTCTAAAACTTGGCTAGTAGTTTGTGCGTTCACAGAAAATCGGAGAGTTTTAGCTTTATTTGTCCGTAACTGGATTTAAGTGTAACTTGTTAAGCTCACCAAACACAATCTTTACCAATCTTGAGAGCTAGTTGAACTCTAACGTTTCGAATTTCATATAGTAAAGGCCTCTATAGTGGTAAAATACACCCAGTCTGAAAAAAAATTGGAAATGTTGTCTTCTTCTCTGTCGATCCCGACCAAAAGTGTTCTCAAGTGTTTAAATATATTTCTTAACATAACTAACTTTTAAGAAAAGAATGCATTGTGCCCAGATAGCTTAGTTGGTTTAGCATTAGGCTTTTAACCTATCTGTTGAGGGTTCGAGTCCCTGTCTGGGCTGTTACACTTTTTAAATTTTGTCATCGGATCTTGTTCAGAATAGATATAAAATATGTTAACAGTCTAACAGATTATTACTTATCTGCAAATTTCGCAAGTAAGCTTTAAAGTTTCTCAAAATATCAGCATCTTTAGCTAACCGTACAGCATAACCAGTATTTTTATCATACAGGGTGTCCCACGAACGGCGCAACTGGTAATTAAGAGTGGCGTTACTTTGTAACCGAAACCTGTACAGTCATACACCAAATGTTAGCCCTGTCCAAGTAGATATTTTTAAACATAGAAACAACAAACGGGGTGCAGTGTTGTTCATGCAGTGTTGCCAAATGTAAGTGAAAGTGTAAATTTATTTTTCCACAAAGCATGGAAAATTGCATGTCAAACATTCGTACGGAAATTTGGACGTCAATTTCCACCTTGGGTAGATGGACTATTTCGCCATCTATAGTTCAGAGAAGAAAACCGATCGTTTTCGCGTATAGCCAATCCTGAAATGCCTCGTAAAGGCGTACCGGTCCAAATGGGTGTTTTAAAAAAATTATGAGGTACAGTGGCAACACTGTTGATGTTTGAAGGCAACAAAAGGTGTGTTTAGATCCAATTTTTGCAATTGAAAACAATATTGATTTAATAGGGCGCAAATAATTTCACTGGACACCATGGCATTCTCTCTTTTACAACCTTTTTTTAGATCATTCGGCGCACATGGAGCGGCGGGAGTCGGCCATGTGCGCCGAATGAACTAAAAAAAGGTTGTAAAAGAGAGAATGCCATGGCGTCCAGTGAAATTATTTGCGCCCTATTAAATCAATATTGTTTTCAATTGCAAAAATTGGATCTAAAAATTTTCTTGCTCGCTTCTCTCGCATTCTACTTGTTCTCTGGAATGTAATGTATTTAAATAATATGTGTTCCATATTTGTATTGAATAAGCTTTGAATGCGTACACAATTTAGTGTTAGCTTGTTGCATACGTATTTTCTATTTTATGTTGCTCCATGTTGCATATGTGTAAAATATATGTTGTACATAAAAGTTACATATGTATCTTCGGAATGCATTTATCATTCATTTTATGCCATTCAAAAATACAGTTTTGTGCTTGATTTTCATTATTAGCTACTGTGAAATGTGAAATTGACGATATTGAAAATATTTCAAATCGTTTGTTCCAAACAAATTCTTTAGCACAGACTTCTACCCCCTTTTTGCGTAATTTATGAGGTTAATAACGTCTTTCATACTACTACTACTACTGGTAGTAGTAGTAGTAGTAGTAGTAGTAGTAGTAGTAGTAGTAGTAGCAGTAATAATAATAATAATAATAATAAAGCCATTATTAATATTATTATTATTATTGGTACGTTTATCCTGGCACTTGCCCCCCTGACAAAAATTCGTGGTTGCACACCTGGTATTATATTTTTCTGCAAATTTTGCCTGACAAAAATGATTTGAGTAATTAATTCGGCATAAACGGTTAAGGGAATGTTCTACCTTTTGTGGGGGAGTGCGTCATGGGCCTTGGGGGGGATACCCCTGTAAAGCAATACTAATAATGGAGGAATTTTATTATGATGATTAAACTATTTGTACAATAAAATGCCTTCCACTCACCTTTCATCAGTCATCGTCACTATCTAACAAGGTTTGTGCCAATTCCAATCCCGAAGATGAATCGCTGTCACTGATGTTGTCGTCTTCATCCCTGTCAATACCACCTATAGATCCACCAAGCTTTCTGAAACCTCGGAAAATATGCGAACTACAGGCTTCCCCGTAGCTTTAACTAGCGACACTAGCGCCACTGCTCCCGTGCTAGGGCTTCAGATGAGTCGGTGGATGTATAGTGAAATAACGATTCTGTCCACAGTGCCCTCTTTCTGGCAGTAGTCCTGTTCAACAGTGATAACATGCCTGTCATGACCTTCCCAGTCAGCTGGCGTCACAGATTCCACCGCATTCCTTGTCACTTCCTCCAACCTTCACAACGTCAAATCTCCTGTTATACTTTTCTACCTCACAAGTCGTTTTATTTTAGCCCACGCTAGTTCAATGGCATTCAATTCGCACATGTAAGGAGGCAACCGAAGCACTGAATGGCCATTCGTCTTCAAAAGTTCATCCACACGAAAAATCCTATCTGGCGACCTGTACTTTTCGATAAATTGGAATAATTAAAATTTTTTCATGCTTTCTGAAAGTGGCACTTCGTTTAGTCTTAACCAGTCTATCATCTCCTGCTTCACTGAATATGTACTCGGAGGCTTATTCGTCTGTATGTTGTGGATGGGAGCGTTATCTAATACGCAAACACTTGCCCTCGGGAGGGCTGGCAGAAGTTTTTGCCTCACCCATTTCTCCAAGTTAACGGAATTCATCTGTCCATGATAATCTCCGGTTGCCTTTCCTGCCCTAAATATCAAGTCTGCTACGTTTACGAAGCCGTGCCTTGAACCAGCATGAACTAAAATTAACCTATTAGAGGAACTCGTGTTGGTTGACACTCCTTGTAATGAGTCACTTTGCCAGCATTTCCCAAAGGTGAGATTGTTGTCGACCCATGACTCGTCGATGTATACTATCACACGATTCTCCGATCTGAAATTTTTAATTGCCCTTAAATATTTGGCACGCCAATGAACAATATTTGGACGTTCCATGAGAATTTTTCTGTTGCTTCTGCACTTTTACCAACTGAAACCCATATCATGAAGCAGACGTCGTAAACTATGCACTTTCCACGGAAAATTATTTTTTTCACGAATGGCTGAAAGAAGTTTTCAGCCGGCTTTCCCGCTTTTCGTTACATGTTAATTATATTCATAGTTAACCTTCAGCGACCCAGTTTAATAGATATAGTCTGCTCTATACATTTACTTACACACACACACACACACCAGAACGTTCATTCGATTTTTAAAATAAATTTATTTTCAAAAACACGGAAGATGTGTGAATTCCTATACCGTTGCTTGTGCTCATCTTTGAGATGTTTCGTGGCTTACGTCATCCGTGGAGGTTCACGAATGGTTCCCAACTTTTTCGAACGCCAGACTTCAAATCACATTGAAAGTCCTGATTCTATTATCAGATTCTCACCCTTTCCTACAGGATCTTCTGCATGTCTGCAACACTGAAAAATTGAACACCAAGTCGAAGCTCCCCTCCCCACACTTCCTCCCCGTTCACCCCGAACATCACCCCGTACTCGCAGTCTTCTCAGCTCACAACTGTAGTTGTCATAACTTGGAGAAATCATAAATATATTCCCTTAGTACATATCTCTTATCATTAAAAAGGGGTATAAATAGAAGCACATTTTAAATTTTGTTCCGTCACGGATAAAGAATAATAATTTCGGAACCTTAATTCTAAATACCTGATTTAAGACGCGTGATTAATTGTAAAATACAATTAATATTTTAATACTTGGTGGTTATTTGTTTATAAAATAATAATGGAGTTTGCACGAGTTTTTGTATTTATTAATTTTACCTTTTGTCAAGTAAAATCGTCATCATTTTGTGAGTTAATGGAACTGTCTTTCCGATACCCAAACATCATCGGCACTATAGCTCTTTTCAGTTCTTACGGCGGGCGCTCTAGAAGCTGGCAGGGGATGTGGGGAGCAGGGTTGGCATGTTTAAAACAAAAGTGTTTAAAACACTTTGTTTTAAACGTTTAAAACACACGGCTTTGTTTTTTTTACGAATGTTTTAAACATGTTTTTTTTAGAAGTGTTTAAAACACATTTTGGTACTTGATACTTTATAGTCTGTGATAATTTTTTTGTTTGGTAACCCTCTCTTTTCATTGAATCTGTGTTAATTATTCCGTGCTTTACGGGTATCACTTATCGCACAACACTTGAGCAACCTTATGTTCTGACATCAAGGGAGAAAGCTGTTTAAATTTAGGCTAAGTGCCTACGTTGTTAGGTTAGGTAGGCTAGCTATGTATGCACAAGGTAGCAAAACTGTTGTGCAACAAGAAACACGCGTGCTTTACTGTAGAAATCGAAACTTCTCAGTTCCTTGTTTTCTACCGTCCTCTAAGTTTAAGACTGGTGGAAGCTGGAAGTGGAAATTAATATCTGAATACACAATGCGTGATTTTGATCATGACGTGATTTTTTTTTCTTTTGCGATACGATTCATTGGTTTCTATAAATGAATGAAGCGCAAATGCTTACTTTTGGTAACATAACTCTGTACTTGGAAAGATAAATTGATCTGGAGAATCTATTATGACACTGCACGTTGTTTTCTGCTATATAAACTGTTCAGGCAGCAGGATATATTTCACCGTGATTTTTCCAGGACGAGGATAGTGATTTTATAATATTTAGTTTCTTGAAATTTAGATGAATATGAATCCTAACCTACTTCAGCAGTGACGAAAAAGGGGGGGCTATTACCCCCAACTTTTGTCCCTGCAGTAGAGGTGTGCGGGATCCCGAAAAGTCGGGACCGGGATCGGAAAAAAAAATTCCCGTCCCGATCCAGACTTCGGAAAATGACTTTCTGACTTTTCGGGATCCCAAGCAGTCGGGAAATACCGAATGGTCATTTTAAAAAGTCGTCAATTCTCGACGTTTTCTGCATTGTAAATGTTTGTAAACTTATCGGAAATTGTTAGTTTTTGTACCAGAAGTGCAAAAACAAGCAATTAGGATGGAAATTACGTGTAGAATTCGAGATTTCAAGAGCTGTGGGAAATTTCGAACATGTCCCGTCCCGAAAATTTTCCGACTTTGTCGGGAAATAGAGAATTTTCCCCGTCCCGAATGTCGGGATTTGAAGAATTTCCCGTCCCGACCAAAAAAATTCTGTCCCGCACACCCCTACCCTGCAGTATGGTAAACCTTACCTCCAAAGGAAAATAAACTGTCCTTGCCGCCACTGTACTCATAACAATGAGTATTTTTTCTTTAACGACTTTAACCATAATTTACTGTGGAAAGGTTGAGTTTCTTTTGTTTAAAACATGCTTAAAACATGTTTTTTTAAACTCATGTTTTAAACTATGTTTAAAACAAAAAAATGTTATAAACCAAAAAAACAGTTTGTTTTGTTCTTTTTTAAAAAAACACAAATTTTGCCAACCCTGGTGGGGAGCAGGGAAGCGACCAATCCAGCGCGATAAGAAACGTAGCAGCCACTAGAACGAGTCTCACGTAGTGCTTTTTCCGGCCGCGTCGTGTCTCTCGGCGCCACTGCTGTTGTCTGGTTGAGTAGATGATACTACAGTTCTGACCAAACAATAGAGCCTTTAATTGACATTAATGGCTTTTTTATTCATTTTCGAGGGGTGAAGCTATTGTTAATTAATCTAGCGCCACGTGTCGTGGGTGGAGGAGGAGATGAGTCATCGATGACTCATGCACACGTGTGAGTTTGAAATTAATGGTTTTCCATTAGTGCACAAAAGATACTACTATGTATTCCGTTTTTACCCTAACCTAACACTATTGTTGTATTTTATTAATGCGTTTCTGCCGGATATGAGTCACAGATGATTTATACTGACGTTGGAGTTTGGAATTAATGGTTTTTCCATTAATGTACAAAAGACACTATTATGGAGTTCGTTTTCGGACTATTCTAACACTATTGTTGTATTTTATTAATGCGTTTCTGCCGGATATGAGTCATGGGTGCTTTATACAGACGTGGGAACTTGGAATTAATGGTTTTTCCATTAATGTACAAAAGACACTTTCGGCCTATTCTAAGGCGTCACGTCCGGCCATTTTGGCGTCGGTGGTGAGTCATATTAGCTATAATTAAGGATCCGGATTTACCCGTATTCAACCGGTGCCGACGCGTTCGATCGGAGGTAGAAGATATTATAACACATGTTCGCTTTAAAGGCGAAGAAATTGAACGATGTAGCCTATATGAAAACGAAGTATGCGGGCAGAATCCATGTTATTAATATTAACCTGTTACGGAAGAACCTGTTATGAGTTTGCATTCTTCGCCACCCTATTCCGTGAGCGATCATTGATGCGCGTGGGGGAAGAAAGGTTCTCCATTGTTACGGCCCCCATCACTCTTCTTCCGGAGTTGAATGGAAGTCAAGTGTCGCCAAATTTTTACACACGGGTATTGATTATCTTTGAGGTTCCAATTTTATTTGGTGGAAGTAATATACGCGATGTTTTCTTCCGCCTTTTGTAACATTGCAAAGATTATTTAACCTAAGGCGTAACGAATTTGACTGAACTAGGAACATTCAGTTCCAGTATCTACAGGTTAAAGTGGATGCGATCCACTATTTGCTCTTATTTCGGGGTTGCGAACCACGGACCATTTGATTATGGACTTATAAACATCAGGATTCACGTAAAATTGACCAGATGTTTTTACTGTTAGGGACAATATTTCGCATTTTTTGTGTATTTTTACTCAGAAAACGCTATTTGAACGATTCAAGCAAGAGTTCGCATGGCAATTTAGACACACAAACTGTGTTTCTTCAACTTTAGCTGAAGTTTAGGTTTATTTTTTACTCTAATATCACAATTTCATCTATTCTGGCAGGAGTGTTTATTGCAGTTTAGACTTGCAAAGATAATTTTTTCAACTTCTTTTATTAATTTTTCTATTTATTGCCTTTTGTGTCTTATATTTATTAATTCTTAACTTTGAGTTTTGTTCTTTATTTAAAAAATTTCTCTAATCACTAAGGAAGAAGTACTTTTAAGTAAAACTGTACCCACAAATTTTATTATTACTATTATTATTAGTATTATTATTATTATTGTTGTTGTTTTTGTTTTGATGTAGTTGTTGAATCTTGTTGTTGTTGTTAGGGTTTATTGACTTCCACTACGCTATTTTTGGTTTGCTTCGTAGGAAAGTTTGCTTATTTTAGAGTTTCCTAGGTATTTTTTTACTGTTAGGCTAGGTAAAGTTTCCTAAATATATGAGTAGGGTTCCATATATTTTTGTTTTTGCATGTTTTTTATATGATGTGATCACCACAACTCTCCAAGTGCTTTTACTGCATGTTTCCATTTTTATTGAGGCTTAGTGATTCCTAGAGCCACTTTATGCATGAGCTGAAAATTTCGATCTCAGATAGCCGTCAACCTTATGTCAGAGTATTTTCGAGTATATTTTAGACTTAGATGTTCCCCATCTCTTTTTTTACCGTACGAGATGTAAAGATAAAATGTTCTGCATGTACGTAACAAGTATTAGTTTTATTTTGAAACGAAAAATGAACAAGTCAAAAGTACATTTTGCTATAAACATAGAAACTATATTTCATGTTCCCCCGGAATGTGAATGTCGGAAGGATACGTATTTTGTAGACAAAATGCATTTTAAGCACAGAATAGAGTCAACAGAGAAAATATTGGCACCTATACTGACTACATCGCATAGGTCAGCCATTTTGTGTTTGCTGTTCAAGCAAGAGAACATAAAATAAACGCTCACGTTGGAACAAAGCTCATTTTACAATGGATTTTCGCTTTGGTCACCCGTTTGCTATGATTGTGTGCGGCCCGTCTCAGAGCGGGAAGACTACATTTGTGGACAAGTTACTATTTTATAAAAATGAAATGTTTACTCGAGTACCGAAATCGATACTCTGGGCGTATGGTGCTGTTAGACCAAATCTTAAATTGTGTCAAGACACCAATATTCAGTTTGTTGAAGGAATACCCGATATTGCAAATATGGATATTGAATCTCCAGGATTAATTATTATTGACGATCTGATGAACGAGAGTGGAAAAGATTCTTCAGTAGCAGACATTTTTACCAAGTATTCTCACCACAAGAACATGAGTGTTATATTTATTGTACAAAATTTATTTCATAAAGGTGCAAAGATGCGGGATATAAGCTTGAACGCGCATTACATTGTGTATTTCAAGAACCCTCGAGATAAGCAACAAATACATTATTTGGCACGACAATTCAAACCTGACGAAAGTAGAAGTGTTTTGCAAGCATTCGAAGATGCAACAGAGAAACCTCATAGCTATTTAATGTTCGATATGACACAACAGAGTCCCGAAATATTAAGAATGAGGGCGCATATATTTCCAGACGAACAATTAACTATATATGCGGCAGGAAAGCACGCAAACAAGTCATTTCTGGTGCGTACTTCAGAATGACCTCACAACTGAACCAACACGCTCCAGCGCTCAAAGTTTTGTGCAAATCCAACCCTCAGCTGCGTAAACTATTGTTGCACCGTGCGTCCCCCGATCTAGTACGCGTTCTCGGTCAATGTGCTGCCAATACAATAAAAGGGAATGTTCCACTTTCAAAAGTACAAAAGTCTAAGCTCCAAAAATTTAAAGTCACTCTACGAAAGCTAGCTGCAAAGAGCACTTCGCTTAAAAAGAAGAAAAAGTTGCTTATACAAAAAGGAGCTGGATTTCTACCTTTTCTTATTGGCCCTATTATCGCAGCCTTAGGAAGTGCCTTGTTTAACAAATGAGTGTAAAAAAATGATACTGGTACCTGAAGAAGCAGGAGCCGCAATGCAAGCTTCTGCCGCTCGTTCACAAATGCACGAATCGCGGTTAGATTCTGATATTCATGCTATATTGGCAAGGCAAGATTATAGTGAACCCGAAAAATGGAAATTATACCAACAGGCTCTTCGAAGATACTTACAACATACGAGTCCCAGTCAGATATATTTACCCGTGATAGAAGAACAAGAAATACGTGTAGATACAGAGCGAAAAGAACCTCCACAAACTGCCACACTCAAAGAAGAAATTATTGCTTCGGTGCCTAGAACACTCCAGAAAAAGACAGAATTGTTATTGAAAAGATTGCTTGCTTCTCGGAACATAAGCTGGGATTCTCAAGGAACAGTCACCATGCATGGGAAATTATATCAAAATTCCAATATAGTCGATTTGATTAACGAAGTTGTACGCCCACGTAAAAAAAGCAGGAAACCAATAGGAAAAGATCAGTTCGAACGCATTCTTCACTCTTTAAACATCCCTCGCGAATATATTGTTACACACACGCCTCCACCCCCTTTAAGAAAGAGGAAACCTGAATTGATTTGGGAAGACTTGTAACATGGATCTGAAAACTTTGTACTATACTCATAAACTTCCTACTTCTTTTTCTAATAGTGAAAAAATATCTAAGGCTTCAACACAATCTAGAACTCAAATTCAGAACTGATTGTCAGAACAGGATGCGTATACCTTACATGTTCTGCTCGTAAAATTTTCCCTCGTAAACGTTACGAAGCTACGGCTCCTCTTGAACTTGTTCAAATGGATTTAGCTGACATGCAAAATATCTTTCGATTTAACGACAGTTTTAGATACATTCTTTGTGCAATTGATGTGTTTTCAAGACAAGCGTACTGTCTCCCAGTAAAAAACAAATCAGGCGAGGTTATGGCAAAGGCTATCACAAAGATTATAAATATATTGGAATATCCTCCCGTGTATTGTCAGACAGACAAAGGCAGAGAGTTTTACAACGCTCATGTGAAGAAAGTGTTTCACAAGTATAATGTGCAACATTACAGTGTTAATTCTGAAATGAAAGCAGCCGTGGTCGAAAGATTTATACGTACTATGAAATCAAAATTGTATAAGCATTTCACTGCAAATAATACCTACAAATATATTGATATTCTAGCTAAAATTGTTAAATCCTACAATCATTCTTACCATAGATCCATAAAAATGGCGCCTGCAGAAGTAAATTTTGATAATGCTTTACAAGTGTGGTCTCGCTCGCGCGTTAAACCAAAAGAAAATATCAAATTTAAATTTAAAATTGGTAATTATGTAAGAATAAGTAAAAACAAGCTCAAATTCGAAAAAGGTTATTTGCCTAATTGGACACAGGAAATTTTTGTCGTTGACAAACAAATAAGTACTGATTCCCCCACGTATAGAATCAAAGATTGGAACGGAGAAATTATAGAAGGGATATTTTACGAACCTGAATTGCAGAAAATTAACTTGGATCCAAATAGACCTTTTATTATTGAAAAAATATTGAAGCGAAAAGGAAATAAGGCGTTTGTACATTGGCGGGGGTATCCCAGAGCCCTGAGATCATGGGTATTTATTTCTGATATTACTCAAGTTTAGGTTAGTTGACACTATGGCACAAGACGATTTCTATCTTACTTTACCTTCCAATGCAAGTTTAGACTTGTTTCCAGACAACACAATTGCTCACTTTCGTACAAAGTTGAGTGAGTCAATCGAATTGGATCAAAAGTGGGTTGTTGCTGTAGCTGAAGTACATATGACATGTAGTTTCTATAATATAGCTGGAGATAACAATATTATTATATATGAATATAAACCTAAAAACAGAGACGAAGTGTTTTACAGTGAAAGTGTGGTCCGAGAAGGATTTTATTCCAATATTTCTTTGTTGCTTTCGAATATTCCTCCTCCAAAACGAAAAGTGCTTGCTCAACATGTAACTTTAGGATACGATGCACATAAACACACAATTTACGTGCAAACAACTTTGGAACATGATGAAAGCATGAAAGTACTTTTGTCGCCTTCCTTGGTTCCAGTGTTTGGTTATTCGTTATCTGTTCCAGAGAAAAAGGAACTTATACATTCTGATATGGGATCAGGGATAGTACGAACCTGTTCCACGTATCCATGCAACATGGATTTTCATATTCCACACGAGATTCACATTTGCTCAAATATTGTGAAATCTCAACCAAATATCGGCCCCGTGATAAGATCATTCAGCACTGTAGACTATGAATATGGAGCAAAGAAAAGTTATATTTTCGAACCACGACAATACATAAAAGTTGAAAAAACAATATATTGAAACAATTGAAATACTATTAAAATCAGAGCACGGCACCCCTCTCCCATTTCAGTTTGGAGCGTCGAGCGTAACATTACATTTTAAAGAAGCGGAACAATGATCGCTGAAGGCAGTGACAATGAATATTACGTCACTTTGGTTTCAAATGCGTCCAAGAAACTTTTCAGAAACAATACACCTTCTCATTTTAGTACCAAACTTGCATATCCAATCAACTTAAATTCTGGAGAATGGGTTGTAGGGCTCTCTGAAGTCCACTTTACTAATAGTCTTTACAATGTTATGAAAGGGGAAAATGTGATTGCATGGACAGTTCAAAACTCACAGCCAGGTCAGGCAAATAGGCAGAGTGGAAAAACGGTGGTGCCCCCTGGATATTATCCCACTGTAGACTCTGTGTTACAAGTTTTGAATGAAAATCACATAGGAGAAGGGCTTTTTCGTTTCAGGTGCAATTACTCCGCAAACTCTGTCGAAGGAAACTACGATTCTCAATTATCCACACTCAAATTTTCGCCCATCTTAGCATTACAGTTGGGCTTTGAACCAGATAGAAATATTGTGAAGCAATCACAAGCTTCGAAACAACCAAATTTAAGTATTGGCGTTCCACAACAAATTATGGTGTACAGCGACATAGTAAGTCACCAGATAGTAGGAGATACTAAAGCTCCACTTTTCAGAATGTTTACAATACCTTCTGTTCCGTATGGACGTTCACAAAGCATTATTTTCAATCCTGTTCATTATTTATCAGCATCAAAGCATTATTTCGACACCATTGAAATCCTTTTAAGGGACAATGCTGGTCGTAAACCTTCATTTGCATTTGGGGAGTTGACCGTTAAACTTCATTTTAAAAGAAAATGAAATACGACAGAGGCGAACTGTACCGCAATTACTATCTCGAGCAGGCCGGTTTGGGACTCCCATATTACTCAGGTCCACCCTTTCAAAGGGGACACGGGTTAGGATCTATCTTCAAGGGGTTGTTCCGTCTGGCTATTCCATTACTCAAATAAGGCGCTAAAACTTTAGGAAAACAAGCACTGACAACTGGGATGCAAGTAGTGGGGGATGTGCTGGAAAATAAGCCGGTAAAGCATTCGATTAGAACTCGGTTAGGCGAAGCAGGAGAAACATTGAGAGGCAAGGCAGAACAAAAAGTTTCTCAACTTCTCTCTGGTAGCGGAAAAAGAAAACGGAAGGGTGCAACTATAAAATTTGGCATCCCTCTAGTACCTTCTCAGTTCAAAAAGAGAAGGCGTAGGGGAAACAGAGGTATTGTCGATAGCTAACCACCATGTCGTTCTTACATCCTGGCTCCTGTGATTGTACAAACTCGGAACTTGATTTGTTTACAATTCCACTCACTCAGACAAGTATAGAGAATTCAGCATTAGTTGAATATCGACCACTTTCAACGCTAACTTCAGATTCTCCAGTCGAATTTTCAGTAGTTGGGGGCGGCGATGAATATTTGGACCCTTCGCACGTTTATTTGTATGTGAGATGTAATATTACTAAACCGGATGGAGCAAATTTGGCTCCAGATAACTTGGTTTCCCCCGTGAACAATTTTCTACATTCACTCTTTTCTCAAGTTGACGCAATGTTGAACGACAAATTGATTTCATCCTCCTCTGGATCATATGCCTACCGTGCTTACATTGAAACTTTATTGAATTACTCGAACGAAGCTAAAAAATCTCACCTCACTGCCTCTCTCTGGTATCGCGATACTCCTGGAAAACTAGAAAATCTAACAGAAAACAAAGAAATTGAGAAACGCATGTCTTTTGCAACAGGTAGCCGTAGTTTCGAAATGTATGGTCGGCTTCATACAGATATTACCTCTCAGCCCCGCCTTCTAATGAACATAGTGTCTATGCGAGTTAAATTGCACAGAACAAGCGATGCGTTTGCTTTAATAACTAGTGGGAATTCAGAATATTGAGTTCAGTTACAAGATGTCTCCTTATTTGTTCGCCGTGTGACAATTAGCCCTCATGTAGGCTTAGCTCACAGTGAAGCCCTTGAAAAAGCAACACCAAAGTACCCTATAACACGAGCAGAAGTAAAATCAATCACACTGCCTCAAAATATCACTTCCTACAATCTGGATAACATCTTTTTAGCTACAGTACCTAAACGTATCATAGTAGGATTCGTATCGACTAGCTCTTTCAATGGTAGATTTGACTCTAACCCTTTCAACTTTCAGCATTTCAATCTTAGTTCGCTTCAGTTTCAAATTGGTAATAAGTCTATCCCAAGTCAGCCTCTGGCACTCAATTTTAGTGACAAAAATATCGTTCAAGCATATTACTCATTATTCTCTGGTACTTCTCATTATTTTTCTGATAGTGGGAACGGTATATCGCGTGAGGACTACGATAATGGATTTGCCCTGTATGCCTTTATTCTTTCACCAACCATGGAAATTGATTCCACCTGGGACTTAATTCGCGACAGTAGTGTGACATTAAAGGTCTCTTTTGCTTCGGCACTTCCCTCCTCAGTCACTTGTGTTATTTATGGAGAATTTGATTCTCTGGTAGAAATTGACAAGAACCGCGCCATATATACTGATTATAGCAAATAAGCCTTCAGTTGAGTGACTGTCGGCCTCAAAGTAGGATCACAATATGAGAGCCGTTATCGATTTTATAGGATTTCGAGATAATCATGGAAAATATATTCCGTAAGAAATAGCTGTTGTGGATCCAGATTCTAATTGTTTGCAATCATGGGTATTTAAGCCTCCGTGCGCATGGGATGATCTCGATATCAGAATACAAAATGAAAATTTATGGGAAACTCAAAATGTGCACGGCCTCTCTTGGCAAGCTGGAGAAGTGAATTTTACCAATATGTCCACTATTTTATCCTGCTGTACCGAAAATGCCGCAGGCATTTATTCCTTTGGCGCAGAAAAGTGCCATTTCCTTTCTACCTTACTTCAACGCACTGTGATTAACTTGGAGCAGCTTGGATGCCCTAAATCAGCTCTACTAAGTTTCCCTGCCTATACCTGCTGTGAGAAGAACCACCGCCTGAGAAAAATAGCTTGTGCTCTGAGAAACGCGCACCTGTACGGTCAGTTTCTACACCACTACAGTTTCATTCAGCACGTTGTACCTGCATGTGCCTCAACCCAAGACGAGAACAACTCGTCATCAGACTGCAAAGAAGGCAGCATCTCGTCGTCAGACGAGAACTTATATTCATTGAATTCGGCTGCAAAATGGATACCATAAGCATTGCCATGACAGTACATCAAGACAGTGTTCTATCTGAAAGCTTCGTTGGAGTGTTTGCAGACAATACGTTACCGAAAAATATCAAGCTTCCAGCTTCCCTGATTATCAATACAGACAGAGATTCGGGGCCTGGAATACATTGGACTGCCCTGTACATTGATGCGAATTGCCACGGAACATATTTTGACAGTTTTGGTGAAAACCCCAGTGCTTCTGTGACAGCGTTTTTGAAACGCAAGTGCCTTTGTTGGTGTATAAACAGAACAGTTATTCAGAATCCGTTGTCCAGTGTGTGCGGATTGTACTGTATTATGTTCCTCAATTATGCCAGCAGAAATCTAACTATGGAATACTTTCTATCTTTCTTTGGGAAAGATTTGAAAAAGAATGACCGCATAGTGAGAAAAAAATTTACAAATGCATTTTCTTGACTTTATCAACAGTGTGGATGCTGTGAGAGCCTAATCAGGGCA
The DNA here is from genome assembly GCF_977018435.1 of Lepisma saccharinum. Classification (NCBI taxonomy): domain Eukaryota; kingdom Metazoa; phylum Arthropoda; class Insecta; order Zygentoma; family Lepismatidae; genus Lepisma; species Lepisma saccharinum. Next base: position 58,115,663 of record NC_139245.1, read on the forward strand.
CAGAGCTTTGTAGTAGCTGGAGGTTCATTAGCCTCAGAGTACTTGGGTAAAATGTGAACATGGATAGCAGAATTTTGAGTGAACAGTAAAAAACAATCAGCCTGGATATCGCACTTGTGAAGAAATTATATTAGAGATAAAAAAAGCGTTAGTATAACGCTAATTTGTAGTAGAATAGTATTCTCTGATATGTAACAATTGAAAAAGCTTGATGTATTACATACTTTGTAGTAGACTAGTTTGTGAAAATAAAAATTTCGTGTGTAGAAACAATTTGGTTCATTTATAAAAGGTGGTATTAAGTTACTAAAAAAGGTACTTGAAAAATAAATAATCCACCACAGTATTAAAAATGTAAAAACATCTGGTCAATTTTACGTGAATCCTGATGTTTATAAGTCCATAATCAAATGGTCCGTGGTTCGCAACCCCGAAATAAGAGCAAATAGTGGATCGCATCCACTTTAACCTGTAGATACTGGAACTGAATGTTCCTAGTTCAGTCAAATTCGTTACGGCTTAGGTTAAATAATCTTTGCAATGTTACAAAAGGCGGAAGAAAACATCGCGTATATTACTTCCACCAAATAAATTTGGAACCTCAAAGAAAATCAATACCCGTGTGTAAAAATTTGGCGACACTTGACTTCCATTGAACTCCGGAAGAAGAGTGATGGGGGCCGTAACAATGGAGAACCTTTCTTCCCCCACGCGCATCAATGATCGCTCGCGGAATAGGGTGGCGAAGAATGCAAACTCATAACAGGTTCTTCCGTAACAGGTTAATATTAATAACATGGATTCTGCCCGCATACTTCGTTTTCATATAGGCTACATCGTTCAATTTCTTCGCCTTTAAAGCGAACATGTGTTATAATATCTTCTACCTCCGATCGAACGCGTCGGCACCGGTTGAATACGGGTAAATCCGGATCCTTAATTATAGCTAATATGACTCACCACCGACGCCAAAATGGCCGGACGTGACGCCTTAGAATAGGCCGAAAGTGTCTTTTGTACATTAATGGAAAACCATTAACTCCAAGTTCCCACGTCTGTATAAAGCACCCATGACTCATATCCGGCAGAAACGCATTAATAAAATACAACAATAGTGTTAGAATAGTCCGAAAACGAACTCCATAATAGTGTCTTTTGTACATTAATGGAAAAACCATTAATTCCAAACTCCAACGTCAGTATAAATTATCTGTGACTCATATCCGGCAGAAACGCATTAATAAAATACAACAATAGTGTTAGGTTAGGGTAAAAACGGAATACATAATAGTATCTTTTGTGCACTAATGGAAAACCATTAATTTCAAACTCACACGTGTGCATGAGTCATCGATGACTCATCTCCTCCTCCACCCACGACACGTGGCGCTAGATTAATTAACAATAGCTTCACCCCTCGAAAATGAATAAAAAAGCCATTAATGTCAATTAAAGGCTCTATTGTTTGGTCAGAACTGTAGTATCATCTACTTGGTTGGTCTGTTGCGTAATCCCCGCTCCCCACTTCCCTTGGCAGAACTAGGACCAGCCGCCGTAAGAACTGAAAAGAGCTATAGTTTGGTATTATCCGCAATTTTAATTTGCACAACGGTGGTTTATTGTACTTTTTTGCTGTAACGATGTAAGGATTCCAACGAGAAAACAAGTAGCCAAACTCAAGATATGGAAATGCACAACGTAATTATATAACCTCAGATTATAATTAACGGTATGGTTATGAACGATAATGTTAATGGTTAAGGTGAGTAGAAGGAGTTGATTCCTTCACCGTCCGAGCTAGTACTAGGTTTAGTAACACTATAGCTTATTTTGGCTAAAATTAAGTTATACTTTCATATTTTCTGGTGGATTTAGCTAATTTGTAAGTATAGCAAATTGCCTAATCATGCTACGAATTCTAAATCCTCGTACTGGATGAGTATAGGTTTAAACGTTCACCGTCCGAGCTAGTACTAGGGTGAGTAATACTATAGCCTATTTTGACCAAAATTAAAGCCAAATTTTTATATTTTCTGGTGGATTTAGCTAATTTGTAAGTGTAGCAAATTGTCTAATCATGCTACGAATTCTCAATCCTTGTACAAGGTCAATTGACACTAGGGCCAATTTTGGCTAAATTTAAGCAATATTTTCATACCATCTGGTGGATTTAGATAATATATAGGTGTAGAAAATTGCCTAACCATGCTACGAATTCTGAACTCTCGTACTAGGGGGATTAACAAGAGCTCAAATTTTTTAATATCTGGCTTGGGAATATTCTCCCTCCAGGGTCATGTGACCACCTGTTGATTGGTTGAGAGTGTACTTGGGTTATGCTCAAAACAGGTGACTAGTCTTGTTTGGGAATGACACCAAGATAATTTCTTAAATACGAAAAGTACTGATTACTTGATTAATAATATTGGATATTATTTTTGAGCTACCTTGCTTTGCTTCTACCTAAGGTAGTTCCTTAGATATGCATAAAAAATAAAATATAAGTTTTACTCATATTTGCTAAGATCTAGTAAATACTACAAGTGTGTTGCTTAGTAAGAACTCTCGTAAAAAGGATTGTTAACAATTTTTTGAACTTACTTGTATTACTTAGATCTTGAATACTCTCTTGAAAACTCTCTTGATTGTTAATATTATTTAAATCCAAATATTATAAAATTAAGATCTTAAATAAGAGTCTATAATAAGAAACATACTTGATATTACTTAACTATAACATGTTAACAGATATGCCTGATAAAATATTATGTGAAATATTTAAGTATTTATTTGATGAAAATAAGATAGAAACCTTTTTAAATCTGGGTAAAAGTTTTGTGAAAAGATTGTTATTATGAACCATTTAAGGAAAAATTACTTGAGTTAAAAGTTCAGATCAGACAGCAGTTTTGTGGCTTAGTAAATTAAGATATTTTTGGCAAGAAAATTGTTCTGTGACTCGTTCATTCTTCACATCAAATACAAAAGTTTTCTCTGCAATAAGAATAACACTACAGAGGCTCATGGAATTCACACACAATTTTGATATTTGTTCTATCATTAACCACCACTTGTTTTCTTTTTGATGTGTTAATAACAAACATAGGTCTGTGTGCCTTGAATTCGCTGGGACTATAGTATACATCTATGTTTCCCTCAGTCACTCTTTTGTAAGAAGTGTATGCTTCATATAATTTGAGATAGTCATCTTGTGCCATGTCCAGATTATAATTTTCACGGGGGAAAATCTCATTGCGTCCATTTTAAAGATAAATATTTTTAATCTTGCAATTGCCGAATTTGCTGGAATCTTTTTCTTGATTGTTTTCTCTACCAGTCTGGAACAGTATAATTACGAAATCTGGCATATCATACTGTATAACTACTGAATTGATTAGTGGCGTCAAATTCGTAATGCCCACCAGAGGCTAGTTTTTGAACACTTTGGTAAGTGTAAAATTGAATAGGCACTTGTGGATTTTTTAGAATATTTGCTTTGTATTTGAGGGCATAATTAGTCTCGTTTTCTACTGCTGGTATCCTCAGCTCCATGGACTTGATGATACACTTGGATGCTTCAGGTAGGATGTTGGGGAGTGTTGTACCATCTGCATTCAAGGTACTGTAACGCATTAGAGCGTCATTATTATTGGCTGCCCTGCGAAAAGTAACCCTCAAACCACCCTTCCATATGATGTCCTTGTAGTCTGAGAAGAAACTCGGCAGCAAACGCATGGGGAACAGCACTGTGTGGCTTTTTGTCAGGATTTTAGTTCCTGATTCAAATCCCCCTTCCTGGTAATAGGTTGCATCTATTTTGGAAAATTTCAGTGTTCCTATGGCAGTAGAAGTGATGCCTGGATAGTCTACACGATCTATCATAGTACCATGTTTTCTGATTTTCATTTGAGAGAACAAGTGTCGTACAAAATTATCTGCTAGTTTTATGTTTGCACCAGGGGTAAATGCCTCACTACTCTCATTTTTCACTACTTCAAATTTGATATACAAATAAGCCCTGTGAGGGTGTACAAAGCTGTCACCAACGTATATGTCAAATTCTATCTCTCGATTTGGCTCGTTGAGATTAGCAAAAGTACGACGATTGGGAGGGAAAGACTGCAATTCGTAACTCTCAATATCCTCCATGTTAATGGTTATTTCATATATTAATTTCTAGGATTGCTGTTGTGGAGGCACCAGAAAAATCTACCACTTTCTCTTTTTCATTGGTTACCACAAGCTCTATGTGGTTTATGCGATTGAGGCATACCGGAAAATAAATTGGTGAGGAGGGTGTGTAGATGATTGGCTCCATAAACTCAGAATTTTGTTTAAAAGTTGCTATGATTCCAGTTTGTTTGTGACGCCCTATTTTGACATCGGAATTGGTAATCATCCCTTTTGCTACATTACAATGGATATTGAGAGTCTCTATGGCCAAGAATTTAGGAATATGTGTTTGATGGCAGGCTCGAGTTTTGTGTTATTCTCGATACCCAGTAGTGCACTAAGTGTATCCAGATCAACTGTTTCAGTTGCAGAAACCAATTCTACTCTGTGTGTAACAAAGTTTGTGATAGTAACACTCCTCTATGCATATGAGCTTGTAATGTTGATAGATTATACTGACCAGGAGTAATAATAATTTTTCATTGCCTGTTGCAACCATATTATTGTGTTCTGTGATATTGGGAATAAGATGCATACTGTAGAAAGCACGAAGATCTATAGATAATAGCATTGTGTAAGCTGAGTTTCAATACTGAAGTCTCGCTGGTGACATGGAACACCCCCATAATGCTTCAGATGCCACAGTTATTTCTGATAATCTATTTATGTATAAATAAAGCGTTTTGTTACTTTTATTAGATACTTGTATTTTTAAAAAATTGAAAATCCACCCATTTGTGGTAGCGCTCTACATATTCACTGTCTCGGTTATTTATGGAGGCGATGTAGTAGTCATGTAGTAGAGTCCCTTGTACGTAGGTGCACCCCATGTGGGAGGACCCACATCCCTCACTCTCTACCCTTGAATCGAACTTCCGAGAAGTCAATCGCTCCTACCGACTGTATGGCTGTCCTTTTTTGTTGGACATTTGACATGTTGTGCTTTGTCTCGTGTGTTCTTCTCCGTGGAAACACGACGTGTGCACACATATCCTCCCAAAAATAATTTCCGAATTAAATTATGACAGATTTGCATCAGGTGCAACACAAACAGCATTGGAGAGATTGAATTTGTTGAATCGGTAGATATAACCACATTTGCAGGTTATAAACTTCTACAGTGGCTCTTCAGCGCTCGTGTGTATAAATATAATCCCCTCACATTTTTATAATAATCTTGACATTGAATTAATAAGCAGGTTTGCATATTGAATCCTCCACCCGAAATTCATTTAAAATATTTAAATTATATTTTTTGTTCAACTGTACAAAATACACATGTATGTAGTACTTAAATCCAGCCAGATCGCACATGGGAAGAAATAAATATCATACCTCCAGGCACGAGTAGTATAATAAACCTGCTTCTAAGCCATTAAGTGAGTCCCAGTGTTGCCAACCCACCCAAGAAAATTTCACCATATGATATTTTACAGGTGAAGCTAACCTACCAATAGGAGTTGGCAACACTGACTAGTCGCTTCACAAACCTTCTGTTTTTTAAACATTTTGCCATTTGATATTTCACAGGCGATGCTAACCTACAAATAGGAGTTGACGGTAAGTATGCAGTAAGAAGAAGAAGAATTAATGACGCTAACTGGCGGTGCAATGTTAATGCTTCCTCTTCTTCTCCTCCTCCTCTCTATCTTTCCCCCTCTTCTTCTTCATCTCTGTATTTTCTAGCATACTGATCTATTGCATGCTAACCAAACCTCTTTGGAGGCAGGGGCTCTTGTAACGCCACTGGTCCTCCACATGTATGTATGTATGTATGTATGTATGTAATGCGATTTGTTGACAGAATGACAGATTGAACAATAGGTAGGGGCTTGGGACGGCGGAAGTTACTTTCTGGTTTTTCAGTAGCTGAACAATAAATAATGGAATTCCTCACTGGCCAATTTTAACCTTACAGCTAGAAATATTCAAAGTATGAGCTATCGTGAACTAAACTAACCTCACTCGCCCAAGACAGAGTAGTCTTATAGAGTAAAGCAGATGTGACTCAAAGGCAGAAAGTGGTGCATAGCTTTGATTGGTCGTGACAGGTCGATCTATCGTGAACTAAACTAACCTCACCCACTCACCCACCCACACACACTATGCCTTACAGAGTGAGGCTGCTATTTCACTTGTAAGGGCCAACACACAAGATCTATTGCAAACTAGATTAACCTACGACATAAGCCATGGACAACCACTCCAAGCCTTCCAGACAGGGTATAAGCAACTCACCTCTTGCAATTGTATAACGGGGAAAATTAACCTACAGCTAGCAACACTGTTTGAGCTGCTTGCGACGAGTAGTGTTACCAAACTTACACTTTGCAAATAGGCTAAAGCTAATCCTCTACAGCTAGAAGCTGGAAACATATACCCTACCAGAGTATGCTAACTTACTTCATGTAAAAATAGACTATTACCTAGTACGAGTTAAGCTGTGACATACAACTAGCGATCGACACGACCACCTGACACACACACACAGAGAGTAAGACAGCTTATACGCAGTTTTTTCCCACACATGTACTGGGTTTAAATGGTAACTTGCAACAACTATTTCACTCACCTCCTAACGTATAATAAAATAACCACAGGTTTTTTATACTTAGTGCCAGAACATGGTGGTTTCAGCCCGATTATTCTATTTGTGCATGATGCCTGCATTTGGAATATATAATTCTTCTTACGGTATTTTTGCGTGCTCCAATAACCTTGCGTTCAATTCACGGAAGCTATGACGTGTATTTCCTGTTTCGCGAACATACGAGAACCTTTCACAATGTTGCATCAGATAATATATTGCAAGAGCGAGTTGGTTGTGTATATAAATCTAGTCTTGGGAATGGACATGAATATAATGTCAAAATTATTGCATAACTTAAAACATTGACATTTATTGCACAGTGCTTTCTAGCAAAGGTAAATTTGGAATGCAAAAGCTCAGTCCCCAGATTCGAATACTGTTAGGTTACACAGCATAAAAATTTCATGACGGACAGGAAGCGTTGTCATATGGACTGACGATTATTATTATTTTCTTAAAACAGACCTAGTAATAAGTTATAACCTGAGCTGTCTTGCAAGTCTCTCGAGTTTGATATCTGGTGAAGGAATATGATGCCACTATAAACTGTAAACAAGATATGCAGTCCTTGGCATGAGATGCACGAGGCTTATGACCTCGACCTATACAGTTGTACAATGGATGTTCTTTTTTTTTAAGCGTAGCGGTGTGTTTCCGCTTATTTCAATGTCATCGAGCGTGCATTGCAAAGAAGGGAGGGAGACCATAACGGATAATTCATATTTCGATTTCAATACTTTCGCTACTCACGATTCACCTGCTATCTAGAAGGACACTGGACGATGGTTAAAAGCGAGGGAAGGAGAGAAATGTTACCTTTTACCCCTTTGATTGTGTGTGATGAAATAGTTTTAGATAATAATAGTAATAGAATTTTAGAAACGGCTGTATCGTGATGCGAGGCTGAAAGCAATTTCGAAAGCAGTCTCGGGCATCTTCGCGTTCAGCCATTCTTCTTCTTCTTTTTTTGACCCTATCAACTGGTAGTCGATTTTAGTCATTTTCCTGAGTTTTTTTAATTTTTTTTATGTATTTAGTTCGCTATTCACTTATATTTCACAAGAATGAAAAAAAAATCTATTGATATTTATTTATACTGTTTGTTATATCGTCAAATTACATCTTCTTGCATATCCATAAAGAAGCCATATGGTGGGAGGAGTAGGGTCCGTGAGCAGGGCAGTAAGAGATGTAGGGAATGGAATTCTATTTCGACGCAAACCATTATATAATTTATCTCGTTCTCTGTCGAAATTGGGACATTGTAAAAAGAGATGTGTAGCATCTTGATTATCTTCTCCACATGCGCAGGCTTGTTTTGTTGTAATATGTAGTCGTGATAAATGATCATTAGTGCGAACATGACCTGTACGTAGACGTATTATAAAAGTAATAACTGATCTTGGAAAATTATATGGGTAGTACCAAGGTTTGTTTTGTGAATGTTCTGCAAACCATTTATGTGTTGCCCGTGGATTGAAATTGTTCTATACACCACTGTTTCCATTTATCTTGAAGTTTATATTTAACTCTTGGAAGAAGGTCCGTGTATGGAAGTCTCACAAGTGAGGTAGTTTCCGATGATCGAGCGGCTTTGGCACATGTGTCCACACGTTCATTTCCCGTGTTTACTTGGTGAGCCTTTACGTAACTAAACTGGACGTTGATATTTCTTCCATTAGCATACTGAGTTTGTTGGATTATAAGTATGATGAATAAAGGATGTTTACAAATCTGAGGATATGAGGAACTCAGCGCCATTAATACGCTTAAAGCATCTGTTATGATGAGAATTTTTGTGTAATTATTATGGATAGCGTATGTGAGAGCTTTATATATTGCATAACTTTCTGCAGTGAAAATAGAAGTGTCAGGTGGTAAACGGAATTGTTTGTTTATATTTTGATCTGGAATGAAATAAGCACAACCCACACCTAAGCGGTCTTTGGATCCATCAGTATATATGATTAGGTGTGTTGGCCATTTCTCTTTATACATGATATGTCTTCCTAAATCCCTGAAATGGATATTGCGTTGGGTATATAAGGGTATGTCTAATTGATAAATTAAAGGATGTTGGAAGGTAAAAGACTTTGCACGTGATTCCAGGTCTATGTATTGGCAATATACAAAATAAAAGAATGTGTGTTTAGGATCTATGGCTTTATTTTCTGTCCATTGTTTTTGTATTTCAAATAATTTATTGAATGGGTGCGTATGATTTTCCCAGGCTTTGAGCAGAAATTTTATTGTTAATTGGATCCGTCTATGTGTCAAACTAGTTTCTCTGCTTTCCATATATACACTGACATTAGGACAGGACTGCATGAGACCTAAGCAGGTCTTCAAAGCTTTTCTCTGTAGTATGTCTATTTTGTCTAAAAGACTTAATTTTGCACCCCCATAACTAAAGGCTGCATACTCAAAGTTTGATCGAAAACAATTCCTGTAAAACAGCAGTAAGATTTTGGGGTGGCCACCCCATTTAATTGTTGTGATACTACGGAGTATATTTATTATTTTACGGCCTTTATTGATTAAATGCGTGATGTGTGTATTCCATGTGAATCGCCTGTCAAAATGTATACCTAAATATTTATGTGTTTCTATTACTGGGATATTAGAAATGTGTGGTATATTGTTAGGATGAGTATCCAATCGTTTATTATTAAAACAAATAATTTTTGATTTTGTTTCGCTGATGGATAATCCTTCTTTGAAAAACCACGCTCTTATGATGGCGATTAAATTCTGCATTGCTATTATACCTTGAGTAGCATCATCTGTAATGTTATAGAAACAGAAATCATCTGCATACTGAAGGGGATGAAATGGTAGAATTGGTAATGCATGTACCTCATTCGTATAGATATTAAATAAGAGAGGGCTCAGAGGTGAGCCTTGAGGTATGCCGATTGAAGTGGAACGAGGATCTCTTAGTTTGTCGGCGAACCATCCGAATATAATCCTGTTGGAATATAGATTCCACACAATTGTTGAAAGTTTTGGGTGTATATGAAGATTCTCTAATTTATGACAAAGACTATTTAAATTTATAGAATCATAAGCTTTTTCAATATCTATAAACAAACTGAAACAGTAGGAACGCGTTCAGCCAACAAGGAAAATGCACATGGAGGGCGCAACGGTATTGTCCATGGATGTTAAAACTTTTGGGTTTTTCTGAATAAACATACATATCAGTTTTTGTAGTCTCCAGATGGGACCGGAGCTTTTGTTTTGGTTGGACAAGGGGGTTCAGATCAATGCATGGACATCAAAAATAAAAGAAAGAATTTTACTCCACTGCTCACTTGTATTGAAGGCGCCGTGTCTTCCAATAGCACACCTCGCGAGGCGTACCTGCATGTATGCAAAATATACTTAATATAATTAATCTCTGATGTGAAGCGAATGGAGAGTTTGTTTTTGCTGCTGTGATTAAATACTAAATCAAATCTCATTACATAACTTTGAATTATATTTGTTAATTCGATCTATATTCTATCATCGCTATAGGTGCAGGAGAATTTCTTTTAAAAAATGTCTTGTTTCTCGAACCTGTGGTCTGTAGATTTGCTTTTGTTGGCAGCAGAAACAGAAAATGGCACCATGTTATTGTATACTGATATGGGTGTACTGTAACCATAACAATTTTCTAGTTAAAAATCTATGTCGAAAAGCAATAATGGGGGGGACTTGTCTGTGTTGGGTCTTATTAACAACTTCACAGCTGTACCTGCACAACTCATCGACAACAAATCAACAATGTTAGGAAATGTGTGCATGGCTCCGAGAATACAATTTAAAATCACTAATGTGACATGAACCCCCTTCAGCTGTGTGTATTTGAATATGCGAAAATTAGGCACTTTGAATAATCGAGGAGAACAATCAGAAAAAAACAGCTTGCACCGGTATGGCGTGTTCAAACTTCAGACAAATGACCCGGGCGTATGGAGATCACTACGAAAATTGTAAAAAAAAGAAGAGGACGCGAGGCTATTTTGGTTAATGCCAACAATGAGGATGAAAAATGGCTATTTTGATGAAACTGAAGAAGTGGGGCACTTAGAAAACACACGTCTGCTTCGAAGTGCATTACACCAACAACTACAATTGTCCCCCCCTCCCCCTATTCTGATCTAGGTCGGATGACGTAGTGGTAATCCCACCCCCGATGGCGTATAGACTTAAATGTTTCCATGACATGAAATACTGTTAATGGAAATGTGTCGTTTTCTAATGTTCAATATAGAAATCAGATGACAAGAAAATAAGAAAAGAAATGTTGCGAGCAGATACCCAAACACATATATGATGTCAACGGTGCGTTCATAACTAACATGTGATTATTCAAAATTCAAATAGTGCAGTGAGAAACAACCAAGTAACTAACTCTCTAAGCTTCTTAAACCCGATGAGGACAAATACAAGCCCATCCTGATCTGAGAAAGATCTATATATCCACTATTTTTTCCATCCTAACCGATTTTGCTTTTAGGTCCATTCAACCCCTAATGTTATACTGACTTTTTTACGAGCTCCCCCTGATGGTGGAGGAAGCGAATCTATTTATCCTTGCCAAGTTGGACGATGTGTGGGAGACTATAATTTATACATGTGGTTGCTTGGATGCTTACAGAGGATGACAAGATACCCAAGGATGCCATAGCTCGTGCGATTGAGGCATTTTATTAAGCACATATTTTGATGAGTAAAGAATTAAGTAAGTAAGTCACAACAGACTGAGGCATGGTTCGAATCTCTCGGTCCAGGTATGGATACAAACAGGCACGAAGTTGTGTGTGTAGACACAATTGATAATGAGAAAATGTCCTTCATCCCGATAGCATAGTGGTAATGTTGTTCTTGCCTTGTTCCCATCGATAACATAATGGTTACACTGTCCCCTATTAAGATGTTCTCCTCGAAATTATTCAATCACTCTCTCTCTTCTCTAACAAAAAAAAGAAGTTTTCTCAAACGTTTAGACGACTACGAAAACGTTGAAATGTAAAAATATTGTTGCATTTTAATCAAATGAATTCGTTGAACATGCCTAGCCTAAAATAAAATTCAACAATTAATGTTAAACATTTGCCACTCTGAAAATGCGACGGAGAACACCTAGGCTATCATCATAACATCATTTTCAGCAGGATAATAATAACAATATTATATATATATTAAGGATTAGGCCCAATAGATTCTTATTTACTACACTTGTTTCTAACCTGTCCACATTGGAAACCGAAAACACAAGTACGAGACACTAACTTAGGAGAGGACATACAAAACTACTCATCTTAAAACTTCAGTAGATATTTGTCATGGTACTCCCTCTCTCTACCCCTCCTTAAATTCGATTCGAAAGGTACAATCATTCCCGTTCTTGAATAAGAAGCACGTATGCCTTCAGAAAGAGAAAAGAAGAAATAAATAAATCAACTCATGCATATTCTTCATGTATGTACGCTTGGTAGCAATGTGACAAGAAACAGTATTTTTTTTCTCTTCAAGAAATTGTTTTCAACTTTTTGCTGGGTGGGCCAACAGGAGTGGACGGAATAGCTTATTCATTCAAACTGGAAGCTTGCTTTCCCCCAACAATTGAAAACACATTATTTCCAGTGAAATATCGACTCACCTACCTAGAATGGCTACCACGGGCTTGGTGACTGAATACTAAAAACTACCCAGCGACTTACTTCACAGCAGTGTCACTTAGTTTCAACAAGAGCAGTTCAAAGCTTCCCGGGTGTCCTGCAAGGTTCGGTATTTATTTTTTAAATAGCAATCAGATGAACTGGCTTTACAATATGAAGACCCCTTTCACTGTGTCGCTTTTGGCGAACGTCACGACTGTGTTTGTGTCTGTACTGTGAGTTAAATAAAAAATGTGGAATATATCAGGCAATGCGACCTCTTCTTTCGTGATCCGAACTTCGAACAGAAACTTGCAAATATGCTTGCCGAGTTTTCAAGTGATGTGTCAGATATTGAATTTTTCCAATACAGAGGACGAAGAATATATTCAAAGCAATCATGATACCGATTCATATGTGTCAGTTGACAGCGATGAAGACAACCAAAGCAGTGGACCTGATACAGTAAGTGACAAATATTTTTATGGTAAAAAATAGATTCAAGAGATCTTCAGTGGAGACTACGAAACATACCAGAGTCCAGGAATATAATAAAATTAAAATTCTTTTGACTCATCCCAATCTACGAAGAAGAAACAAAGTAGATCCAGTTGATGCATCGGGCTACATTATCACAGACACTATGCTGGAGAACGTGCAAAAATAGACAAGCAAAAATATAATTGAAAATATGAGAAAGAAATACGTTAATTCTGATAGAGTTGTGCTCAAATCTTGTACCCTTACAGAACTGAAAAGCTTCCTTGGCCTCCTCATTTACAGTGTAATTTTAAATAGAACAACAAAAACTTTCGATCTCTTTTTGCTACAGACGGAACAGGTCGAGACATATTTCGAGTAACCATGTCATCAGCTAGATTTGCAGTACTTCTGAATTGTATGAGATTTGTCAACCCTGAAAGCAATTTTGCAAGTTCTGAGTGAATTTAATGTCAATTCTCAAGCTTGCTATTCGCTTGGTGCTAATATAACTAGATCTAATAATCAGAACACATTACATTTACAATACTTATCTCTATTACAATAAAGGAACAGATGGGCTACAGTTATGTGAAAACGAGAAAAAGCTTTCTATACATAGGCAGGCTGTACCTAGTAAGACTGTGTAAACCTAATTTTGATACAAACAGAAATGTAACTACTGATAACTGGTACACTTCCATGGAATTTGTAGATGTACTGTTAAAAAACTGGGCTAACTATAAAGAACAGAAAAAAAAATGTCACCACAATTTCAGGCTCAAAAAGTTGGAAATAGTATATACAGCTTTACGAAGAATGTTACAATAGTTTCTCAAGTACCTAAAAAAAGCGTAATTCTCATTTCAAAAATTTTGTGTTTTGTCTAACAATTGATTAAATTAAGTACCGAACATTATCGAAAAAGCAATTCTCGAAACATTATACTGAAATGTTTACATTATAATAAGTGTCCTTGCATAGCTGTTCCAGTTTTAAACTGCTTCCAACACGGCTTCTGCTTGCTTTTCAATAAAATCTAAATTATGTGCAGTTCAATTTACGGTGCTAGCGTGTCTCACTGCTACACGAAAAAACCTACAGGAGTTTATTTTTCCTGGAGCTCTGAAACCTATATGGTACTGAGTATCCTCATCATTGCGATGTGATGAGAAACATGAGTGTCCATGTTGTGAATGAAAAGGCCAGAAAATCGCATGTCACGGCTTTTTTGATGTTATCTGTAAAAAAAAAAAAAAAAAAAGCATAAGAGTGAGGATCGTGTCGGAAATAAGCGTGTAGAGGGCGAGGCTTCCAGCATGAAGTTTAAAGGATGCCAGTTCCTTCTGCTTGCCTTTGTTGCCTTTTTTGCGAATAACTTTTTCTATAAGATATGTGTCTCTCTGCTTAGTTTTGTTGAGTTCTTCTTCATAAAACCTGCCTTTGAGAATTTCACCTCGGTGATCTTTTATTATATATGTATTACGAGCCCCAGGTTTAACTTGAACCACTATAAATAATTCAGTACTCCAATTTCTGGTAAAACCTCTTTAGAATAAGTGCTTATATTTACTAATTCTTACTTCATCACCAACTTTGTATTTAGGTTTTTTTGTTGTTGGTTGGTATCTAGGATAGTAAACAGTACTGATCAATTTCTGCTCCTCAGATGAAGTTACCTCAGAGGGTTTCATATTGATTGTGGTGTGAACTGAATTATTATATCTATCTAAAAGTTTTGGTAGGATAGTAAGCCATTTATAATTACCTTGAAGGGTAAATTGTTTATACGTATGATTTTTTAGAGTTCTGTTGAATCTTTCTACAATAGAGGCCTTGAGATCATAGTAACTCGAGTAATGTTTTATTAACCGGCTTTTAATAAATTGTTGGAACACCAAATTATAGAATTCTTTGCCATTATCTATTTGTAGATAGCGTGGTGATCTTCCACTCTGATTAATAATTGTCCTAAAAGCTTCTGTAACACATTTTCCAGTCTTAGATTTGAGCGGCAATGCCCAGGCAAATTTTGAAAATGTATCTATGACAGTAAGTATATACTTGTATCCTTTGTTGACCTTGTATAAATTTTTCAGCTGTCCTTCATGAGGTGCCATTTCCACCAAGTCACACTGCCATAAATCATCTATGCCTTTTGTGACTACTGGTAGTCGCTTATAGTTATGTCTGGCTGGTTTGTGTAATTCATCAACAATAATTTGTCTAGACATAGTATGTAAACAAGAATATTGCAACTATAGGGTGTTCAGCAGCTGATACTACAGGATTTTCTAAATATAATTTGTCTCCTATTTGTATATTAAATTGCAAAGATCCATCATCTTCAGCATAAGATGTTTCTAATGTATTTGGATCTGTAAAATCCTCTAACTCTACACTGGTGACCTTTGGTTTGTTGTTAGCATTAGTTATTGATAGGGTAGTGGTGTGCTTGTGGTTGTAACCAATATTTGATCTTAATTGGTCTAAGTGTGCCTCCAACAAAAAACTGGTAATAAAATTGTGCAGGGGACAGCTTATACAGTTTGCCACCTGGTGTAAATGGTGAATCATATTCTTTGTTAGGGATACTGTTTAATTCAAGGATTACTATATGCTTAGGATTCTCGATTAGGCCAGTTATTTCTTTTTCTGCTGTAGGCAATCTACTTGTTACAGTTTCAAGGTGCTCGTTGATAGTCCTAACAATCTCATCGTGACCTGGTTTTATTCTTATGTCCACAGCAAGTTTTTTGTATTGTTGCACAATTTCTTGAAGTTGCGTAGCAAAAATAGACAGAGTATTTGCTTGGTTGGATTCCATGGCCCCTAGTTGTTGCTTGATGTTAGCTACAATTGTCTGTAAATTTTCAACAACTGCCAATTTTGAATTTTGAGCAGTAAGATGATGGACTTGTCTTCTGATATCTTCAAACAAAGCATATGTTGATTGGTTGGAAGAGTGGCCACTGTTTGAGTTAGCTGTTTGATCTCTGTCTGGATATTCTTGATATCTTCTGATTTCAGTATGCGATTCACTGCTCTTTTAATATTTTTAAGTTCCTGTGATGTAGGTAGATTGGATACAGTATTCTGCAAAGATTCAAGTGCTACTTTCACAGTATTTAATTCAGAAGCATCAGCCACACTTTGCATAGCATCTTGAAGCAGGGTTATGTCTGCCTGAGTAGGTGTTGATTGTTGTAAAATTTCAAGTTTTGTTTGGATATCATCGATCAAGTGATGAAAATGAGATAGCTCAGATTCGGTGTTGAGGTTTTCAAGTTTGGTAATCTGTTGCTGGACACTGACAAGGGTGTCTATAATACCAGGCAGGCGAGATTCTAGAGTTTCTTGTACATTTTTTAGATCATTTTGTACTGCTGCTATGGTACCCTCAGGATGAGTTATGGTACTCTGAATTTTTCCAAAAATCTTCATATGTTTCAAGTTGCAGCTTGATGTTAGCTACACTACGAGTTATAGCACTCAAAGCATCAGAAGATGGTAAGTTGTTCATAAAAGTTTCAAGTGTCTCAATTTTTTCTTTAACCTCGGCTATGGCATTGTTCAGAGGGTCCAGATTAGGTATTTGTAGTGATTGAATTTGTTCTTTTAGAGTGGAAATTACTAGATCAAAATCTTCTTGTGATTTTATGCTTTTGACAATTGTTTGGAGCTGTGCCTGGACACTACCAATTTGCTCTTCTAGTTGTTGTTTCAATTGTTCTGAGTTGGTATTCTGAGTTTTTAATTTAGCTTGAAGAGCTGCTACAGCATCCTCTAAACTTTGAAAATTATCTAATGTTGCCAAGTCAGTATATTTTTGAAGCAAGAATTTAAGTTCTGAATCAATTTTAAGAAGAGGGTCCATGCATTGAGTTGTAAATTAGTAATTTCTAGTTGAAGACTGGCATTAAGTGTGGTTTGTAAAACTTGTAAATCACTTCTTAATTTTTTAACTCTGACATCAAGCATCAGAATCTCATCACTGTGATCTTCATGTCATGTATGGCCAAATATATCATTAGGCATTTTTATTTTTTTTTGATTTAGAGGTTATTTATTATAAAATATCAAATTCTTAATTCTATAAAAAAAGGTATAAGTTTGTCATAATATCCCGGGACCTCAATATATAAACAATCACCAGCAGAGACGGTATATACAGTGCCAGAAATCATGTTTGAGTGCTTAATTCTACAAATATTTCTCCCTACTGAAATTTTGACATCACCCTCTGGAGTTGTAATAAATTGTAATTGACCACCTATAGGTAATTGGTAATAATTTAAATTATTGTTAAATATGTATAATGTTTTACCTGTTTTATCATCAACATCTGTAAGTATGCTATTGAGATGAATAATTAGCAAACCACTTAGTTTAGATATTATATCAGGAGAGGGTGCTGGTGTCGGCAGGTCCATAATAGCTTTTTTTTTTAAATCCAAATAAATTCATTGGCATGTTTTATTTATTTCAAATCATTCTCTGTGATTGGACATTGATTACCACTTCTCAAGTCACAATGACCCCACGGTAAAGTATGTATGCCATATGATAAAATACATCTCTTATCGTCATATGGGTGTAGAGCTACTTTTCTTACAATATTGCTAGTCAACAAGTGATCTTTACTCTGAATTCTATTTTCTGATGTTTTAATTAACCTCTGTGACTTGAGACAATTTTTGTAATCTTCAAATTCAAGCTCTTTGTCTACAGTATCTCTACCAATGCCCTTAGCTGCTTTTTTGGCAACAGCACTACTACATGTTTTAAAACTATACATTTTAGCTCTAACCCAGCAAATCCTACAATAACATCGCCAAGTGTCTCATCTTTTAACTTGCCAGGCATCTTTTTGTTGTGAGCTTGAATTTTTGAATGTTCACTAGTATCAAAATATTTAATTAATTCAGGATATGATATATCTTTATAAACATCTTCTGTTTGAATATTAAGAATAAAACTATCTGTGTCCATGTACATTAATTTTATACGATCACCATAAAAAGGTTTCAACACATCATAATAAAGGTTTAACATATGCAATTTTGCCAATTCTAATATCACCGCCCCTACATAAATAGGTTTATCAAACTTAATTTTTGTTTTTTTCATATTAAAAAGTGCTATATTGTCATCATAAATTCTTCTATAATTAAAATTCGGCTTTGCCACTAATTTTTTGCTCCGGCTGGGGTCGGTAACTATGGTCAAATGGCTAGGTCTCCCAGAACACAGCTGGATCGAGGCAGACAAAGTGATACTATGAACACCTGGGATGTTATAAAAAGACTACCAGATCCTGAACAGCAGAATAAGAGAAATGGCAAACTGCTGCCTGATAATATTAGATGTCTTATTGTTGGGCCATCGGCTTGTGGTAAAACTACACTAATGATTGATAATTTTTTATTGGCACCCAACTGGTTAGACTGGAAAAATAGGCATTTGTATGTCTTCTCTAAGAGTTTAGAACAATTAAAATACCAGAAGCTGATGAAGATATATAATGGACTGGATATAGCCACTTTTGAATCAGATGTTAAACCACTTCATGAATGTCTCGATAATTCTGTTGTTGTATTTGATGATATTATATTAGATAACCAAAACAAGGTTAGAATTTTTTTTACACAGGGGCGACACAAAAACATAGATTGCTTCTACCTGGCACAGACTTTTTCTAAAATACCAAAACAGCTGATAAGAGACAAGAGCAATTTTATATGTGTGTTTCATCAAGACCATACCAACCTCAAACACATACATGATGAATATGTAGGTGGTGACTTGAGCTACAATAATTTTTCTAAGTTTTGCAGTAGGTGCTGGAACCAGGATAGTTATGGGTTTGTCACAATTGATATGACAAGAAAACCTAATAGTGGTAAATATAGAAATAAAATTAACAATTTTCTAGACATTGAAACATATATAAATAACCATGAAAAGACCAATTATTGATGATCTTGAATTAAGAGACTATCTTGTAAAAAGATTTAAGGGATGGAAATCAGAGAACCGAGGTATCTATGAACAACACAAGCGCACAGAACAGCAGATTATTGATGCTATTAGTGAACTAGGTAAAAATATTAAAACTGTTACAGAGCAAAATCAAAATTTCATCACAGAGCTTGTACCTGTAGCTGCTAGGAACATATTTGATTATCCAATCACCCCACTTTCTAGTATTCATACTCCTAGTCCTGTTGCTCCTCGAAGAATTGAAGCTACTCAGGATCCTATTGAATTGGGTCTTCTTGCTCAGAAATATTTAAGCACACCTAAGGACAACAAAGATGAAGTTTTGGTTTATATGCTGACACAGAGGTTGATGGTAGCATCATACATAGAATTGGCAATTTTAGGGTAACATTTATGGGAGATGATTTGATAGTATATTCAGAATCTCATCTTGGAGAAAGGGGTGGTTTTGTCAAGTATCCTGGAACACCTGGATTATGGGAACTGATGACTATGAAGAGACCTGGCAACTATACAGATCAAGATTATGAGCATTACAAAGAAATATTAATAAAATCAGATGCTCTATACCAGAACAATGATCCCACACAAAAAAGAGTCAAGTCTAGCAGTGGAGCAAAATACAACAACTTAATCAAGCCAATATGGTCTCAAATCAAAACAGGTAGTGGGATCAAAAAGTACAACATATTGTCTAAAGAATTTGTCTGGGTTGACGATGTCAGGAAACTTGTAGATAGATTGCTAGTAATAGCTGGGGAAGAAAATGCTGGCAACCACAGTTTTTACAATGAAAAATTTGGAATTATGGACATGATAAGCACTAAATTGTCTAATTTTATAGTGAATGACACTAAGGGGATTGGATATCTTATAAAAATTATTAATAGTCTTACCACCTAAATTTTGGAATATCTCTGAGGGTCGAGGGCTAGTTAATGACATCATAAACAAATTGCCATTTGAGCTACACATACCAGGCTATCAGTATTGTGGTCCCGGTACCAAACTAGACCATCGACTAAACAGAGGTGACCCTGGTGTTAATCCCCTAGATGCTGCTTGCAGAGATCATGACATAGCATACAACACACATACCGATCTTGACAAGCGACATGTGGCAGACAAAAAATTAGAAGAAGCTGCTTTTGGTAGATTTGTAAGCAAAGATGCGTCTTTGGGTGAGAGAATAGCAGCATTAGGGACTATCATAGCTATGAACACCAAACAAAAATTAGGGTGGGGGTTGTAATAAATTAACTAAATTAGCTACAATTTAATTGTGATAGTTAATCCCAGAATATGTATATAATAAACCAAAAATGAAGGCCAAGGGTGTTATGTATCAGATACCTTATGCAGGTCTTAAATCTCTTAAAACTATTGATAGTCTTCTAACCAAAAAGCAGCGCAAGAAAAAAAGCTCTTGTCTTGCCAAGGGACATGGTATGAAATTGTTACTTAGTACCCCACAATTAAAAAAATTACAGCAATCTAGAAAAAAATCACATATAGGTGGATTCATATTTAGTATCCCAGCTATTTTAGCAGCACTCGGCGCAGTTGGCAGCTTGGCTGGGGGATCGGCTGCCATAGCAAAAACAGTGATAGATGCCAAGAAGAATAAGGCAGAATTAGATGAACAAAAGCGCCATAATCTGGCCATGGAAAAACAAGGCAAATGTGTTAAGAAAGTTATAAATAAGTTAAAAAAACAAGAGCCGCTTACCAACCAAGATATTGAAGCTTTAATAAAACCACTAGGCATCAAAAATTTTAGAATAGTGTCTGATTCTTTACCAGAACAACCACTCAAAAAAGAGTGTGGCATAGTTAATTTGGATAAGTACAAAAATCAGGGCACTCACTGGATTTGTTATCTTAAATATTTAAACAATGAGGCATTTGTGTTTGATTCATTTGGAGGTGTTCCACCTGAGAATTTAGTAAAATATCTAAAATCAACTAATCTTTATTATAATAATACCCGTATTCAAAATTTCAAAGATATTAATTGTGGACATCTATGTTTATCTATTCTTAGATATCTGTCTCAAATAAATAAACCATCAATTGAAAATTTTCAAAAAGCTTTGTGGTATCTAAAACATCATGGGAGTATTCCATCTTACCAGCCAAAATTCAATATTGAAACTTAAATTACATGATGATATAGTTTATCCCAAAACAATAGCTCTTAGAGCATTCTATGGCATGTATTTGATCCCTAATATTACACACCACAACAACACAATTGCAGTTGGTGACCAAAAAATTGTTATTACTCCAGGCCAGTATAATTTGTCTACTTTAAATGCTCAGTTACCTAGAGGTATATTGTTAACTCAAAATTCTGTTACTCACAGAGTAGAAATTGTGTCTGCTACAGAAACAGTAGATCTGGGTACTATAGGAGAGCTATTAGGATTCGAGAACAACACAAAACTCGAACCAGCCATCAAACACACTGCTATTAATATACCTAAATTCCTAGCCATAGAGACTTTGAATATTCACTGTAATGTGGCCGAGGGTGCGATCACCAAATCAAATGGCATAGGCACTCACAAACAAACTGGCATTATTGCAACATTCAAACCTAACTCTGAATTTATGGAATCGATCATCTATACTCCATCACCAACATTATATTTTCCTGTGTGCCATAATAGAATCGATTATATTGAGTTGATGGTCACTAATGAAAAAGAAGAATTAGTTGATTTTGCAGGAGCCACAACAACTGCTATCATAGAAATTAATATTTAAATAAAAATACATACAAAAAATAAATAAATAAATAAATAAAATGGAAAATATTGAGAGTTATGAGCTACAATCATTCCCCCCCAAACCGGAGGACCTTTGCAAATTTATATCAAGCCAACACAGAGATTGAGGTTGACCTTGATATAGGAGATGGATTTATACACCCTCACAGAGCAGACCTTTATATTAAATTTGATGTTGTAAAGCTCGATGGTACAGATTATCCGGCTAACACAAATATAAGATTGGTAGACAATTTTGTGCCACATCTGTTCTCTGAAATTGAGATTAGAAAACATGGTGTTGTTATAAACAGAGTAGATTACCCTGGTATTACCTCTACAGCTTTGGCCACACTAAAATTATCCAAGACCGAGGCCTCATACTACAAAATAGGTGGATTTGAAGCTGGTGATAAGATAATATCTAAGAGTCACACATTATTGTTTCCTATGCGCCTGTTGCCAGGATTCTTCTCAGATTACAAAGAAATTATGTGGAAGGGTGGTTTAAGAATTACATTTAGAAGAGCTGCCAATGATAATAATGCTTTGATGAGGTACAGTTCATTAAATTCTACTGGGGCAGCTCTGCCTAATACCCTACCTGATGAAGGCAAATGCCTTATTCAGACAATGGAGCTAAGAATTCCAGTAGTTGAATATGAAGCTAGTTATGCTCTTAAATACAAAGCAGATATCCTAAAAAATCCACAGGTGCCTTTACAATTTTATACGTATCAATGTGTGCAGAAGCCTGCCACTGGTAGCTATTATGAATTTGATGCTACAAATTCATTCTCCAGTATACAATATGACATGCCAGATTTTGTGGTGGTACTGTTTCACACTGGAAGACACAATAATCAGGAAAAAATTCAAGTAAAGTTGATAGCTGCAACATCAAGAACATATATCTTAAAAATGGCAGAAATGAGGTATTCCCCAGAGAAAGTTATAATTTAAACATGTCCAAGGACGATTTTCTTAAGTTATATGAAGCATTTACAGCATACAAAAGGGTCACAATTGGGAATACTGACATGTATTACTCACCAGATGAATTCAAAGCACAGAGACCCATGTTTGTCATCAACACCTCAAAAAGAAAACAAGTTGTGGTTAATGACAGGACAAACATTAAAATTATCTGTGAATTCCATGATACACTTCCTGATGATACCATATGTAGTGTTATTCTTATAGGTGAAAAATCATATGTTTATGATGTAAGAAATGAGAGAGTCACTGAGCAATTCTAGAAGAGTTTTGCATATTACATTGTCTTAGTATTAGATAAGCAAGTTGGGCCCAGTATCCAATTAAAATTTTCAAGTTATCATATTAATACTCTAAACTTAAACTAGAAATAATTAGAAATAAACCGGAAATAAATATGTATAGATATGGGTAAATATGTAGATAGATATATATATATGTGTGGGTAAATATATATATAGGTATATGTGTGTGTGGGAGGGTATAGATTGATGTGTGTGGGTGTAGCTCTTAAGAGCATCTTAGCTTAGTTTTAAGTGTGGTCAAAACAATATTGAGAAAAGCCATATTTTTAACAAATTTATAAACAGCAATTTTGGCAAATTCAGGATTAGCCACATCAATTTGAGAGGGGTCATCTTTTCTCGGAAGCTTTTTTTTACAAAAATCGTAGGTTTTACACAGTAGCAATGAAATTTTATAGACATTTTGCCTTAGTTTTAAGTATTTCTATTCAGTCAAAATACCTCATCATTTATCGCGTCAATTTATCAATTACACTACTGATAAGTTCGGAGTGAAGGACATGGTAATGTGGATTAATATACGTTGCACAAGTTAAAAACCAGACGGTGAACAATTAACATATTTAATATAAACTGGACGTTATGTCCGAAACATTCAAATACATTGAGCCATGATATAGCAAGAATTACACAGAATACATCTGCTTATGATTCCTCTTCTTCTGGCCGTGAAGACCATACCTTGTAGCCATACGCTTAATACCTGGACCGTATCATCCCTCCAGGTGTCCCATTAACAAAAAATCAGGTATGCTGATCTGGTGGACGGCGAATCCTGGTAGACCTTCTCGAAGACGAGTGAGGTGTGCTAGGACCTGGTCATGGGTATCCGGCTCTGCCTGGGGTAGGTTTTGGTACTGTTCCACCGGGCTTGGCTGAATACCTATTTGGTATTGTAACGTTGAAGTCGTCGCCATCTGTAGTGTCGCGTGAAACACGTCTCTTCAACCACCTGGGGTGTACCACTTCTGTGACCCCATCTTCCAACATTATCTCGTAGAGGATACTATCCCCAATTCGACGAATGGCAATTCCTGGGATGTAATTCGGAGTACCGTGTTTAGGCGATTGAATCCAAACTGCTGAGTTGATGGCGAAAGTACCATATTTCGACGGAGAGTCGTTCCGAAACTTTGCTGACTTCGTCGCCTTGAACGGAGATTCACTCGACAGAGGCAGATTGTTTGGTTCCCACCAAAATCTGGGTCGGTGTTTCAAGACCGAAAGTGTTGGTAGACTTTCTTTTCCACCTAGTCGCGTGTTCCGAAGGATGAAAAGAAGGTTGGCGATCCCCATATCAAGTTCAAGCGTGCTCAGATTGGGTTTGTCAGTTATAAGCTTGACAAGAGCGGTTTTGACAGTACGAACGCATCGTTCGGCTAAGCCGTTGCTAGGGCTGTGATAAGGCGGTGAAGTAACATGTTTGATGCCATTCTTAAGGTAGAAGTTACGAAATTCGAGAGAAGTAAACGTTGGGCCGTTGTCGGATACGATAGTATTTGATATCCCTAGCGTCGCGCAAGATTGCATAAGCCAGCTGATCGTTTTCTTTGTGTCCAATGTGTGTACAGGCCATACTTCTGTCCACTTGCTGAAGGCGTCTACTATCAGTAGGAACTTACGCCCTGCAAAGAGAAAGTGGTCTATATGCCATCTCTCGTTCACGTACGAAGCGAGAGGTCATGAAGAATCGGGTCCGTTGCGGACCTTAGGAGCATTAGCTCGGCATGTATTGCAGCTCGTTACAAGATCCGTAATCTCTGCTGACATGCCTGGCCACCAAAATCTGGATAGACACAACTCTTTCATACGAGTTGAACCTATGCGTCCATCGTGTAAAGCTCTAAGAACTTCATTCCGTTTAACTGTGGGAATGATAAGTCTACCCGACCGCATGAGCGTTCGTAAGGTGAGCTCTTCTTTCGAAGAAAGGTGCGAGCTTCTTCCGTTCGGTAGACGTGTCGAGTTGATCTGGCCAACCATTTACTTCACAAGACACAACTAATGTGAGCAGTGGGTCTTTTTGCTTCTTTCTGCATCGTATATTCCAATGGCCTTGTCGTTTGCAGTATCTGCAGGTTGCGTTTCTTGCCGGACATAGACCTTGTGGGTGATTCTTTGTGCAGTTGTCGCACTGGGAGTGAGGATTTTGCTTCGTAACAGTTGAGTTCTGAGGTTGATTGTAGCTGTTCTGCTTCGTTTCGCCCGAGCGTGAACTCGTTGAAGGGCCTGTTTGACGATCTGGATTCATCCGCGTCAAATTTCTTGAGTTGATGGCAAAAGTCACAGAATCTGCATTGTACTTATTCGAGAATAATTTAACTTCTCGCTCTAATAACTCACAATGCAATGCAATATCTTGACATTTGTCAAAGGAAAGATCACTTTCGGACAATAATATTTTTCGAGTACTGTCTGACTGTACACCAACAAGGAATTGTTCAAGAAGTGTCTCATATAAATACTGATCATACGCACATTTTTCTGCTTGTTGTTTGATTATCACTACGAATTGAGTAACTGATTCTCCTTGTTACTGAATACATTTTCGAAACTTGAACCTCTCTGGAAACTTGTTGGTTTTGGGCCTGAAGTGCTGAACCATTTTGTCGTGAATGACAGCATATGATAGTTTATATGGCATTTCAGGAGCCGTAATATTGCGAAGTACTTTGAAAGCCTTAGGACCAATGACTGCTAATAAAACTGCTGCCTTTCTCTCATTTGCCACATTCTGGGCGAGACAGAGTTGATAAAAACGCATGAAATAACTCTCGATATCTACACTTTCTTCAACAAATTCGCTGAATGTAATGTTGAGAGCCATGTTGTTGAAACTTCAAATTACATTAACTGATAGAAACCACTGACATGTATGAAAGTTACGATGTGTAACTGAAACTTTCTTTTGTATAAGCGTGAACGGCCCCGGTACCCTTTTCTACACCCTCGATTTTTCGCACATTTCAAATATTCTCGTTACAAAAATTAGTTCTTCATAATAAACGATGTTTCTAAATAGCGCGGAAAGTAATTTTTTAGATCTACGTGCTATGAAACTTACGTTTTTTATTAAATTAAAATTCTTTGCGTAACGTCAAAAAGGTTTTTCAGAACTTTATGATGGCGATTCATGTCACAGGCGCAAGTCTGAAGATTTCGGATCATCGATTTATGTCACAGGCGCACGCCTTAACCCGCTCGGCTACGGAGGAGGACTACCTATGTATTAGGTATACTTATAATTGGACATTAATTGAATAATATCTATTTTTTGTATCGAATGCAACACAAACACAACACCATTTTAAGTTAAACCCTAAAGTCAATCTGTAAGAAAATTATATTAGTCAGATGAATGCACGAGATAAATGAATCTTACAGCAGGTTCTGTTGGTAGATTTTTGATTGGATTAACAAGGTCTTTGGAGTGAGATGGGAATGCTTGACTTATTTGGTTTATTTTACTTCACATTTCTGCCACTTTTGGCTAATCGTGAAGATGAGGATGGGTGATGATATGATGAAATTGATGAACACTCACGTGCCCAACCTGGAACCTCTGGCGTCAAAGCGCGCTATGCCAAACGAGCAAGAAATTCTTTACATCCATCTCTTTGCAGGCTTTCAAGAATATTAATTTTATGGGGTGTCAATACTCTCGTAGGATTCCGAGATAATTAGTAGTAGTGTAATTGGGCCGTTTCAAAGTAGTACTTTGTAGGAATCTCTTTTTTTTATCAATTGAATATCAGTTTTTGACATATTTTGACAATTTTTTGTCGATGTTTTAGCGTTCAGCGATGTTTTAGTACAAATTTTCACTGCACCACTTTTTTTCCCACTCGTACTTGGTAGGTATATCACGATCTTACGTGATACAACTTAACCTATTTTTTTCTTACGATTTTTTAATTTTTTTACGATCTTAAGTGATATAACTTAACCTATCATTTTTTTTATTTACGCACCGAACTAACCTACAAGGGACTCTGTTTGTTTTAATATTTCAGTCGAGAAAAATAGAGAACATGAAGACGATACCTGAGGAAATAGTTCTAGTGTTTGCTACTAGATGTCGCCACCGGCGATGTGGACGCAGTGTTGCCACACTATGAGGGCCTTCCCAAGGGGCAAAATTTCCGTTTTTGGACCATTTTTTCCCTTCACCTAAGCAAATGACATAATAGAATAATAATTAGTTGTGGTAGTAAAAGCAGCATTATTAGCGGTGGTGCAGTTGCGGTATTGTGGTATTGTTAATCGAAATTTCTTTTTTGGCTAAAAATCTCGGTCATGTGGCAACACTGCGTGGATGCATAAAAGAACAATCATACACAACCTTTTTCGGTTCTCCTCTGTAGCCGTGCGTGTTAAGGCGTTCACTCGTTCTTGTCATTGTTCGTTCTACGTGTGGCCTATAGGTTCGAACCCGGTCGTGGTCGAAAGTTTTTCAGTGTGTCTAGGATTCTTTAACAGTGTGTATATTTACTTCTCTGTGTTGAGTCTACGGATTCTGAACGGGGTTGTTTAATGTATATGTTGTTCTTGATATATATATATATATATATATGGTGTTCATGTATGTATTCAAAGCACATTGGAAACAATATTCGATCATTAGCTGCGTTCAACCACTGCTGTGGAGGAGTGACCACCCCCTGTCCCCGGGGTCCTATTCCTGTCCCTGGGCTCGTGTTCCCGGGGTCCCTGTCCCTATTCCCGGTTAAGTTAGGTTAAGTTAGGACCCTGGGCCCGGGGTTCCTGTCTAATGTCTATGTCCATGTCTATGTTTATGTCCATGTCTGTCTTTGCAGTTTTTTTTTTTTTTTTTTGTTTTTTTTTTTTTTTTTTTTTTTAATCTGGACTTGGAAAATTTTCGACAGATGGAGGTCAAATTTGGTTCCATGACAACCTATGTTCATTTTGTTAGGAGATCAAAGAGGACACCGAGACTCGACCAACGCACTAAACCCGACCTCTCTATGACTATTTGTTCGGAAGTTACGAGTGATCAAAGTTTTTGGGGGTTGGGCTAACTTCTTACCCCTTGGCCCCAGGACCATCAAAACTTGGTACACGTATTCTCCACCTCCAAAGTCGACAGGGGGGGTAGCTCCGCTACCGAGATGGGGGTGTTTTTCGAGTTATTCTTACCATTTTCGAGATATTTGCAAATTTAAGATTTTTTAACACAGGACTTGGAAAATTTTCGGAACATTTTTTTTTTTGGTTCCATGACAACCTACGCCAATTTTGTTATGAGAGGACAGAGGACACCGAGGCGATGCTAACGCAAGAAATCCCAGCTCTCTATGATCATTTTTTCGAAAGTTACGAGTGATCAAAAACATTTTTGGCAATTGGCCCACCCTTGACCTCCAAGAACCTCCGAAAACTTGGTACACGTACTCTGCATCACCAAACTCGACAAGAGGGTCAACGGGAAGGATATTCGCGCTATCTCTTACTGTTTTCGAGACATTTTGCAATTTAACGCTGGACTTGGAAAATTTTCGACAGATGGGGGTCAAATTTGGTTCCATGACGACCTATGTTCATTTTGGTATGGGTGGACAGAGGACACCGAGACTCGACCAACGCACTAAACCCGACCTCTCTATGACTATTTGTTCGGAAGTTACGAGTGATCAAAGTTTTTTGGGGGTTGGGCTAACTTCTTACCCCTTGGCCCCAGGACCACCAAACTTGGTACACGTATTCTCCACCTCCAAAGTCGACAGGGGGTCTAGCTTCCTGCCAGGATGGGGGTGTTTTTCGAGTTATTTTTTCGATAACTCTTCGAGATATTTGCAAATTTAAGATTTTTTAACACAGGACTTGGAAAATTTTCGATTGATGAAAAATTGGTTCCATGACAACCTATGTTTATTTTGGTATGGGAGGACAGAGGACACCGAGACTTGACCGACACACTAAACCCGACCTCTCTACGCGTACTCTACGTCACCAGAAAAAAAAGCGACAAGGGGAGATTTTTCGATAACTCTCACTGTTTCCAAGGTACTTAGGTTTTTTTGATAGACAACAACGACGGAGTCATCAATGAGTAAACATCTGAACTCGGTGATAGAACCATGTAACTATCTACCATCTGTTATAGATGTTTTGTGAACGAAGTGGTGCTTTGTTTGTGTGTAAAAAAAATGCAATGCTTTTTGCACTTGGTTATCATCACCTAACATGTTATTAATTGTTTTTTAAAATTAATTACAACTGAAAACTAATAATTAATATTATCGAAAGTTACAAATTAATAGTATACAAGTAATTGATATAATTTTTTTTGTTCTTGTTGCTAGTGTTGGGTAATTATAGTTGTTGCAAAATATAGCTCTCGCGTATGACAGTTTCTGAGTTTTGTTGGGTATATATAGACGAATCGAAATTTTACTTGTTATGTTAAATTGTATGTTAGGGTACATGGTAGGAGAAATCATTGTATATTAGAGCGCTCTTTTAATGATTTGCCTATAACTGCATACAGGCAGCCGTAAATTTAGCATAAAATATCCTGATCCTGTTTCTTCTAGCATGTGCGACGTTTGTTGTGGTGGCCTCATTGGGGGAAATGTGATTCTCCAATGATGTCATCTGACTTACTAGCATATGCGATACGAAGAACAGGTGTGTATGTGGCTTACTAGGATTAGGCTCATGGTAATGAGGTCCTAGTAGCTGAAACGTTGTCGGGGTATTTTGCATTTTTTTTTATTTTTTTCTTCAAATATGAACACGTTAAAACTGAACTGTCTCGGATTTTGAGTTTTGTATTCGCCCCGAGAAAATTCTATATAAAATAACATACCTGAAAAATATATTCACGTTAAGTTGAATTTTGATTTTTGTAATCACCCCGAGAAATTCTATATAAAATAACATACCTGAAAAATATATTCACGTTAAGTTGAATTTTGATTTTTGTAATCACCCCGAGAAATTCTATATAAATAACATACTTGAAAATTGTATTCACAGTAGATTGAATTTTTTGGGTTTTGTATTCACCCCAAGAAATTCTATATAAATAACATACCTGAAAATTATATTCACAGTAGATTGAATTCTTTGAGTTTTGTATTCACCCCAAGAAATTCTATATAAATAACATACCTGAAAATTGTATCGCTATATACTAGACTTTTTGATTTCTGTGATTTTCGAAAAAGCAATGGCATCCACCACCAGTTTCAATCGTAAAAATGATAAAACTGCATGTGTCACTTGTGGGAAGCTAATGTCAAGGAACAATTTATCGGTACACAGGGCAAGATGTAACGAAACAGGTTCGAGAATTAATCGTTCGTTACCTTCTAAGTCTTGTGCTCGATGCGGAAAGATGATTAGCATTACAAATTTAAGTAAACACCTCAAAATTTGCAAACCATCGACCGGACAAGCATCGAAAAGGAAAATCGATAATGCAGATACGGAAGCTTCCACTTCCAAGCAAATTAAATTATCTAATGAACCCAAACCAATTAGATCTGCATTCAACGACCAACTCCAGGATTTATCATTTAAGTCAGAACCAGGCCGTGACATTCTAAGTTTCTTGGACGAAACAAAAACATCTGTACTAAATATTTTAAAAGATAAACTTGAAAACAACTCTATAAAAGTATACGTTGTTCTGTTTTCTGAATACGAGAAAGTTGATGGCACAACGAGTATTTTTTATCATCGTACAAAAAACCAGACACTTTATTTTGCTGACGTCGAAAATTTGGACAACTTCTATTATAAAGTTTCAAATAAACTGGTTAAGAAACACGACGATTTCGAGGCTAAAGGGTCGGGATGGTCTCTGTGTGGAAGTCCTCACACGTTAATCATTAACGTGAACCAATTCTCGCCTCTTCGCGCTTCCAGCTACGTTCCTCTTCCACCGAACATTCAACACAAGAGGGCTGTGTTAAATATACAGAACAGCGATAAAAAATGTTTCCTTTGGTGTATATTGGCTGCACTGCATCCTGTTCATTGGTCAAATAATCCAGAACAGGTTTCTCATTACAAGCAATACGAGTCCGAGTTTGAAAGTGTAATGTCTGACATTGAATACCCGGTGACATTGTCGGATATAACAAAGTTCGAAAATCGTGCAGGAAAACGCATCGCTATTAATGTATATTCCTTCACGTCAGATAAATATCTCGTGCATCCCGTCAGGATAAGCGATATCGACGATGACGACGCTTGTGTAATAAATCTCCTTCTCATTTCCAACGAGGATGTCTATCATTACACGCTAATTCGTTCAATGTCTCGATTACTAGGAAGCCAAAAAACCAAGCATGAACATTGCATCGAAGTTTGCCCGAGATGCCTAACAACGTTCAACGATCGTGACCGACGTGATCATCAAAATCTTCATAGTCGTCAAATTGCTATCGAGAAACTTGCCGAACATAAAATTTATTGCGGTGACAACAGACCGGCTAGAATGTTGTTGCCCGAAACGAACGAAGTCGAAGAATTCAAAATGCACAAGGCATTGTTGAAACATCCCGCAATCATCGTCGCAGATTTCGAGTCTTTCCTGAAACCACTCTCCTACTGCGAACCGGATCCTGAAATTTCCTCCACAACGCCGTACCAACTTCATCAACCCAATAGTTTCGGCTATGTTGTTGTGCGACGTGATAAAATGAATGAAGCATATATATACCGCGGGAGTAGTGGGATTGATGCTATTATGAACTCACTTATAGCGTAGAAATGAAGAGGTTATTTGATTGAACAGCCCGATTTGCCTACACTTAAAACAATGTCAAGAGGGGCATATGCCCCAATTCTTCAAGTGTGATATGCTTTTAATTCCAAGAATCCTGAATTCTAGTGTAGAAAAGAAGAAGGCTCAACAGACAGATTTGCCTACACTTAAAACTATGCCAAGTTCCCATATGATTTCATTGTTTACAGTGTGTTTTTCTGTCAAAATCCCAAGAATTTTGAATTCTAGTGTAGAAATGGTGAGCCCCCCCCCCTCAGATTGATTCCGCCATGTGTACAAAGGCTGAATATCTCAGTTTGTTGTCTATAAGCTTGTCAAAAATATGCCCCTCTTGATATTGTTTTGGCTACACTTGAAATTAAGCGAAAAATGCTCATATTCTCATGCTCTACAACTTCCCGATCAATACAATAGGACAAGGGCAGGCTGTTTCATGTTCTTTCTAATGTTTGATCAGTTCCATGTCCCGGCCAGCAATAAATTATGCACGCCTGGGAGATTTTATCTCATGCATGCAAACATGAGATAAAATCTATACTGTGCCCATTCAGGGAAAAATTCTCTATACATGCCATCATCTCATTAACTCCAAGGGAAATTCTTAGTAAAAAGAACATTGGCCTCTTGCATGTTGTCATATATGCTTGAATCCAATTCAGGTTTTGCCTTGCCCTGATAATATATACACGAGAGAGATATCGAGAATATTCATTGCACATTTCAAAGTCCAACTTTGAATTGTATTTAGCTGATATAGAACTCATAACTCCTGGGTTCTGATGCTCAATAGAATGTGGACATAGTTCCATGGCATATATGCTTTATAATCAAGAGGCCCCCAGGTTTCAAACCTGGTAGAGTGTGTGGGCCTCCCTGACGGCAAAGTGTTTGTATTATTGCCTTGTAATCAAGAGGCTTCTGGGTTTGAGTCGGCCCTCTAGAATTGCTCTGTGACTCTCTCATTTCTTACATCATAAACATATGATTTTTCACCTATGAGAATAACACTACATATGGTGTCATCGGAGAGTGTATCATGGAATTCACAGATAATTTTAATGTTTGTCCTGTCATTGACCACAACATGTTTCCTTTTTGAAGTGTTAATGACAAACATGGGTCTCTGTGCTTTGAATTCATCTGGTGTGTAATACATGTCAGTATTGCCAGTAGTGACCCTTTTGTATGCTGTAAATGCTTCATATAATTTAAGGAAATCATCCTTGGACATGTCTAAATTATAATTTTCTCTAGGAAATACCTCATTTCTGCCATTTTTAAGATATATGTTCTTGATGTTGCAGCTATCAAATTTACTTGAATTTGTTTCCTGATTATTGTGTCTTCCAGTCTGAAACAGTACCACCACAAAATCCGGCATGTCATATTGTATACTTGAGAATGAATTTGTAGCATCAAACTCATAATAGGTACCAGTGGCAGGCTTCTGTACACATTGATATGTATAAAATTGTA
Organism: Lepisma saccharinum; assembly: GCF_977018435.1. Classification (NCBI taxonomy): domain Eukaryota; kingdom Metazoa; phylum Arthropoda; class Insecta; order Zygentoma; family Lepismatidae; genus Lepisma; species Lepisma saccharinum. Next base: position 58,148,863 of record NC_139245.1, read on the forward strand.
AAGGAATCTGTGGATTTTTTAGGATATCTGCTTTGTATTTAAGAGCATAACTGGCTTCATATTCAACAACTGGAATTCTTAGCTCCATAGTCTGAATAAGGCACTTGCCCTCATCAGGTAGGGTATTAGGCAGAGCTTCCCCGGTAGAGTTTAATGTACTGTACCTCATCAAAGCATTATTATCATTGGCAGCTCTTCTAAATGTGATTCTTAAACCACCCTTCCACATAATATCTTTGTAATCTGAGAAGAATCCTCGCAACAGGCGCATGGGGAACAGAACTGTGTGGCTTTTAGATATACATTTATCACCAGCCTCAAATCCACCTATTTGGTAGTAAGAAGCCTCGGTTTTGGATAATTTTAGTGTGGCCAAAGCTGTGGAGGTAATACCCGGATAATCTACTCTGTTTATAACAACAACATGTTTTCTGATCTCAATTTCAGAGAACAGATGTGGCACAAAATTGTCCACCAATCTTATATTTGAATTTGCCGGATAATCTGTACCATCGAGCTTTACAACATCAAATTTGATGTATAGATCTGCTCTGTGGGGGTGTATAAAGTCATCCCCTACATCAAGATCAACCTCAATCTCTGTGTTGGGTTGATTTAAATTTGCAAATGTCCTCCTGTTTGGGGGGAATGATTGTAGCTCATAACTCTTAATATTTTCCATTTTTTTTGTATGTATTTTTATTTAAATATTAATTTCTATGATAGCAGTTATTGTGGCTCCAGCAAAATCAACTAATTCTTCTTTTTCATTAGTGACCATCAACTCAATATAATCTATTCTATTATGACACACAGGAAAATATAATGTTGGGGATTGAGTGTAGAAGATGGGCTCCATAAATTCAGAGTTAGGTTTGAATGTTGCAATGATGCCAGTTTGTTTGTGAGTGCCTATGCTATTTGATTTGGTGATCATACCCTCGGCCACATTACAGTGAATATTTAGAGTCTCTATGGCCAAGAATTTGGGTATATTAATAGCAGTGTGTTTGATGGCAGGTTCAAGTTTTGTGTTGTTCTCAAAGCCTAACAGCTCTCCTATAGTACCCAGATCCACTGTCTCTGTAGCAGATACAATCTCTACTCTGTGAGTGACAGAATTTTGACTTAACACTATACCTCTGGGTAATTGAGCATTTAGAGTGGACAGATTATACTGCCCTGGAGTGATGACAATTTTTTCATCACCAACTGCAATTGTGTTGTTGTGGTGTGTAATATTAGGGATTAAGTACATGCCATAAAATGCTCTGAGAGCTATTGTTTTGGGATACACTATGTCATCATGTAATTTGAGTTTCAATATTGAATTTTGGATGGTGAGATGGAATACCCCCATGATGTTTCAGATACCACAGGGCTTTTTGAAAATCTTCAATTGATGGTTTATTTATTTGAGACATATATCTAAGAACAGATAAACAGAATTGTCCGCAATTAACATCTTTGAAATTTTGAACACGGGCATTATTGTAATAAAGATTAGCTGAATTTAGATATTTTATTAAATTTTCAGGTGGAACACCTCCAAATGAATCAAACACAAATGCCTCATGTTTTAAATATTTAAGATAACAAATCCAGTGAGTGCCCTGATTTTTGTACTTATCCAAATTAACAATGCCACAGTCTTTGTTGAGTGGTTGTTCTGGTAAAGAATCAGACATGTACACACCTCTAAAATGTTTGATGCCCAGTGGCTTGATTAAAGCTTCAATATCTTGGTTTGTAAGCGGCTCTTGTTTTTTTTAAACTTATTCATGGCTCTCTTAACACCTTTGCCTTGTTTCTCCATGGCCAGGTTATGGCGCTTCAATTCATCTAATTCTGCCTTATTCTTCTTGGCATCTATTACTGTTTTTGCTATGGCAGCTGATCCCCCAGCCAAGCTCCCAACAGCCCCGAGAGCAGCTAAGATGGCAGGGATAGTAAATATGAATCCCCCCACATGTGATTTTTTTCTAGATTGCTGTAATTTTTTTAATTGGGGGGTACTAAGTAACAATTTCATACCATGGCCCTTGGCAAGACAAGAATTTTTTTCTTGCGCTGCTCTTTGGTTAGAAGATTATTAATAGGCCCAAGAGATTTGAGACCTGCATAAGGTATTTGATACATAACACGCTTGGCCTTCATCCTAGGTTTATTATATACATATTCACAAACCCCCACCCCAATTTTTGTTTGGTGTTCATAGCTATGGTGGTCCCCAATGCTGCTATTTTTTCACTTAAAGAAGCATCTTTGCTTACAAATCTACCAAATGCAGCCTCTTCTAATTTCTTGTCTGCAACATGTCTCTTATCATGATCAGTATGTGTGTTGTATGCTATGTCATGGTCTCTACAAGCAGCATCTAGGGGATTAACACCAGGATCCCCTCTGTTTAATCTATGGTCCAATTTTGTACCGGAACCACAATACTGATAGCCTGGAATGTGTAGTTCAAATGGCAGCTTGTTTATAATATCATTAACCAGCCCCCGACCCTCAGAAATATTCCAAAATTTAGGTGGTAGAGTATTAATAATTTTTATAAGATATCCAATCCCCTTAGTGTCATTCACTATAAAATTAGACAATTTTGTGCTTATCATGTCCATAATTCCAACCTTTTCATTGTAAAAATTGTGGTTGCCAGCATTTTCCTCAACAGCTATGACCAGCAACCTATCTACAAGTTTCCTGACATCATCAACCCACACAAATTCTTTAGGCAGGGTGTTGTAATGTTTGATTCCACTGCCAGTCTTGATCTGAGACCATATGGGCTTGATTAAATTGTTGTATTTTGCTCCACTGCTAGACTTGACTCTTTTTTGTGTGGGATCATTGTTCTGGTATAGGGCATCTGATTTTATTAATATTTCTTTGTAATACTTATAATCTTGATCTGTATAGCTGCCAGGTCTCTTCCTAGTCATCAGTTCCCACAATCCAGGTGTTCCAGGATACTTAACAAAAGCAACTTTTTCTCCAAGATGAGATTCTGAATATACAATGAGATCATCTCCCATAAATGTTACTCTGAAATTGCCAATTCTATGTATGATGCTACCATCACGCTCTGTGTCAGCATATAAGCCAAAAACCTCATCTTTGTTGTCTTTAGGTGTGCTTAAATATTTTTGAGCAAGAAGACCCAATTCAATAGGATCCTGAGTAGCTTCAATTCTTCGAGGACCAACAGGACTAGGTGTATGAATACTAGAAAGTGGGGTGAATGGATAATCTAATATGTTTCTTGCAGCTACAGGTACAAGCTCTGTGATCAAATTTTGATTTTGCTCTGTAACAGTTTTGATATTTTTACCTAATTCACTAATAGCATCAATAATAGGCTGTTCTGTGCTTTTGTGTTGCTCATAAAAACCTCGGTTCTCTGATTTCCATCCCTTAAATCTTTTTACAAGATAATCTCTTAATTTAAGATCATCAATGATTGGCCTTTTCATGGTTATTTATTTATGTTTCAATGTCTAGAAAATTATTGATTTTATTTCTACATTTACCACTATTGGGTTTTCATGTCATATCAATTGTGACAAACCCATAACTGTCCTGGTTCCATCACCTACTGCAAATCTTGGAAAAATCATTGTAGCTCAAGTCCCCACCTACATATTCATCATGTATATGTTTGAGGTTGGTATGGTCTTTATGAAACACACATATAAAATTGCTGTTGTCTCGGATCAGCTGTTTCGGTATTTTAGAAAAAGTCTGTGCCAGGTAGAAGCAATCAATGTTTTTGTGCCGGCCCTGTGTAAAGAAATTTCTAACCTTGTTTTGATTATCCAGTATAATATCATCAAACACAACAACAGAATTATCGAGACATTCATGGAGTGTCTTAACATCTGGTTCAAAAATGGCTATATCCAATCCATCATATAGCTTCATCAGCTGCTGATATTTTAATTGTTCCAAGCTCTTAGAGAAGACATACAAGTGCCTGTTTTTCCAGTCTAACCAGTTGGGTGCCAATAAAAAATTATCAACCATTAGTGTAGTTTTACCACAAGCAGATGGCCCAACAATAAGACATCTAATATTATCAGGTAGCAACATTCCATTTCTCTTATTCTGCTGTTCAGGTTCTGGCAGCCTTTTTATAACATCCCAGGTGTTCATATTATCACTTTGTTTGCATCGATCCAGCTGTGTTCTGGGAGTCCTAGCCATTTGACAAGTAACTTGTTGCCTTTTCTGCGGATGATTTTTTCTATGAGATATGTGTCAGGCTGTTTAGTTTTGCTGAGCTCTTCTTCATAAAACCTGCCTTTGAGAATTTCTCCTCGGTGATCTTTTATTATATATGTGTTAAGGGTCCCAGGTTTAACTTGAACCACTGTAAATAATTCAGTGTTCCAGTTTCTTGTAAAACCCCTTTTGAATAAGAGCTTATATTTACTGATTCTTACTTGGTCACCAATCTTGTATTTGGCTTTTCTTGTTGTTGGCTGGTATCTAGGATAATAAACAGTGCTGATCAATTTTTGCTCATCAGATGAAGTTACTTCAGAGGGTTTCATGTTGATTGTGGAATGGACAGAGTTGTTATATTTTTGTAGAAGTTCTGGAAGAATATTAATCCATTTATAATTACCTTGAAGTGTAAATTGTTTATACATATGATTTTTTAGGGTTTTGTTGAATCTCTCTACAATTGAGGCCTTGAGATCACTGTAACTCGAGTAATGTTGTATTGCCTGGCTTTTAATAAATTGTTGGAACACAGAATTATAAAATTCTTTGCCATTATCTGTTTGCAAATAGCGCGGTGATCTTCCACTCTGATTGATGATTGTCCTGAAGGCTTCTGTAACATATTTTCCAGTCTTGGATTTGAGTGGCACAGCCCAGGCAAATTTTGAAAATGTATCTATGACAGTGAGTAGATACTTGTAGCCCTTGTTGATTTTGTCTAAGTTTTTCAGCTGTCCACTTGCCATCTCAATCAAGTCGCTTTGCCATAAATCAGCTATGCCTTTTGTGACTACTGGCAGTCTCTTATAATTATGTCTGGCTTGTCTGTGTAATTCATCAACAATAATTTGTCTAGACATAATATGTAAACAAGAATATTGCAACTATAGGGTGTTCATCAGCTGATACTACAGGATTTTCTAAATATAATTTGTCCCCTATTTGTATTTTAAATTCCAGAGAGCCATCATCTTCAGCATAGGCTGTTTCTAATGTATTGGGGTCTGTAAAATCCTCTAACTCTACACTGGTGATTTTTGGTTTGTTGTCAGCATTTGTTATTGATAAGGTAGGGTAGTGGTGTGCCTGTGGTTGAAGCCAATATTTGATCTTGATTGGTCTAAGTGTGCCCCCAACAAAAAACTGGTAATAAAATTGTGCAGGGGACAGCATATATATTTTGCCACCAGGTGTAAAAGGTGAATGATATTCTTTGTTGTGGATGCTGTATAATTCAAGAATTACTGTATGTTTAGGATTTTCAATTATGCCGGTTATTTCTTTTTCTGCTGTAAGCAATCTGCTTGTTACATATTCAAGGTGCTCATTGATAGTCCTAACAACATCATCATGGCCTGGCTTGATTTTTATGTCCACAACAAGTTTCTTGTATTGTTGCACAATTTCTTGAAGCTGGGTGGCAAAAACAGACAGTGCATTTGCTTGATTGGATTCCATGGTCCCTAGCTGTTGCTTGATATTAGCTACAATTTGCTGTAAATTTTCAACAACTGCCAATTTTGAATTTTGAGCAGTAAGATCATGGACTTGTCTTCTGATATCCTCAAACAGGGCATGCAGTTCATTAATATGTTGATTGGTTGGTAGAGTGGCCACTGTCTGAGTGAGTTGTTTGATCTCTGTTTGGATATTCTTGATATCTTCTGATTTCAATATGCGATTCACTGCCCTCTTAATATTTTTAAGTTCCTGTGATGTAGGCAGATTTGATACAGTATTTTGCAAAGATTCAAGTGCCAATTTCACATCATTTAATTCAGAAGCATCAACCACACCACGCATAGCATCTTGGAGCAGGGCTATATCTGCCTGAGTGGGTGTTGATTGTTGTAAAATTTCAAGCTTTGTTTGGATATCATCAATCAAGTGATGAAAATGAGATAGCTCAGATTCAGTGTTGAGGTTTTCAAGCTTTGTGATCTGTTGCTGGACACTAACAAGGATATCTACAATCCCAGGCAAGCGGGATTCTAGAGTTTCTTGTACATTTGCCAAATCACTTTGCACTGTTGCTATTGTATCCTCAAGATGGGTTATGGTACTTTGAATTTTTCCAAAATCTTCATATGTTTCAAGTTGCAGCTTGATGTTGGCAACACTCCGAGTTATTGCATTCAAAGCATCAGAAGATGGCAAGTTGTTCATAAAATTTTCAAGTGTCTCAATTTTTTCTTTAACCTCGGCTATGGCATTGTTCAGAGGGTCCAGATTAGGTATCTCCAGTGATTGAATCTGTTCTTTTAGAGTGGAAATCACTAGATCAAAATCTTCTTGTGATTTTATGCTTTTGACAATTGTTTGGAGCTGTGCCTGGACATTATTTATCTGCTCTTCCAATTGTTGTTTCAATTGCTCAGAGGTGGTGGCCTGGGTCTTAAATTTGACTTGAAGAGCTGCTACAGCTTCTTCTAAACTTTGAAAATTATCCAATGTGGCCAGGTCAGTATATTTCTGAAGCAGCAATTTGAGTTCAGAATCAATTTTAAGAAGAGGATCCATGCATTGTGATTGCAAATTTGTAATTTCTAATTGAAGACTGGCATTGAGTGTGGTTTGTAAAGCTTGTAAATCACTTCTTAATTTCTTGACTCTGACATCAAGCATCAGAATCTCATCACTGTGATCTTCATGTCTTGTATGGCCAAATATATCATTAGGCATTTTTGTTTTAGTGATTATTTATTATTGAATACCTGATTCTTAATTCTATAAAAAAAGGTATAAGTTTGTCATAGGATCCCGGGACCTCAATATATAAGCAGTCACCAGCAGAAACAGTATAAACAGTGCCAGAAATCATGTTTGAGTGCTTAATTCTATAAATATTTCTCCCTACTGAAATTTTGACATCACCCTCAGGGGTTGTAATAAATTGTAATTGTCCACCTACAGGTAATTGGTAATGATTTAAATTATTGTTAAATATGTACAATGTTTTACCTGTTTCATCATCAACATCTGTAAGTATGCTGTTCAGATGAATAATTAACAAAGCACTTAGTTTAGATATTATATCAGAAGAGGGTTGTGGTGTTGGTAGGTCCATAATAGCCTGTTTTTTGAACCCAAATAAGTTCATAGGCATGTTTATTTATTTCAAATCATGCTCTGTAATTGGGCATTGATTCCCACTTTGCAAATCACAATGACCCCATGGTAGAATATGTATGCCACATGACAAAATACATCTCTTATCATCATGTGGGTCCAGAGCCACTTTTCTTACAATATTTGTAGTCAAGAAGTGATCCACACTCTGAATTCTGCATTCTGATGTTCTGATTAAATTCTGGGATTTGAGACAATCTTCATAATCTTTAAATTCAAGCTCTTGGTCTACAGTTACTCTGCCAATGCCCTTGGCCTTTTTGGCAACAACACCACTACATGTTTCAAAGCTGTACATCTTGGCCCTTAACCCAGCAAATGCCACAATAACATCACCAAGTGTCTCATCTTTTAATTTGCCAGGCACCTTTTTGTTGTGGGGTTGAATTCTTGTATGTTCACTGCTATCAAAATATTCAAGCAATTCAGGCTGTGACATATCTTGATAAACATCTGTCTGAATATCAAGAATAAAACTATCCGTGTCCATGTACATCAGTTTTACACGATGTTTATAAAATGGCTTCAACACATCATAATACAATTTTAACATGTGTAATTTGGCCAATTCCAATATCACAGCCCCTACATAAATAGGCTTATCAAACTTAATTTTTGTTTTTTTCATGTTGAAGAGTGTCATATTTTCATCATAAATTCTTCTATAATTGAAATTAGGCTTTGCAATCATTTTTTTGCTCAGGCTTGGGTCAGTAATTATTTTAACATCGGTATGTTTTCTGACATTTTCAATAGTTTTGCCATATACAGAATTGACCATCAATTTAAACAAAGATTTATCAAATTGGCTCATTGCAGATGTTCGAAGCTCTGTGTTTGTATCAATATATGGCTTCAACCATCTTGAGTGCCTGAACCTCAAAACTTTGCCAACTTTGCTCACTTGAACACCATGATTCATCAGGAACTGGAGGTTTGTGTAATATATGACATAACCCTGTTTTGGCTCCAGTGTCATCATCAATTTCTTCTGTTTAGAGCCAGGTGAACACTTAACCTCAGGAATTGGGGCAGATCAGAAAATATGTTGTGTAAATTATCTGGAATTGTCAGATCAACCTCTAAGAATAGGCCATAGTCACTGTCATCAAAATCCTTAAGATCTTCAATATTAAAATCTTCAACCCACTCAAGCCCTGCATATGGCAGTTTATCCATCATAGATTAACCATAGAGGCTGTTGACATCTACATACAGTATATAATTTGATGGCAGTGCTGGATCATAATCAGGAATATATTTGTTATTTGCTCTGGCATATCTCTGAGAGCATTGCACCATGCCTCCTCTTATACATTGCTCCATGAACAGATACATGTCTTGATCTTGGATCAGATCCAATTGCATTTTAGTGTTTAAAAACATTGCAGACCATGCTAGCCCCGGAGCACTGTAAAAATATATTGGATCCAGTTTATAATTTTGCATAGAAGATTTTCTGAATGCCTGAAGTATATCAGCTAAGAGAGTGACATCAAGTTTTAAATAAGCCATGTGATAATCACCAAATGTCTGGCATTTTAAATTGTTCCACATCAATTGGGCATGGTGATAATCTTCATCAGTGATTCCAGATCCTCTGATTTTGCTGTAAAACTCTTGATGTGGTGGCAAAGAACACTCATCAAATTTAGAAAAATCTGTAACATAGTCATATGGATATACACCCTTCCGACTAATTAATTTCAGGTCCTGATTTGGAAATAAAGCACATGTGATTTTGAATTGATCATCAGATAATTGAGTAGCCAGTGTAGCCAGGCTAGCCGATAAAATTCTGTAGGAATCAAGAAATCTTAAGTGAATAGGAACACCATTAACTTTAATTATTTTGCTAATAGCAATATATTTCTCATCATTTTCTGCTAAAATATTTAAATTCTGCTTCTCAAACCCCTCGTACCTGATCAGATGATGGAAATCATAATTGGATGCTCCATGGCAAAATATCGGGATAAATTTTGGTCTCTGGATCTTAATATTACAGCTATTACACAGGGCCATTAAGAATTTGCCATCTGTATGAGATTGGTGTTTCACCTTGATATTTGTATCTGAAAATTCAGAATCACATACCGGGCATTTTTCTGCATTATTGAAATCTTCAATCTGTTTCTCTGTTAAAGGCAACATAGGTTTTGATTTTAATAAGATATTAGATGCTATGTCATGGCACTCATTTTCTATTCTATGTGCAAATTCTTTGATGGCATCTGCTCCCATGTATGAATCTTTTTTACTAGCTACACCATCCCGTATAACTATATAACAAAAACTGGAGGGTTCTTGTAATTGATATGGTGTAATTGAAGATTCCTCAGGGTCTGGGCTACAGAATGCAAGAGGTTTGTGATTTGATTCAAAATCACAGACTATATATGCTGGGTGTTCCAACAAGGCTTCAAACTTTTTGAATTTTGCATTTTCACTTGGCATTGGCATTACCATATGAACAGGTTTATAGTTGACACAGTATTTTAAATGTTCAATTAACTTGTTTTTTGCAATTTCTGCATTCACTTCCCGAACCCCATTCACCATTTTTTGACCATCAAATACAGTTAAACATCTTCGGCACAACTTGAATATTCTATTGGATTTGCCTTGTTGTTTTCTGACTAAAGCTTCAAGACTGTGTATCAGAGTGTAATGATATGTGCCATCCCCTTCAATTAAGAGCAGATCAATCGGAACAGCAGAATCATCATCAAATGTACTGATTCTGAGAGGTGCTATCAAGCAATTGCCACGGCCAGTGGAACAAATAAATACATTAATAGATAATTGTTTACCATTGATATCCCGGGCCTTTTTTTTTCAAATTTATCAATATTCTGAACAGACATTGGATATTCTAAACCCTCCATTGCTTCATCGAAATTGTGTTCATATTGTTTATAATAAGTTATTCTCTCAGGATGCCTTGAAACTGGATACAAAGCAGCTAAAATACACCACAAAAAACATTTCTCATCATTATTTTTTATATTAACCACGGCTGTTTTGTTTTTAATATTGGCAGGTAATGGCAAATATGTAGAACCTTGTAATGGGCTGAATTCAGAAATATTAACATAGAGCTTGTGTGGAGAACCGCATAGGCTCCATCCAGACTCTTTTCCAGCAAATTCAGAGTGTTTAATATTCAATTGATCTATCAAACTGCTTATTATTTTGTCTAAATTTGTATTTGAATATACCGGTACAGTTTCTGTTATGTGGGGCTGTGTAAATTTTGTGCCATTTGGTTTCTTATATTGTGTAAACAATTTGAGGGACAGCTTATAAGAGCCATTTTGTGCATTTAGAATTGCCTGCACATCAGGATTTACACTGTTCAAAAATTCTTAATGCCACATCTTGGCTCTGATTCAAACCGGCCCTAAGTTGGCCATTAAAACTGCTATGGATAGGTGGTTCATAGCATGGCTGCTTTGCCGGTCCAGCATTAACAGGTGTTTCCTGCTTCCTTTTCAGACCAGATGTAGATGGTTGGGGGGGCAATATTGATGACTGTACATAAGAATTACACTTATGCCATTTGTAATATGCCTTGCTTAATATTTTATAGCATCTTGGACACATTTTTGTGGCCTTTCTGCATTTCTTAGAGTCACAAATATGCCGGTGCCTAGACCAATTAGAACTAGATATATTTTTATTACATTGATTGCAAAATTTTTGATTTGGCATTTTTATTGTTTATTTATATAAAATTTCCTGGTCCAAAAAAACAGAACTATGGACAATATGTCAAAACAATTATAACAGCAGTTAATAGCTGAGCTGGTGCTTTTATACCCAGACAACGGCAATAACTAGGCTCTGGTGATCCCCAATATAAAATAATTTTGCTCTTTTATGCTGTTGTATAACACACTTTACCAGGTATCAAACCTGCCTGGGAGCTATCAGCTGGATATCAGCTAGCAGTGAATATTCTCAAAGTCTCACGTGTGGGGATATTATTTTGCCACATGTATTTCAATCTTACACATTTAATCAGGACTCAAACCCAGAATTTAATCAGAACATCAGAATGCAGAATTCAGAGTGTGGATCACTTCTTGACTACAAATATTGTAAGAAAAGTGGCTCTGGACCCACATGATGATAAGAGATGTATTTTGTCATGTGGCATACATACTCTACCATGGGGTCATTGTGATTTGAAAAGTGGGAATCAATGCCCAATTACAGAGCATGATTTGAAATAAATAAACATGCCTATGAACTTATTTGGGTTCAAAAAACAGGCTATTATGGACCTACCAACACCACAACCCTCTTCTGATATAATATCTAAACTAAGTGCTTTATTAATTATTCATCTGAACAGCATACTTACAGATGTTGATGATGAAACAGGTAAAACATTGTACATATTTAACAATAATTTAAATCATTACCAATTACCTGTAGGTGGACAATTACAATTTATTACAACCCCTGAGGGTGATGTCAAAATTTCAGTAGGGAGAAATATTTATAGAATTAAGCACTCAAACATGATTTCTGGCACTGTTTATACTGTTTCTGCTGGTGACTGCTTATATATTGAGGTCCCGGGATCCTATGACAAACTTATACATTTTTTTATAGAATTAAGAATCAGGTATTCAATAATAAATAATCACTAAAACAAAAATGCCTAATGATATATTTGGCCATACAAGACATGAAGATCACAGTGATGAGATTCTGATGCTTGATGTCAGAGTCAAGAAATTAAGAAGTGATTTACAAGCTTTACAAACCACACTCAATGCCAGTCTTCAATTAGAAATTACAAATTTGCAATCACAATGCATGGATCCTCTTCTTAAAATTGATTCTGAACTCAAATTGCTGCTTCAGAAATATACTGACCTGGCCACATTGGATAATTTTCAAAGTTTAGAAGAAGCTGTAGCAGCTCTTCAAGTCAAATTTAAGACCCAGGCCACCACCTCTGAGCAATTGAAACAACAATTGGAAGAGCAGATAAATAATGTCCAGGCACAGCTCCAAACAATTGTCAAAAGCATAAAATCACAAGAAGATTTTGATCTAGTGATTTCCACTCTAAAAGAACAGATTCAATCACTGGAGATACCTAATCTGGACCCTCTGAACAATGCCATAGCCGAGGTTAAAGAAAAAATTGAGACACTTGAAAATTTTATGAACAACTTGCCATCTTCTGATGCTTTGAATGCAATAACTCGGAGTGTTGCCAACATCAAGCTGCAACTTGAAACATATGAAGATTTTGGAAAAATTCAAAGTACCATAACCCATCTTGAGGGTACAATAGCAGCAGTGCAAAGTGATTTGGCAAATGTACAAGAAACTCTAGAATCCCGCTTGCCTGGGATTGTAGATATCCTTGTTAGTGTCCAGCAACAGATCACAAAGCTTGAAAACCTCAACACTGAATCTGAGCTATCTCATTTTCATCACTTGATTGATGATATCCAAACAAAGCTTGAAATTTTACAACAATCAACACCCACTCAGGCAGATATAGCCCTGCTCCAAGATGCTATGCGTGGTGTGGTTGATGCTTCTGAATTAAATGATGTGAAATTGGCACTTGAATCTTTGCAAAATACTGTATCAAATCTGCCTACATCACAGGAACTTAAAAATATTAAGAGGGCAGTGAATCGCATATTGAAATCAGAAGATATCAAGAATATCCAAACAGAGATCAAACAACTCACTCAGACAGTGGCCACTCTACCAACCAATCAACATATTAATGAACTGCATGCCCTGTTTGAGGATATCAGAAGACAAGTCCATGATCTTACTGCTCAAAATTCAAAATTGGCAGTTGTTGAAAATTTACAGCAAATTGTAGCTAATATCAAGCAACAGCTAGGGATCATGGAATCCAATCAAGAAAATGCTCTGTCTGTTTTTGCCACCCAGCTACAAGAAATTGTGCAACAATACAAGAAACTTGTTGTGGACATAAAAATCAAGCCAGGCCATGATGATGTTGTTAGGACCATCAATGAGCACCTTGAATCTGTAACAAGCAGATTGCTTACAACAGAAAAAGAAATAACCGGCATAATTGAAAATCCTAAACATACAGTAATTCTTGAATTGTACAGCATCCCCAACAAAGAATATGATTCACCATTTACACCAGGTGGCAAAATATAAATGCTGTCCCCTGCACAATTTTATTACCAGTTTTTTGTTGGGGGCACACTTAGACCAATCAAGATCAAATATTGGCTTCAACCACAGGCACACCACTACCCTACCTTATCAATAACAAATGCTGATAACAAAGCAAAAATCACCAGTGTAGAGTTAGAGGATTTTACAGACCCCAATACATTAGAAACAGCCTATGCTGAAGATGATGGCTCTCTGGAATTTAAAATACAAATAGGGGACAAATTATATTTAGAAAATCCTGTAGTATCAGCTGATGAACACCCCATAGTTGCAATATTCTTGTTTACATATTATGTCTAGACAAATTATTGTTGATGAATTACACAAACAAGCCAGACATAATTATAAGAGACTGCCAGTAGTCACAAAAGGCATAGCTGATTTATGGCAGAGTGACTTGATTGAGATGGCAATTGGACAGCTGAAAAACTTAGACAAAATCAACAAGGGCTACAAGTATCTACTCACTGTCATAGATACATTTTCAAAATTTGCCTGGGCTGTGCCACTCAAATCCAAGACTGGAAAATATGTTACAGAAGCCTTCAGGACAATCATCAATCAGAGTGGAAGATCACCGCGCTATTTGCAAACAGATAATGGCAAAGATGTTTATAATTCTGTGTTCCAACAATTTATTAAAAGCCAGGCAATACAACATTACTCGAGTTACAGTGATCTCAAGGCCTCAATTGTAGAGAGATTCAACAAAACCCTAAAAAATCATATGTATAAATAATTTACACTTCAAGGTAATTATAAATGGATTAATATTCTTCCAGAACTTCTACAAAAATATAACAACTCTGTCCATTCCACAATCAACATGAAACCCTCTGAAGTAACTTCATCTGATGAGCAAAAATTGATCAGCACTGTTTATTATCCTAAATACCAGCCAACAACAAGAAAGGCCAAATACAAGGTGGGGGATCAAGTAAGAATCAGCAAATATAAGCACTTATTCAAAAGAGGTTTTACAAGAAACTGGAGCACTGAATTATTTACAGTGGTTCAAGTTAAACCTGGGACTCTTAACACATATATAATAAAAGACCACCGAGGAGAAATTCTCAAAGGCAGGTTTTATGAAGAAGAGCTCAGCAAAACTAAACAGCCTGACACATATCTCATAGAAAAAATCATCCGCAGAAAAGGCAACAAGTTACTTGTCAAATGGCTAGGACTCCCAGAACACAGCTGGATCGATGCGAACAAAGTGATAATATGAACACCTGGGGTGTTATAAAAAGGCTGCCAGAACCTGAACAGCAGAATAAGAGAAATGGAAAATTGCTGCCTGATAATATTAGGTGTCTTATTGTTGGGCCATCTGCTTGTGGTAAAACTACACTAATGGTTGATAATTTTTTATTGGCACCCAACTGGTTAGACTGGAAAAACGGGCACTTGTATGTCTTCTCTAAGAGCTTGGAACAATTAAAATATCAGCAGCTGATGAAGCTATATGATGGATTGGATATAGCCACTTTTGAACCAGATGTTAAGCCACTCCATGAATGTCTCGATAATTCAGTTGTTGTGTTTGATGACATTATACTGGATAATCAAAACAAGGTTAGGAATTTCTTTACATAGGGCCGACACAAAAACATTGATTGCTTCTACCTGGCACAGACTTTTTCAAAAATACCCAAGCAGCTGATCCGAGACAACAGGAATTTTATATGTGTGTTTCATCAAGATCATACCAACCTCAAACACATACATGATGAATATGTAGGTGGGGACTTGAGCTACAATGATTTTTCTAAGATTTGCAGTAGGTGCTGGAACCAAGACAGTTATGGGTTTGTCACAATTGATATGACAAGAACACCTAATACTGGCAAATACAGAAATAAAATCAACAATTTTCTAGACATTGAAACATATATAAATAACCATGAAAAGGCCAATTATTGATGATCTTAAATTAAGAGATTATCTTGTAAAAAGATTTAAGGGATGGAAATCAGAGAACCGAGGTTTTTATGAACAACACAAGCGCACAGAACAGCCTATTATTGATGCTATTGGTGAATTAGGTAAAAATATCAAAACTGTTACAGAGCAAAATCAAAATTTGATCACAGAGCTTGTACCTGTAGCTGCAAGAAACATATTAGATTATCCATTCACCCCACTTTCCAGTATTCATACACCTAGTCCTGTTGGCCCTAGAAGAATTGAAGCTACTCTGGATCCTATTGAATTGGGTCTTCTTGCTCAAAAATATTTAAGCACACCTAAAGACAACAAAGATGAGGTCTTTGGCCTATATGCTGACACAGAGCGTGATGGTAGCATCATACATAGAATTGGCAATTTCAGAGTAACATTTATGGGGGATGATGTGATTCTATATTCAGAATCTCGTCTTGGAGAAAAAGGTGCTTTTGTTAAGTATCCTGGAACACCTGGATTGTGGGAACTGATGACTAGGAAGAGACCTGGCAGCTATACAGATCAAGATTATGAGCACTACAAAGAAATATTAATAAAATCAGATGCTCTATACCAGAACAATGATCCCACACAAAAAAGAGTCAAGTCTAGCAGTGGAGCAAAATACAACAATTTAATCAAGCCCATATGGTCTCAGATCAAGACTGGCAGTGGAATCAAACAATACAACACCCTGCCTAAAGAATTTGTGTGGGTTGATGATGTCAGGAAACTTGTAGATAGGTTATTGGTGATAGCTGGGGAGGAAAATGCTGGCAACCACAATTTTTACAATGAAAAGGTTGGAATTATGGACATGATAAGCACAAAATTGTCTAATTTTATAGTGAATGACACTAAGGGGATTGGATATCTTATAAAAATTATTAATACTCTACCACCTAAATTTTGGAATATTTCTGAGGGTCGGGGGCTTGTTAATGACATTATAAACAAGCTGCCATTTGAACTACACATTCCAGGCTATCAGTATTGTGGTCCAGGCACAAAATTGGACCATAGATTAAACAGAGGTGATCCTGGTGTTAATCCCCTAGATGCTGCTTGAAGAGACCATGACATAGCATACAACACACATTCTGATCTTGACAAGAGACATGTTGCAGACAAGAAATTAGAAGAGGCTGCATTTGGTAGATTTGTAAGCAAAGATGCTTCTTTAAGTGAAAAAATAGCAGCATTGGGGACCACCATAGCCATGAACACCAAACAAAAACTGGGGTGGGGGTTGTGAATATATATATAATAAACCTACAATGAAGGCCAAGGGTGTTATGTATCAAATACCTTATGCAGGTCTTAAATCTCTTAAAACTATTGATAGCCTTTTAACCAAAAAGCAGCGCAAGAAAAAAAATTCTTGTCTTGCAAAGGGACATGGTATGAAATTGTTGCTTAGTACCCCCCAATTAAAAAATTACAGCAATCAAGAAAAAAATCACATGTGGTGGGATTCATATTTACTATCCCTGCCATCTTAGCTACTCTCGGGGCTGTTGGGAGCTTGGTCGGGGGATCAGCCGCCATAGCAAAAACAGTAATAGATGCCAAGAAGAATAGGGCAGAATTAGATGAATTGAAGCGCCATAACCTGGCCATGGAGAAACAAGCAAAGGTGTTAAGAGAGCCATGAATAAGTTTAAAAAAACAAGAGCCGCTTACAAACCAAGATATTGAAGCTTTAATCAAGCCACTGGGCATCAAACATTTTAGAGGTGTGTACATGTCTGATTCTTTACCAGAACAACCACTCAACAAAGAGTGTGGCATTGTTAATTTGGATAAGTACAAAAATCAGGGCACTCACTGGATCTGTTATCTTAAATATTTAAAACATGAGGCATTTGTGTTTGATTCATTTGGAGGTGTTCCACCTGAAAATTTAATAAAATATCTAAATTAAGCTAATCTTTATTACAATAATGCATGTGTTCAAAATTTCAAAGATGTTAATTGCGGACATTTGTGTTTATCTGTTCTTAGATATCTGTCTCAAATAAATAAACCATCAATTGAAGATTTTCAAAAAGCCTTGTGGTATTTAAAACATCATGGGGGTATTTCATCTCTCCAGCCAAAATTCAATATTGAAACTCAAATTACATGATGACATAGTGTATCCCAAAACAATAGCTCTCAGAGCATTTTATGGCATGTACTTAATCCCTAATATTACACACCACAACAACAAAATTGCAGTTGGTGATGAAAAAATTGTCATCACTCCAGGGCAATATAATGTATCTACTTTAAATGCTGAATTACCCAGAGGTGTAGTGTTAAGTCAAAATTCTGTCACTCACAGAGTAGAAATTGTATCTGCCACAGAAACAGTGAATCTGGGTACTATAGGAGAGCTGTTAGGCTTTGAGAACAACACAAAACTTGAACCAGGCATCAAACACACTGCTATTAATATACCTAAATTCTTAGCCATAGAGACTCTGAATATTCACTGTAATGTGGCTGAGGGTATGATCACCAAATCAAATGGCATAGGCACTCACAAACAAACTGGCATCATTGCAACATTCAAACCTAATTCTGAATTTATGGAGCCCATCATCTACAATCCATCCCCAACATTATATTTTCCTGTGTGTCATAATAGAATAGATTACATTGAGTTGATGGTCACTAATGAAAAAGAAGAATTAGTTGATTTTGCTGGAGCCACAACAACTGCAATCATAGAGATTAACATTTAAATAAAAATACATACAAGAAAAAGATGGATAATATTGAGAGTTATGAGCTACAATCATTCCCCCCAAACAGGAGGACATTTGCAAATTTAAATCAACCCAACACAGAGATTGAGGTTGATCTTGATGTAGGGGATGGCTTTATACACCCCCACAGAGCAGATCTATACATCAAATTTGATGTTGTAAAGCTCGATGGTACAGATTATGCGGCAAATTCAAATATAAGATTGGTAGATAATTTTGTGCCACATCTGTTCTCTGAAATTGAGATCAGAAAACATGGTGTTGTTATAAACAGAGTGGATTATCTGGGTATTACCTCCACAGCTTTGGCCACACTAAAATTATCCAAAACCGAGGCTTCTTACTACAAAATTGGTGGATTTGAGGCTGGTGATGAAATAATATCTAAAACCACACAGTGCTGTTCCCCATGCGCCTGTTGCCAGGATTCTTCTCAGATTACAAAGATATTATGTGGAAGGGTGGTTTAAGAATTACATTTAGAAGAGCTGCCAATGATAATAATGCTTTGATGAGGTACAGCACATTAAACTCTACAGGGGAAGCTCTGCCTAATACCCTACCTGATGAGGGCAAGTGCATTATTCAGACTATGGAGCTAAGAATGCCAGTTGTTGAATATGAGGCCAGTTATGCTCTTAAATACAAAGCTGATATAATAAAAAATCCACAGATTCCTCTACAATTTTATACATATCAATGTGTACAGAAGCCTGCATCTGGTACCTATTATGAGTTTGATGCTGCAAATTCATTCTCAAGTATACAATATGACATGCCGGATTTTGTGGTGGTATTGTTTCAGACTGGAAGACACAATAATCAGGAAAAAAATTCAAGTAAATTTGATAACTGCAACATCAAGAACATATATCTTAAAAATGGCAGAAATGAGGTATTTCCTAGAGAAAATTATAATTTAGACATGTCCAAGGATGATTTCCTTAAATTATATGAGGCATTTACATCATACAAAAGGGTCACTACTGGCAATACTGACATGTATTACACACCAGATGAATTCAAAGCACAGAGACCCATGTTTGTCATCAACACTTCAAAAAGAAAACAAGTTGTGGTTAATGACAGGATAAACATTAAAATTATCTGTGAATTCCACGAAACACTCCCTGATGACACGATATGTAGTGTTATTCTCATAGGTGAAAAATCATATGTTTATGATGTAAGAAATGAGAGAGTCACAGAGCAATTCTAGAGGGCTGACTCAAACACAGAAGCCCCTTGATTACAAGGCAATAAAAGCCATGGAACTATGTCCACATTCTATTGAGCATCAGAACCCAGGAGTTATGAGTTCTATATCAGCTAAATACAATTCAAAGTGGGACTTTGAAATGTGCAATAAATATTCTTGTAAGTCTCTCTCGGTATATATTATGAAAAGAAGGCAAAACTTGAATTGGCTCGGGCATGCAAGAATAAAGTTCCGTGCTCTTCCAGTAAATTGGAGATTATATCTGCTGGCATGGTAATTTTCTCTGAAATATGAAAAGGCACAGTGTTGATTTTATATGCTTGCATGCCAGCAGATATAATCTCCCAGGCGTGCATGATTTATTGCATGCCCGAGACATGGGACTGATCAAAAGATTAGAAAGAACATGCAAGCAATTAATTATGCATGCCCGCTCTTCTCCTATTGTATTGAGCGGGAAGTTTTGCTTGCATAAAAATATAAGCATTTTTTGCTTAATTTCAAGTGTAGTCAAAACAATTATAACAGAAGTTTTCTATCAGTAATTGATCA
Source organism: Lepisma saccharinum (assembly GCF_977018435.1). Taxonomy (NCBI): domain Eukaryota; kingdom Metazoa; phylum Arthropoda; class Insecta; order Zygentoma; family Lepismatidae; genus Lepisma; species Lepisma saccharinum. The sequence continues at coordinate 58,168,891 of NC_139245.1, forward strand.
AATCACCTCATCACTCGCAGAAAGGATTTTTCCCTATGAAGAGGTTCAGTATTTTAAATGAACTTGCAGTGGCAACTCCATCACAAATTACATCTGCAGCTCGCGAGCATCTACGAGGAGGATCTGGAACCCTCGCTAGAGAATGAGCTGATACAGTTTGCACACCTAGTAAGCAGTAGCAATGTCAAACATCAGGAAGACCTCCCAATGGAACTGTCTATGTATACTATTGTATGTAAGGACCCGTTCTGCAGTGAATTTTTCAATGTCGAAATTCTATTTAGAATTTATTTGGTCTTAATGTTAACAAACTGCAGCTAAGAAAGATCTTTCTCAAAAATGAAATTAATGAAAAACATACTTCGTGCTGCCATGGGACAGGATTGCTTATCCAATCTTTGCTTATTAAGCATTGAACATGAACGTCTTCGTGAATTGGACTTCGATGATATAGTAGATGAATTTTCGGCGAAAAAGGCAAGAAAAGTGTGTCTACTTTAAGACTTTGGGAATTTTCTTGAAGAAAGTGCAGTTACTACAATCTCCACAATGAACCTGTCGGTAATTGTCCAGTAGATGAACCGTGCATATGTAGTGACATGTTTACTCTTAATTGTAAAGAATATCATCTATAATAAATTATGTACGTAAGTACAGTCTACTGCTCAGTTCTCTGTTTCCGTCTGAACCCCCTTAGTATTGACCATATATTGTAGTTACGTTGTTCACTCTTCATATTATACTGTAGACATTTAAACGCAGAATTTTACTGCTGTTATAGTGCTACAATTTTCGTCCAGTAACTTTATTTTACTGCGCTATTCTCTCTGCAAACCTATCTGCGATATGTTCGATTGTGAATGACTACTGATTCTAAAATCAGGTCTACCATTTCACCTGCTGAAAATTGTTGGTTAACATAGTATTGAGTTAACAAAGCTCCTAGTAAAAAATAATTTTAAAAATGGGGGCCCCACCAAACATTTTGCCCAGGGGCCTCCACAAACCTTGGTACGGCCCTGGACACAAGGTGTTGTATAACAATTCAGCTCAAACAATGTCATTTCCCTCTCTATCAGTAAATATATTGTCGCCAGACGGATTATTGTAAAAAAACAAAGGGTACAACGTTTTGTGCTCTGTATAGGATATTTTGTCAGGGAAGCAATTTCCACTCTATGGAATTGAAAGTGACTTAACAGCAAGTGATATTGTTCATTTGAAGTGAGCTACTCTTTTGTAGGTGGAAGTCGAGAAAAAAATTTCCGTGTACAAGGCTCTCTTGTCCGAAAACCGACAATCACTCACTTTTGAAAATTTGCATATGATTTGCGTTTTGTACTGCAACTCAGTACTTAAAGTGTAAAAGATGACAAAAAGTGAACTTCCTTACTTGTACTACTATACGTAATGAACATGTGATAGATACTGTAACGTTGATTTGTAATTTGAATTTCTCTTGGTAGTTTATAAATTTGTTTTACAAATCTTTCAGAATTTTTAGGTCATTTTTCTAAGTTTATAGGACATTTTCTTGTATGTATTAGGTCATAAATGCATTTTTAAAGGTCATTTTTTGGCAATTTTAAGGTCATCAAAATCCTAGCTCTAGTGATAACTGTCACTTTTTCAGTTCATCTAAACAAGATATTGCTTTCTACAATGTACTTAAACCTGAGTTGAAGAAATAAAGATGACTAAAAAATAATAGAAAAATTGGTATTTTAGGCAATATTATATAATATGGGCAGGCCCGTAGTAGGGGAGGGGCCACCATGCTCCTCCTCGAACTATGAAATATCTAAATGTGAACTTACCAAAAGATACGAAAATAACATCGACGATTTTTCAAATTTGTGAAACCCCAATTTTCTTCTTGCATAAATGAATGTGTTTGTTGTGTAGAGAGGCAGACTTCAGAAGTTTGCAGTCTGCAATATTGTGCATTTTTAGTTCTATTTTACAACCATTGATGCACAGCAGTGGCGGCGATTAGGGGAGCGTGGAGGTCAATTGTCCTCGTTACTTTTTTTAGACTTTTGCCCCTGCACTATGCGAAGTCTTGTCTACTAAAAAAAAGTGTCCTTGACTCCCCCCCCCCAGTTTTGGTACCTTAGGTCCGTAGCTCGAGGGGGTCAGGGGCAACTGCCCCCCTGAGAGCCTGTGAAAAATACAGAGCACATTCCTACATGGAATTCTCACTATTCTTTACAATTCTATCCTGTGTTACTCCAGCAACATAATAAAGACACTTATTGATTTTGTGATTTATTATTTTGTGTTGGATTCCGTATGTCGTATCAGCATTGGGGGGATTCCCTTCCAGATTCAGACTTGGGAAATGATTTCGGAATTTTCAGTATCTAGAACAGTTGTGGCATTTTGAGTAGTCTTGTATTAAAGTTCCTTAATGTGTTCGGATGTTCTTCTTTGATGTGTTGGTATGAACTTTGAACTGCTTAAATTTTTGTTTCCCAAGTCTACCTCTTGGTAATAGTGATTCATGTGGTAGAGACAGGGAGTGGATATTTAATTTTTGTTACTTAGCTTTGCTTTTGTGCAACTTCTAGCTAATCGCAAAAATGAGTGATGACGTGAAATTGATAAAGAGACACTCACAAACAGTGCCACAGCTACAGAGGCGAAGGTGGCATTGCCCTCCCTCCCCGACCTTGGATTGAGTTCATTCTAGGGGAAGCAAACATTGAAAAAGAAAAACAAGACTAGGAGAATCTAAGAAGGATGGACAAATAGATACTCAAGATGGAATTAGTTTTCACGTGTTCCATGCATTTATCTTCCAGACGGCCAAGGGCACTTGCAGGAGGGCATAGAGGGGAAATTGCCACCGTGGATTTCAAATATTATACAAATAAGAATAGATTTCATAAAATTTTCATGATCGCTTCGCTCGCAATATCTTCGCACTTATAGTCCAAATTCAGAGCCATACCATGGGGCGGCGGGAGTCGGCCTTGGGAGCCAAACGATCTATGTGAAGAAAAAAAAATGTTAAAGAAAATACCATGGAGCCCCGTAAAATTATTTGCACCCTATTAATTAAATTTCTCTCTATGAAACTTAATATGAAATGTTAATAATGCCACTGTAATCCAAGAAGTAACTGATCAATCAAGGGATTCCAATTTGTTTGTTGGGTGTCAAACACATGTATTTCAACAATAAAATAACAAAATTCACACAATATTTTGCAAAATGATTAACGTAACCAGGAGGCAAACATTGTCTCTTGTGATGCAAGAGTCTCTGCTCTTTGAAGGAAATAGAAACCGTGGTGGACTAAGGGACCCATGTTTTAGCAAGTACACTGCTGTTTTTGAAAATTGCAACACCCAGAAATAATGGCCCAAATTAATCCAAACTCGGAGGATGTGTAGAACAGTGTACCAGCAATAAGTGATTAGGATTGCAGAGAGATGGCATGCATGTAGGCCCAGCAGCGCCCTCTCTTGTGTAACCGGAAGGGTCAGTGTTACGCCAAGCTCAGTCAGTGAAGAGCCGTCAAACGAAGTGGAAACATGAAAGCAAGTGCTGGTATACCTCGTCGACGTCAAAGGGTGCAATATCAGCATGTGAGTGTGTTCGAATGGGGCAGAATGAGCGGTCTCTGGGAAGTGGGTTTGTCATACCGTGACATTTTGGCTCGTACAGGGCATGCTGCTACGACAGTGATGTGTGTGTGGAGCCAGTGTATAGAAGAGGGTCGTACACAGCGACGAGCAGGTACTGGACCACGCAATGTGACCACAGCACGGGATGACCGCCATCTTGCCCGCATGGCTGTAACTCATGGTACAGCTTCGTCCACAGTATTGGCTCGACGCTGGAGCAATGCAACGGTTGTGGACCTGTCTGCGTGGACGGTACAACGATATCTGCTGCGGGTTGGGCTGGTGACACGCATGCCATTGCGTCGGCTTCCATTGTTCAGAAGCCACAAACGCCTCAGACTGCAATGGGCACGTGAATGCCGTCGCTGGCATGCTAAGTAGCAAAATGTAGTGTTTTCGGACGAGTCCCGCTTAAACTTGTCCTACAGTGATGGCCGCATAGGTGTTAGACGCTACCGTGGTGAACGCAATCTGGCAACCTGCATTGTTGCATTGTTGAGCGGCATAGCGGACAAACGCCAAGTGTGGTGATTTGGGGTGCCATTGGACACAACATGCCATCTCCCCTCCTACGCATTGAAGGCAATCTGAACAGCAACCGCTACGTTAGGGAGGTTTTGGAGCCCGAGGCACTGGCCCTCCTTCAGGCAACTCCACATGCCATATTTCAGCAGCTCAATGCCCGGCCACATGTGGTGAGGAATGTGCAAGCCGTCTTCGAAGCACGACAGTTACCACTGCTTCACTGGCCTGCACGTTCGCCTGACATGTCACCCATCGATCATGTCCGGGATATGGTTGATCGGCAACTTGTTCGTCATGGTCCTCCAGCAACCACTGTTGATGCTTTGTGGACTCGCATACAAACCGCGTGGAGGGAGATTCCCCAGGAACATATCCAAGCCCTCCTTGATTCCATGCCACGACGTGTAGAGGCTCTGTTTGCAGCACATGGGGGCTTCACACCATACTGAATTCTCGTCAGAGATCATATACAGGTCTGTAACTCTAATCATTTGTGTATTGGCATGTACCAAATCTGTGGTATAAAGTTCATTTGAATCATACGTTTTCTTCTTGGTGTTGCAATTTTCACAAACAGCAGTGTACAAAAAAAGAATATTACAAATTTTTACACAATTTATCATCAAAGTGTAGGTAATATGTAACCATTATTATTTAATTAGTAATTCGATTTTTCTTGCATAACACAACACAACGGTGTTGTTGGATTTTCGTTAGATTCCTTTGTGAGTAAAGATCTTGCATACTGGAAACTAGTGGGAAACATTATGAAGCAAGATTTATAAAGGACTCCCTTAATCAGCTCTGCAGAGAGGCCCAAAGCTGGTGTTTTTCTGGCTTTGATTCCCGGGATGGGTTATCTGAGGTTGGTATTTTTCCGGCCTTGTGCCTCCAAGGTTCACCCACCCTTACATCAATGAGTACCCGAGAGTAAATCAGCGGGGTAAAGGCTGCCGGAGCGTAGTGATCACATCACCTCCAAAATGGTCGAGATCGAGAATATGTGGGGCTCCACCCTTGCATATGCTTTCATGGCACGGTGTTACACGAACGGGGAAATTTACATTACCTTTACCACCAGAATATACGTTGCTAAATTCCACTGAGTCAATTTTTGCGTTCAAAAGTAAGTTTAAAACAATTCCAACGCATTGCTCACTTCCAGGCTATTCAGAAAGCATTTCATCAACATTATTTAGTGACGTGGATGTAGATTCGGTACCACCTGAGAGTTCACAAGGGGATACGAAATCAATACCGGGAAGAACGTTCGCAATAACGCCGACCCAATGAGACGAGGCAAGGAATTTTCACAATTCTGGCAAGAGTCACTGCGTGACTTTTTTTTTCGGGGTGGAGCGGGAATGCAAAATTGAATTTTGCGGTGGCGGTAGCTTACATGGTTTAGACATATCGAAAGTTCTCAAACGACACTGTAAAGATTCGTGAGAAACCTCCAATACCGCTCTCCAAATCTACCATGCACATGCACAACAATTTACATCTGTATTGTCTCGCTGTTCTTACCAACAAATATTTCACAATAGTTAGGCTTATTGTCGTCCGAATTCTGAAATTCAAACGTGCTGTAGTAAACAATAATGTGGCGGACTGGTGACTGTGTATTCTTGTAAGCCTAGCCTTTGTCTTCATTAGCCGCTTACAATGGACCAAAAACTTTCTTTATTTGATGCTCATTAATCGCAGGAAAAAAAATTACATGTTCGTTAAACATTGTTGCAGCAGAAGATACAAACCAAAACTTTTTTCTCTTTTAATTCATAGTTGCTCTCATATTTTCAAGAATTCGTGATTATTTTCAAGGCATTCCCTCTTAAATATACGGAATGCCGTGCTTCTCTCCGTGCTGCATAGGAATAATAATCCAAATTATTATTATTGTCGCAGATCTTTGACTGTGATAAACTGGCCTTTTAAATTCTTTACCACATAATTTTCCATTATACATTCCAAGCTCAAGAGGGGGTTTAAACTCGGTACCCTGCCCTTGCGTACGCCACTGATGTTCCTGTTGCTATGCGCTTCCACGTGAACGCGATATCGCAGGAAGGCAAGTTCTTCGAGTTTCGACGATGACGTCACAGAATTTTCAGACCGCGAGGGTTGACAAAATCCCATTCATTCTCTTTGCAAAAGGGGACCTTCTCAGGCACTGGAAAGAGAACGCAATGGAACTTGACTGCGGGACAGAAGGGATCGAAGGGATGTCTTCTTGCGAGGCATAGAGGACAAGTCGTCCTCGAGCGAGGGAAGATTGGGGGAGAGACGAATCTATTGACCATAGTTTGATGTCGTGCGTCAACGATTTCTTTAAAAACAACTCGCAAACTCTGTGCTGTGACTTTCCTGCGTGATGTAGGCTTTTTCATGGTTAGGACCAGAGGCGCAAACACGATTTTTTTCTGGGGGGAGGCAAGTACCAGGATAATCGTACCAATAATAATAATAATAATAATGTTAATAAAATAATGTTAATAATAATGTTACTAATAATGTTAATAATGTTACTAATAATGTTGTTGTAACATTATTATTATTATTATTATTGTTATTGATTTACTTTATTTTACTTCTCTTCTTGTGCCGGATCACCGCTACTGGTTAGCAGTCATAAAATATTCTCGAATCAAATGATAGTATTATATATATATATATATATATATATATATATATATATATATATATATATTGTAATATTGGGTAATGTTTGTTAGAAGTTTTATTTTAAATTTTAGATTAACTGAATACTTAAAATACTATTTTTATACATATTGATAAAGTTACTTGACAAATGACAGTTACACAAAATTTTATTGCTTGAGACCTCAATTCGAGATGTTGGAATGAGCTCTAATTTATATGACTGAAAATGTAAGAAGATAACCATCAACAAAATTTTCAAAACGCAGTTATTGTTACAAAATACTTTAAAATTGAGTATTTCACAAAAGAATCGTTTATTTTTTAAAAATAGATTTATTGATTTAGTGTGAAAGTTTATACTATTTGGAGCACTTCTGAGAACACCAGACATTGATACCGTTCCCGAGAAATACAGGGAGGTTATTTCAGTCGTTCACCGCCAGAGTGACGGCCGTTCCGCGGACTCTTCATGCAACAGGTCCCGGCAAATTGCGTTCAGGAAGTCCGTAACAGAAACCGCTTGTTTTGTAATGTTTCCACTTTTCACAATTACAGTTACAATTACAATTGAAATAAGCACGTACCTTGTCGCACGGATGCAGGAAAAGGTGTCCTCCCAAATACAAATATTTCCGGCACCTTATTTCTGACATCTAATCTTAGATTAGTCATCGCTACTTTATTCTCAGTTGTCGCGACAGCGCCTGCAGCTTATCGGGGGTTGGGTGAGTTGTCAGCCGCGAGAGGGCGCTTCATACTGCACGTGTCGGCAGTGATGCCAACCGTAGGGACATGTCCCTACGCATAGGGACTTTTCACTAAATTTCGCCCGCGTAGGAACGTAGGGACAGATTTTGCCAAATGAGGGAAAACGTAGGTACTTTTTTCAATCTTGGTAAATTACATTTTATGAATTAGTTTATCTGGATACTTTAGCGAGGAGGAGAAAAAAGAACTAACTAACAGATCTCCATCAGAATTTTGGAACATGTTATCGGTTACCAAAAACTTTCAAGGAAAGTTCCTTTTTGAAAACATTTCCACTCTCGCGAAAATAGTGCTAACATTGCCGCATTCTAACGCGGAAACGGAAAGAATATTTTCAATGTTAAGTGATACAAAAACAAAAAAGGGAAATAAAATGGGACCAAAATTGTTAAAGAATGCAGGAAATACAGCATCACCAACCAACATCTATCTCTTCACAGCAGCAGCATGTATGACTTCAAATAACATAATCAACAGTAAACGACTCAACGTTATTCATTAGGGGTGTGCTGGATTCTTTACTTTAAAAAGTCGTTAGTTCTCGACGTTTTCTGCCTTGTAAGTTTCCGGAACTTATCGAAAGTTGTAAGTTTTTATTCTAGAATTGCAAAAACAATCACTTAAAGTGAAAATGACTTGTAAAATTCGAGATTTCCAGTGCTTCGGGAAATTTCGAACATTTCCCGTCCAGAAAATTTTCCGACTTGGTCGGGAAATTGCAAATTTTTCAGTCCCGAATGTCGGGATTTAAAAAAATTACCGTACCGATCCCGTCCCGACCCAAAAAATTCTGTCCAGCACACCCCTATTATTCATTAAGGCAAGAATTTACAATACCGGACCCTTCTGTAATTTCTATGCTACGTCTTATACTCACGAAATAATTATTCGTGATTATTTATCTCAAGTTAACATGTTGGGGTGAGGGGGAAAAAATGTTCATTAACGTGTAGAAGTTGTAAAATAAGCTTTTCAATTCTCGCAATATTTCTCCGTATACAAGTATGGTAGCCATATTTGTTGATATGAACAAATTAAAATTAGTTACGCTGTCTACAGCGTTGCCACACTGTTGATTTCATACTTGGAGAGCATGGATCGTGTAAGAATGGCGGAAGAGAACAGTAAAAAAGTTGTTAATGTTGTACAGATTGTTAGGTGGAGTGTGCAGGAGGATGGCTGTGGGCTAATTAATAAACTTATGGATTTCAGTATATTGCCCAAAGAACGTGCTTACATGTGACAGCGACAATCACGATGTAGAAGAACTGATTTGATTACTGGTAAATTTGGCAACAGTACATCAATCATAAAATTGCAGGATACGAAAATGGCGTCTTCGATGATGAACGTTTGCCGTTAAAGTGCTACGAAAATAATATTTTTTATCGGTTCGTAATCACAATTACCGCAAAACCATTCAGGAATAGCCCCACTGACCATTCTCGGTAAGTTTAGGTTAAGTTAGGTTAGGCAAACATAGTTAAAATTTGGGCTCGAAAAAAACATGCACGGGTAGCCCAACAAACCATTGACGGATAGCACCACGAACCATTCAGGTACGGTTAGGTTAGGTTAGGATAGGCAAACATAGTTAAAATTTGGGGTCGTAGTAATATCAGGAATGTATATTTCGTTTTTTAAGTATTGGAAACACAAAATCTTCCGGTAAATAATAAGCAATCGTGCCGATCGCGGACCACTCAATGTCACTTATTTTGCAATTTCTACACGTGACCCCCCAAATTTTAACTTCAAATTCGTGATTAGGAGGCCTCAATTAGTGAGTATGCGAAATATTACAAAAAATCGGGGAGAGGTCCTGTATTGTAAATTCGCTCCTTCATTAATTGTGGAAGCACCGAGCAGAAAGATTTGGTAAGTAAATGTGTATATTTTATCTTCTGTTTGCATGCTCATGAGGTGTTTTTTTTTTAGTCACTTTACTTGGCGTAGGGACATTTGGTCAGTTGTAGGGACATTTTGACTACGTCTGTAGGGACATTGCCGAAAAATGGTTAGCAACACTGTCGGCTACCAGACGTCAGTGTATGTTCATGTTCACTTCTGTTCATTTATCAGTACGCGTGTTGCTTATACTGTGTTATTGTAATGTGCTTACTCGTGGCCAGTGCTTTATTGTGTGTTAATTGTTATTCATTCATTACTTATGTCGTTAAACAAATATAGTCTTGAACATAGAGTTTTTATGTACGATAATTACGTGAAAACGAATTCTTGCAGAAAAGTGGTCAGGGATTACGATAGACAGGATCTCTTGAACCTAAGAAACGTGTTGTATTGCTGTTGAAGGAAGTCATTTTCAACATCTCTTATAACACAGGAGGTTAGTGATCATCATTATTATTACTTTTAAATATCATTTTACGCTTTCGGTTTGCTTTATGCGCCGGGATGCTGTCTTCCCTTTCTGTCAACTGAGGATAAAGTAGCGATGTCTAATCTAAGATTAGATGTCAGAAATAAGGTGCCGGAAATATTTGTATTTGGGAGGACACCTTTTCCTGCATCCGTGCGACAAGGTACGTGCTTATTTCTATTGTAATTGTAACTGTAATTGTGAAAAGTGGAAACATTACAAAACAAGCGGTTTCTGTTACGGACTTCCTGAACGCAATTTGCCGGGACCTGTTGCATGAAGAGTCCGCGGAACGGCCGTCACGCTGGCGGTGAACGACTGAAATAACCTCCCTGTTTGCCTTTTTATTGACTTCTTGACCTACTTCTTAATTTTACTTTTTCTTGACTACCATGACTTTCTTGACTGGCAGACACCCTGAATAATTTTGTTCTCTATACCCCTGCTTTACAATCACATTATATTGAATAAGAATGGGCAACACCTTGTTCCATCAGTGTAAACCCTAAGGCAAGAAATTCTGCTCAGGCATTGAACAGTGACGTTATCAGAAAGTGGTCCCAAAACTTTGTTCATTGAGTGCTTCCGTTTTCCTGTTTGTTTAATAGCATGACAAACTTTTTTCTTTTTGGGCAATGACTCAATGACTGAATCAAAATAAATTTCACTATTGAGTTTGTAAGCGTAGTCCATGGACTTGTAACTTGCATGATTTCTTCTGTTACCTATATTCCTAATTAATATTATGTGACGCTCAATATGTAGGACATTTATATTTTTCAAATTCCTCCCGGACGCCGGACATAAGGCTAAAATGTAGGACATGTCCGGGAAAAACCGGACGTCTGGTAACCCTACGTGTGGCAAGACACAACACTTGAGTTTTAAACCACAAAGACTGGATCAACATGGCTTATTGGAAGATCTGCGATGGGAGGTTACGCTCGAGACTATACAATGAATGTGACTTGCGACTCGCCTCGACACGGTCTCCCCAAGGCGTCCCCTTATCTCTCTTCATAATCCTCGTACTCGCTCCTCGATTGACTGACTTAGAACTGACCACTGACCTCTCTCCTCCTAGACATTTATTCCAATCGAATTTACTCAGTAATGCCGACTCAGTTATCTGTAGACTCTTCCTTGATTGCGATCGTTTACACCTGTTTGCAACGATGGCGATCAAGGAAGCTCGGCAATGTCTGACAAGACATTACTTAGATGGTTATAGCAATTTCCTGATTGGAAAGGTGATGGCTAAATGCCTGGGATTTAGAGTTCGTTGTACGTTACATTTAAAAGATTCTACAGATCGTTACGATGCCCCTCTCCGGAAAATAATTCCTTTGAATTCGTCTTTATATGTGATCCAATCTTATATGGGTATCGTTCATTACCAAAACATAAAATCCTACAGATCGTTACGCATTATTGAACAACGAAACATTACCTTTTCTTCAGTCTATCTAATGAGGATCAAAAGTTTAATAGAAAAATAACTGCTTAGATATAAGCCAGTAACTAAGAGTCTGTGGATCCGATGCTTGAGGGGAAGCACAGGGGAGAAGGGAGGGAACTTTTGAGATTTTTTTCTTCTAGTAGAGGTCTAAAAACTGACCATAATGCATCTTTTACGGAATCATTCCCAACATTCGTCGTTTTCAACTTAATTTTCTTTTTTTTGGTTAACACAGAAGTTTTCACAAAACAGTAACGTATAAATTAGCAATAACAGCACAAAATAAAGCCAATTATCAAGAGGAATATCATCTGTCCCTGAACAGTACGTATATATATCCTCTAGCGCGACACAAATGAAAAGTCTCATTAAAGGCACGCTGCAGCTTAGTCTATTGCTGATGCAGGACAAATATCAATTTCATTTTTCTCCCTTATATCAAACAACACCTCGATAAAACTTTCTTAGTATGAAGAGTAAGGATGGTAGTTAAAAATATCCAAAAATGAGAAAAATCGACGTGGGGAATGTTTTGAGCTGTTCAAACTTGAAATTTAAACATTTGAACAGTGTGTTCAAATTTTACAAAGTTTCAAAATTTTATCATCTCATAATATGCAAACGTTTTTCCTCTTTACAACGAGCTCAGGAACGCTTCTGTATCTTCGTTCGTTCCCGAGATATACTTAATTGAAAAGAGCATGTTGCTAAAAAATGACATTTTGAACAACCCTCATATAATTCGTAATAATCATATTTCAGCAAAATCCTTTCACAGGTATCGGTGTTGGAGCAAAGCAAAGCTGTGTACCAAATATCATCAATATCGGTGACTTTGAGGGTCAACTCCTTGTGACGGTTGATATATATATTATATAAATATCATTCCGCCACAGCTTCACTCTTCTCTTGATGTACGAGAGTCGCCCAAATAAGTCGCTGATTATTACGTAACTTTATCAAGTTGCGCAGTCTTCTCGATAGACGGCGTTTTGCTTCCCCGAGAGGTAACTCGGCGCATGCGTAATTTTCTTGTCGATCGGGCAGCGCTGGAAACTCAGTGATCGAGAGACAGACAGTACAGTTCCGACAGAGTAGAGACCCAGTACAGCCAGCCGGAGCGGAGAGACTTCAGGTATATCAACTAGTTCGTGCAACAGGTGCCCGACCTTATACCTCCCCTTCGTTGCGTAATTGGCATGGCATTTAACTGTTGTTAATCGTTTGAGCTGCCTTATCTTCCGAGTCGATCTGGATTGTGCCATGTTACGTAACGGGGAAGGAAAGGGGTCAAAGTGGGCTTTTGTATAATCCAGTTTTTGTGTAACTCGCTAACACAAGATGTTTGCTGTCAAGAGATGTAATATTTGTTCTAGTTTCATGAGTAACTTTAAATGATTTTTTTTATACAAACAAAAAATCAATCAGTGATAAATATTTTTTTTGTCTCTCTACTCCGAATAGGCTGGATATCACGTAACTATTTTACAATAAATCAATCAGTGACTTTTTCGGCAATATCTTAGTAGTGTAACTATAACTGTTGAGATGTATTTCAAATGAGTGAATATATACATACACACACACACACACACACACACACACACACATATATATATATATATATATATATATATATATATATATATATATATATATATATATATATATATATATATTAGGTTTTAATCCTTATGATTTCCTTGAATGAGTGCGTGAATGCATAGAAGTTAAATTTGGGAAGAATATATTTCTATTTATTATAGGCAGTATAGAAAAGAACAGAAATAAGAAAACTACAAAAAATAAGGGAACGGGAGAGTGTATATTGTAATTGAGCTCCACTTAGGGGTAAATTTTGAACTTTGTTGACTCCCTTAAAAATGTCTTCGATGAATTGTTCCATTCAAGGTATTTAATAATTTAAACTTTGTAGGCCCACACACTGTACTCGTTATTTCAAAAGTGGAAATTGAAATTTCCACAAGCGAAGTTGAAATATTTTTTAAAAAATAGTTTTTTGAGAACTGAACTTGAAAATTCAGGCGCCAGTTGAAAATGCCTACATTTTACATTTCCAATTTCGCCTTCATATAAACACTCAAAGAATCTGTTAACAATTGCATAGGAAAGGCAACCTTACTTTCGAGTAAAAGATTCCGAAGAAGTTGGCGGTGGCGTAAACGCATCACCCATCCCATCCCTTCACCCCACCCCTAACAGCGGTGCTTGGAAGGGGACCAGCGAAAAAGAAAGCCCTTGCCATTGGTAACAGCCTTGCTGGGATACAAGAGATCTGACCAATAAGGACGTTTGAAACCCACGTGACTGTCACCGAAAGAGCTCTTTCCCCAATTTGTGCTGGAAACAGCAAAAGAAGACGCCCGCGCCATCTATTGACCACCGACAGAACTGCAATTTCCAAGGGCAGCGAGCTTTAAATATAGCTTCCCTTTCTATAACCTAACTATTCTACGATTACACTCCACTCAATAAAAATAGCAATACTGTCAGGCAGAGGCGTTACCACAAATTTTCTTTCTCTCTTATCTTCATCTTCCTTCTCCCTTCCTCTCTGTCTCTTACCCTCTCTCTTTCCCTCTTTTTATTTTTCTCTCTCTCTCCATTCCTCCCTCTCCCTACTCTACTCTCAACTCCCCTCCTCTCCTCTCAAACCTCCTCTTCTCTCACTGAGGGGGCAAGTACCAGGATAAACATACCAATAATAATGAGAGTAATAATAATAATAATAATAATAATAATAATAATAATAATAAATTTAATAATAATAATTCTAATGATAATAATGTTATTATTATAACTATTATTATTATTGATTTGCTATATTTTACTTCGCTTCTTATGCCACTTTTGGCTAATTTGCGAAGGTGGGGATGAGTGATGATACGATGAAATTAATGAATGGACACTCACAAACATCCATACCCAAGCCGGGATTAAAACCCGGGACCAACATTACTATTATTTTTAGTAGTGGTAGTATCAAAGATGTTATTATCCTTATAAATTATGCAAAAAAAGGGGGGTAGAAGTTGGTGCTAAAGCATTTGTGTTTGAACAAAAGATTTGAATTATTTTTTCAACACGTTTAATACGAGGGTTAAGTCATAAGCCATGGCAACTATTTTTTTCCTCGCAAACAGGGGACAACACGAAAAATCTAAGATGTGCATTTGTGCTTCGAATGAAGCCACCGAAGTTTGGAGACTGTCGTAGGGAAGAGGCAGAACACAGGATATTGGACAACAGTGTACCTAGGTATTATTATGAGGCAGATCAGGAGTTGACACTCTGGATGGCCTCCCCGATGGCGCAATGGTAACGTCGCCGCCTTGTAATCAAGGAGTCCCGGGTTTGGTACCCGGTGGTAGCACAAGTGCTTCGGATCTGTAGCATTTTCTGTAAATCATTGGTTACAATTCTAAAAATTGACGAAAATTCTACAATCTCAACACATACTTGTTGTTATGGGCTGTCCGCTCATATTCGCGAAGTAAATGCTGTTAGTTACAGTCGGGACGCGATAAGAAGCGGCGTGCAATCAGAACGCAGAACGGCAGAACGTGACCAAATTCTGTCTTCTCGTTGGCTGCCATGTGGCTGGGGGTTTTCTACGTTGCCACCTTTGCACAAACAGCTGTTGGCAAGCTCGGGAAAAAATTAAGCATCACGCGAAATTAGCACGTACGTATCAGTATGCTAATATATGTTATTTCCGTCGTAAAGTGATAATTTAACGAATCTAGAAGTTTGAATCTGAAGTTTCTTGTAGGTTAACGTTAACTTCTCGTATGAATTTTACATTCTGGCAAGCATAAAACATTTTCTCTTCCTGCTCTACACAGCAACCGAAAACCTTCACTGAAAGAACCTCTGTTATGTTTTTATTATGGTACATTGCAAGCATCAGTTACCGGCATATTTTTACTTGTGTTGTATCGTATCATAATTACCTACAAAAGAAAATGCGTCTTGTGTTATGAACAACTGTGGCAAATCGTTCTCCTTTGATTTCATGCCGCCTCTCTTTGCCTTCTTTGTCACACCGCGACGTTTGTCTTTTTCGCAACTCAATACCGACCGCAGCTATGCCCGCCTATTTTTTTGTATACGAAACTCGCCCTTTGTTTAGTAACGACATGGAATTTATACTTGTGACATAGTTGAAGCTTCAGAACGTACAAATGAAATGTATTTCTTGAAAATTAGGGCGAATAACGTATAAACAAATTACATACAACTTGGTTTCGTTAACACGTTTTTTAAATTATATTTTGCGGAACCTACAAAAATTTACCTTTTATACAGAATTTCACAGAAGTGAGTTACTGTATTACAGAGAAGAATTTATCAAGAACAAATCAATTGTGTGTGAATTGATTGATTGATTGATTAAGTTGGTGTTTAAAAGTCAACTTTATGCACACTACGGCTAATCTGGAATGGACCTACAGTTGGAAGTGGGATCCGAACCACTATGTCCCTCGACAGGGTATCGAACCCAGCACTACTTGATTACAAGGCGACGACGCTTACCATACCACTGTACCATCGGGGAGGCACATGTGGGTGTGTGAAGTGAGATAATTTGGGAAGCTACAGGATAATACAGGCTCTGGCAATACAGAGTTCAATTAATTACAACGAAAAGCTTGGCAATTGCTTGATTTCCTAAACATTAATGATACATTTGGTACATGTGTAATTAATGCTTCGATCTACCTGTATGTAAAAACATAAAAAATGAATGAAAGAACAGAAGTAGTAGTTAAAGTATCAGTTGTTTTTGCTGAGAATGAGAACAATGGAAGTGTCCCGTTGTTCACTTTTTAACCAGATGTTTAATCCTACACGTGTTTCTGTGGAATCGCGAAAATCCTGAAGTAGGTCAATCCGGCAACTGCGCGTCGCTACCAGAATGGGTGGTTCCACGCCGGTTGCTAGCGCGTCCCGACTTTAATTGGATAGTTAATAGATGGCAGCACCTCCTTCTCTACATTTGCCGTTGCATAATCAAGCCATCTGGTGAATGACGTAGAGTATGACGTTTTGGAAAGCGAGCAGAAGCAGTCGAGTCGACACTGTACGTCTGGTGCATGAGCAGGGCCAGATTAAGACGAAATTGGGCCTGATGCACTTACATACTTTGATTAATATATATATATATATATATATATATATATATATATATATATATATATATATATATTATATAGAGGTAAAGATGGTATTATGAGCCCCCATTTTGTTTTGTATTTTTTAAATTTGATTTTTATCTTTTTTGTTCAGATTCTTATGATAACTTTAACTACAAAATTTCATAAAACTACTGTTAAAATATAAATAAATTTGAGAAACTTTTAGGATACGAAAAAAAATACAAAACAAGTCATTTTGTGGAAAAAAGAATTGTTCTGGTAATATGAGCCCCTAGGAAAAAATAATAGAATGACTGGTTTAGAAAAGTGTATGAAACGTATGAAAAATTGAATCATAAAAAAAAAATTTTATTCATTACAAAACCTTAAAAAAGATATTATGATGTGAAATACCATAAAAGAGTTCATAACAAAATCATTGAAAAAATCATTACAAAACCAAAAGTGTCATTAAAAATGAATTGAAAGGGTCATTAAGAAACCATTTAAAAAGTTTTATTTTATTTCTTTGTAATGTCTATTTACAAAAGTCGCAAATGTAAATATCCTTCTCTCATCCAGCGCAATCGTTGTGTGCCCACATTTCACAGATGAGACATTTCACCCACAGTTCTCCTCGGTTATCAGCCGAAAATAGACCCTCGAAGAACAGACAAACTGCTTCTTCATCACGGGGATTTTCCACTCCGATTTTTGTTTCTAAGACAGATTCCCCCAAATCGATATCTGATTCACAGGATTCCTCATGTTAATCGTGATGAAGCTTCGATTTCACTGCATGCTTTGTTTTAGTTTGTGTTTTTTTCAGTAGGCTGTTGATCATCATCAACTGATATTCCTGTCTCGTCGACATTAAATACTCTATCTGCCGGGCGTACTCGGCTTCCAGGATATCAAAGAAATTGTCGAATGCCTCTTTGTTAAAGCCATTTGCTCTTGAAAACGATGTCGCAGCAGGTTTCAAAAGAGATAAAGCATTGTTATGACGATTCATGAAGTGGTCGAACCAAGCTCTACCAGCTAACCCCTCTTCTGTGAATGGATGATTAATTCCATTTCTTTCACACAGTTGGTAAGCTACTCTGCGAACATCTTGTCTGGTAAGACCATAGAATTTACTTTCCATGATAAGTAAATACTCGACTCACTCTGTTTCAACTCCTAGGTTTTCTCCCTAATTTTGTTAAAGCGGTTTCTTCCGGTGGTTTGTCAACTCGAACAAGTCTTTGAAGAGTAGGTCTTGGAACAAGAAACATTTTTGATGCCTTTTTCAATCCCATATCTTTGTTTCTTACAGCCTTGATCGCCTTAACCATATCTTCAGTATTCCAGTTTTTTTTTTATTTTGGTCTTGTTCTTTGGACCTAGCACTTTTCGTGGTATCTGAAAAGACAAAGTTGAAACCACTCCTGTAGTGTATATAATATGAGCCCCTTAAAATTTGGGGACTCATATACCAAGCACGATGGGGGCTCATTTTACAACCCTCGCCATATTGGAATTGGGAAACGCATAACGAATCTTTGTTACTTGCAAAAATTACATAGTATCTACACAAAAACAATCTTTTAAACATGGTTTATCCAATGCAATAATGCACTACGATGAGTTTAAATGAATAAGTACTGCAATTAAAAGCAAAACACTTATTTTTCAAAGTTTTTCAGATCGAGAAAACAAACAGAACACGTTCACTCATAAACCATCAGCTGCAACTGAACGAGAACTCTCTAGCGGCAAAAGGAATTACTAAACTAGCAGTTCAAATCGTCGCCTCCAGGTTGAGCGCGCTCCATGAACAGATATTAGGGGGGCTCATAATATATGAATGGCTCATAATACCACCTTTACCTACATATGTATATATATATATATATATATATATATATAATTTATTTATTTTAATGTTTTCTTGTTTTTATATTATTATTATTATTGTTATTATGATAATGTAAAGTTCGAGATTCCATAAAAGTCTTCAGATTTTGAATGATTTAGTTTTTGTGCTGCTTTTAAAATATCAGCAGGTTTGGTCTCATGCCACCTGAAGTCAGTTAAAATGTTACCGATGTCTTGTGACATGAGATAATTATATTCATAATCAAATTGATTCATAGAATTGTGGTTTGTATCCAATTTGTTACCTACCCTGACAAAGAAATCATTAAATTCGCTTGGAGTAATCGGAACATTTTCTTTTCTTCTGGGTTTCCCTCTGCCTAATTCTGCCTTAATGACATTTCAAGCTGCTTTGCATTTATTATTGGATTTATTAATAAATTGATCATATGCTGTGCATTTAGAATTTCTGATCTGTAAATATTTCTTAATTTGAGATATTTGGTCTTATCTGCGTTACCATTTTTAAATCCATTATAATATGTCATAAGCAAGATTTTTAATTTACTCAAGTGTGGATTATACCATTGACCTAAGTGCCTTTGTTCGCGTTTAGCTTTAATTGGTTTCGGTAAATTACTTATATCCTCAAGATGGCTGAAATTTGCTAGTTCATTTAATTTGAATATTCGTACTTACGTATTCGGCATTGAGAAACATTGTTGAAGGTGGCATTTCGCTTATTTCACGGAAGTAAGCTCTATTTGCGACATATCAAGTAAGTTTTCTTCGTTTCTTTTTGCCTTCGGTAACATGCAAAATAGCGGTCACAGTTTCACTACCGTACTCGGCATGTAGTGTTTCCACCCCACTGCACCCAAAAATACCTACGTAGCCCCACTAACCATTGACGGTAAGGTTAGGTTAGGTTGGGTCATGTTTAGGTTAGAATAGTTAAAAATTATTTTAGAAAACCAAATGCGTAGCCCCACACACCATTGACACATAGCCCCACAAACCATTTGCGGAAACGTACCTTCTTCAATTACAAAAACACGTGCTTGGAAACACTGACCGGCATTGACCGTGATTACGTCATCACACACAGGCAACATCCGGCTGGAAGGAAATGGATGCAACAGCTTTCGTGCATCGGTCACATATTTATATCGAAAAATAGATGATTTACCGGCAAAATGCAATGAACGATGCGAGAAAACACTTCTACAACTACAAAGAAACTGCATTCGGTAAGTAATTTCTCCTGTAAATTTGAAGAAATCCGTCTTGCTGATATAAGAAATTAACCTTGGTTTCTCCTTTTTTTGGACTCTAGGACAGCTGTCGTTATATATATCGGAGATGGTACTGATAAATTTCTCAAATAATGCATCGACATTTGCACTTGAGAAAATTAAATGAATCCAATCAACGTATTTTAATTTGTTTGGTACTAGTTTACTATTGTTCGGACAGATTTCTTCTACTTACCGAAATAAGTTCCTGTAGTATTGTCTAACATCGGGAAGGTGTTTTGTGTGATGTGGGAATGTATGATAGGGGAAATTCATGTTAATTGTTGAAAATTAATTCTCCGACAGACAATAGCCTTTGGCACTTACACCTTCGTACATCATCACGCGTCGTGATTGTGTTTTGTTCATGTTCATTGGGTATCCAGTGTTTTGAACTGTCTGTGTGTGCAACGAAAGTTGGAAACATGATGTGTCGTGGATGCGTGGTGAAACTCGTACCGGGTGTGGAAGATACAGTAGATTTTTTAATTGAATTGAACACAGGATCGTGAAGAAAGGAGAGGAATGTCGAAAATGTGGCACTGAAGCTGGTAAGCTACTCCTTAGAAGGAATGGGCTGTGGGTATATGCCTAATACAATGTGTCATGGATGTGTGGTGAAATTCAGGTAAGTTTTCCGTATCCTGGAAACGGATTTCTTCAAATTTAAAAGTTTGGGGCTCATTTGTGGGCAGCTGATTCCGGCCAATTTCTAACAAGCCTTTAACAGGGACTCTATAGAGAAAGCCGGGCAGCCCGAGCGGAGCGGAGGCGGGGCCGCGTTAGCGGTCGGGGACAGTGGGTCAATTACCCCAGGGGCGGAGCGCAGAATCGGTGGGAAATTTGGACTCAAAAATTTCAAACGAAAATAAATTTTTAGTTTAAATTTCCCACCGATTCCGGGACAGATAGCCCCAAAAACCATTCACGGATAGCACCACGAAAAATTACAATTTTCTTCGTAAAACAATGCGAAAAAGTTAAAAAAAATAATAATAATAATAAAAAATGGATCAGATGAGCTTTGTTCACGGGTATTTCTTGGGTTCCGAAGGTTGAAACACTGCATAACGAATGAAAATCGACAAAACACAAGCACGACGCGCGATTATGTGGGAAGGTGTACGCGCCATATTGTGTCTGAGGCAAGTGAGAAGACTACGAGAAAAAAGTACTCGTAATGTGAAAAATTGCAATTACTTTGATGAAAAAAACGTCAATACATCTTAAGGAATGTTCCGCGAAGCAGATAGGTAAGTACGAATGTCAAGAATTGACGAAACTAAGAAGTTATATGTGTCTGAAGGGTATGCAATTTTTACCATTTGTTTCTTAGTATATTCAGCCTGTTATCATTAATTAGTATTAACAGATTTAAGTATTCAGAGTAGGCACGTATCCAGGAATTTCTTTCGGGGGGGGCTGAACATCATCTTTTTAAGGGGTATAGATAGAACCTCACAATTGTATGTGTAAGGCCAGTGGTGGCCATTGGGTTTCGGGGGGGTGCAAGGAAACTTTACTTTCTCTTGGTAGACAAGGCCTAGGATTACGTTGCAAAACAATGGGGAGCAACTATCTTTTAAATCGATGCCACTGTTTAAGGCTGCCATTTTAATCAGGACGTGAAATTTGAACGTTTTTTACCACTCGACTCCCCTGTTTCCATGCATTAACATTGTGTGCCGGATCCAGAGTATGTGTGTTTGTCCATTTCTTCTCATCAGACATCAAAACATGTATGGTGTCTTGAGTGTTTTTACGAAGCTGTTACACATGCACGGGATGGACAATCCACTCGACAACGCGAGATTCAAGCTGTGGGCTGTGAACTGGATGCAGACAGTTCTCGAATATTTCTCTCTGATTCGAGCCTGAACACCACTAATGTGTCTTGTCCTCCCTTCCGTTCCCAACACATCTAATGTTTCGTCTCCCAATATGATCAAATGCTTGCTTACTCATTTATTTCTAGTGACGTGCCCAAGGGAGGATTGATGGGGTCATAACCCCCATTTGATCCAGTATTCCTTAAAAAAGGAACGTCAAAGACAGGAAAAGATGGCAAAATGAGGACTGACCACCAAAAATACGTAGTATTCGTAACCCGTCTCCCATCCGATAATCCTGGGTACGCCACTCTTTATCTCGGATATTTTTTTTTAAAATTAACTCACCAGAAGTTTTTATCATTTCGTATTGAAGATATAAGTAATATCCTGCAGGTTTGGATATTATCCTTTATTATGCTGTCGCCTGCCTTCGGACCTAACCTTAATAAAGTCCTAATTTTCCATCGTTGTGACTGGCATCTTCAAGATTTAGGAAGATTTCAGACCGACACATGTCGTATGGAACGAGCCAATCAACAGCAACGTTTCACACCGTAGCTACATAAAAGGCCGCGCAAACCAACGTTTGAATTATAGTAAATACTGCTATACTGTAAGGGTATAATTCATATCCAAGAAATGGAGCACACATTATTTTTTCACTGGAAGTTATAAGAAGATACTTTTTTTATATATATACAGTTAGATATGACTGTCGCTTGCACGGCCCATGCTAGTTTACGGGACGAGAAGCCCTGCCTGCATGCATTTCTAAAGGATGACGTCAGGCCTGTCTAGTCTGTGCAGAGGACGTTTTCAAATCTGTGACGTAGGAGGTGAATTTGAGCAGTGTTTGAAGGCGTGTATCTCGAGAAGCAAAACAAATATCGCGAAGATATTTTGCACATTTCAGTTTGGTGTCATTATCAGTAAAATGAATAGATTTAAAAAGTTTTTCATGTCATAGTGGAAATGTCCATTAACCTATAACCGCATACAGGCAGCCGTAATTTAACATAAAATATCCTGATCTTGTTTCTTCTAGCATGTGCGACGTTCGTTCGGGTAGAATCATAGGGCGAATTGTGATTCTCCCATTATGTCATCTAGCTTACTAGCATATGCGATACGAAGGACAGGCGTGAATGTGGCTTCTACGATTAGGCTCATAGTAATGAGGTCCTAGTAAGCTGAAACGGTGTCGGGGTATTTTCCAAAAACTTTCCATGTTATTTTTTTTTATCGCTCATAACTTCCGACCGGATGACCGTAGGGACCTCAGATTTGGTGCCTTGTACTCGGCACAATATTCTTTTTACTCCCTAACGCAATTAACATTTGTTGTCATAGAACCAATTATTTTTTTCCCGAAAACTGTCCAAGTTCTCAATAGAAAAAAAAAATAAAGCTTAAACTACAAGTATATTTCTTTTGCTCATATCTTCCGAACGGCTGCACGTGAAAACATAGGGTTTGAAATGTTTATTCCGAGTCTTGGTGTTCGTTGTCCTCTCTGACTGGAAACAAGTTTCAGATTTCCAAAATAGCAACAGGAAGTGGGTCTACAGCCTAAGCGATAAGACTTAGCTGAAATCTGTTTACAGATTTATAATATATACTCGGATATGAGTAAAAGTCTCAATATGCTCGGAAATCCAAAATGGCGACAGGAAGTAGTTCTATAGCTTAAGCGGTAAGACTTAGCCAAAATCTCTTTGCGAATTTGTAATATACACCTATCTGTGAGCAAACATCTCAATACAACCCATGCTCGGAAATCCAAAATGGCGACAGGAAGTGGGTCTATCTCGGAAACCGTTAGACTTAGCTGAAATCTGTTTGCGAATTTATAATGTACACCTATATGTGATTAAAGTCTCAATACAACCTATGCTCGGAAATCCAAAATGGCGACAGGGAGTGGGTCTACAGCCTAAGCGATAAGACTTAGCCAAAATCTGTTTGCGAATTTATAATATACAACTAAACGTGAGCAAAAATCTCAATGCAACTCATGCTCGGAAATCCAAAATGGCGACAGGAAGTGGGTCTAACTCAGAAACCGTTAGACAGCTGAAATTTGTTTACAGATTTATAATATATACTCGGATATGAGTAAAAGTCTCAATAGAACCTATGCTCGGAAATCCAAAATGGCGACAGGAAGTGGGTCTACAGCCTAAGCGGTAAGACTTAGCCAAAATCTGTTTGCGAATTTATAATATACACCTATATGTGAGCAAAAATCTCAATACAACCCACGCTCGGAAATCCAAAATGGCGACAGGAAGTGGGTCTATCTCGGAAACCGTTAGACTTAGCTGAAATATGTCTGCGAATTTATAATATAAACCTATATGTGAGTAAAAGTCTCAATACAACCTATGCTCGGACATCCAAAATGGCGACAGGAAGTGGGTCTATAGCATAAGTGGTAAGACTTAGCCAAAATCTGTTTGGGAATATATGATATACACCTATATGTGAGTAAAAGTCTCAATACAGCCTATGCTCGAAAATCCAAAATGGCGACAGGAAGTGGGTCTATCTTGGAAACCGTTGGTCGTAGAGAGTTCGGTTTTTCTACATTAGCATTGTCTTGGTGTCCAAGTTTGGTATTTCTAAGTTTAAAACCGAGGGTTTTGGTTCAACTGTCAAAATTATGGATTTGTTGATGACAATGCAGTTTGACTCAAGGTTTCCATGATAGCCTGCTTCCTGAACCCGCACACGTTCATAGGCATGGTTATTTTTTTATGCGCGCGAGTTGAAATACCACAACAATAAGTTGCCAATGTTGGGAATGGGGATTTTCGGCAAATGCTATATATCCGAGAAGTTAGCCACATCACAGTAAGGTAAGGTGTCATCCATTTAGGTTAGATTAGGTCGTAATAGAGTACGACGTTAGTTTAGATTAGGGTGTGAAAGAGTAACATGAGTCGTTAACACTGCAAGCCTCACCGAGCCCCAATTTTGAAACAGCGTAAAAGGGTACAATAAGCTGGCAATACTGTTAAATATACATAGTAGAAAAGCTATGAGTTGGCTACACTGTAAAATATACATCTTAAAAAGCTACAAGTTAGCAACACTGCGAGCCCCACTGAGTCCCGTTTTTTGGCTAGTGAATCGGCACAACTCCACTACTTCTGTACATTGCGAAAAAGTAAAAAAAGAAGAAAGAACTGTTTCATGAAGAAAGTGATAGGCTAGATGTTTATTGAAAGGAAGAAAGGCCAATCCAGTTTCTATCTAAATAGTAGACCCGAGTCTGAAATTATATACAACACCAAATGTATTATCAATTCAATTTGAATTTTATAATTTGTAAAATAATTGCACACATAAGTAAGTTAACTAAGAATAATAAATATCAATAATAGAAATAGCAACAATAAGAATAATAATACGAATAATAATAATAATCGTTTCTAAGGGTCTGACCGCCTGAGAAAAAAATCCTGCCGGCGCACTTGAATACAACAGTTAACAAGGTCTACTACGTCACAATGAATATTTGGGAAGAAAGAACAATACAATATGTGTTTCGGAAGAAAGAACAATACAGTAAGCTATGTCATTTCTATGTCTATGTCATGCTACATTCATGAGGAAGAAACCATCTGTCTTTTTTAAAGGTAAAGTATTATTATACTAGTCGAGCTGATAAACTCCCTCATCTTGAAAAAAAATCAATGAAAAATCAATTATCTCTTCCCCACAAAAGCAAGAATCACTCCCTAAGGCAGGATAAGGACTCCTCACTCCTATATCTACAAAGGGAGAAAAACAACTTCTTAGGGTGGCGTGAGAATCCTCGCAATTGTTCCCAGAAAGAGAGGAAAGACACTCCCTAGAGGGATGAGAATTCTCACTCTAGCTCGCAGAAAAGGAGGAAAAACACTTCCTAGGATGGCGTGAGAAGCGTCACACTTGTTGCCAGAGAGGGAGGAAAAACACTACCTAGGTTGCGTTGACATTCCTCACTCTATCTTGCAGAAAGGGAGGATGGCGTGAGAATCCTCACATCAGTTCCCAGGAAAGGAGGGTGGGATGAGAATCCTCTCTATTTTTCGCCGAAAAGAAGGAAAAGCACTCACTAGGGCGAGGTGAGGATTCTCGCTCTTCTTTCCCCCAAAGGGAGGAAAAACATTCCCTAAGTTGGCGAGAGGATTCTCACTCCTATTTCCCCAAAGGGGTGAAAACACTTTCTCACACTTGTTCCCAGAAAGGGAAGAAAACACTCCCTAGGGTGGGATGAGAATCCTCATTCTACCTCGCAGAAAGGGAGGAAAAATACTTCCTACGATGGCGTGAGAATCTTCACATTTGTTTCCAGAAAAAGAAGGATAAACACTCCCTAGGGTGGGATGAGAATCCTCTCTCCTTTTCGCAGAAAGGGAGGAAAAGCACTCCCTAAGGTGTCAGGATTCTCACTTGTTTCCCCAAGGGCAGAAAAAACACTCCCTAAATTGGCGAGAGGATTCTCACTCCTATCTCCCCAAACGGATGAAAAACACTTCCAATGTTGGGGTGCAGATAACTCACCCATTATCTTCAAATGGGGAAAAACACCAAAAAGTAAAGTACTCCCATGTGCTTTGCACCTTCCCATGAAGACGTATGGGGGAGGTAGGACCCCCACACTTTCTTGATCACCGCCAAAGGGGGTGATGTGATCAGCACCACCATTCCTCTTGCCGCCTTTACCACCAGAGTTTCCTCCAAGTACCCACTTCATAAGACGTTGGGTGTGGGCCGGAGCCAATTCAATAGGTGGAAAATATTCCGGTTCCTCACCGCCGGGAAACGAACCATGCTCTCTCGCATGGTATGCTAGACTTTAGAGGATGCCTATTTGTGCTGTGACAAGCCAAACTCACCCCAAAAGGCGAGTTTTTATACCTTCATTATTTTCGTTGTATTTGTGTTGGAATAGATGATGTTTGAATGAACGATTCCTAGAGGACAATTTACAAATCTAGAAGCAGCTACGATTGCTTTGTTTACAACGTTAGCTTTAATAGTGCTCATGCATTGGTCTCTTAAGAGAGGAATATTTTATTGAATCAATCCTTTGTAGATGTTAACCGAGCCAACATCAATTTCTGCCCTCGATCGATAACAAATTTGCATATATTTAGAATTAATTTACATATATTTAGACTAATTTACATTTATGTATATGCATATAAGTAAGTTTTATGAATATATGAACATTAATTCTAAATACATGCAAATTAGTTATCGACCGAGGGCAGAAATAGACGTTGGCGCGGTCAACATCTACTAAGAGAGAATAGAATGACTGAGATCTTGTAAATATCTTGGCTCAGTAGTAAATTGCGACAACACATTTGAAGAAGAAATTAAAGAGAAAATTATCCTGGGTAATAAAGCATATTTCGTAAACTTAGCTTTATTTAAGATAAATTAATATGCAAGTCTGCTAAACTGAGACTTTATCATAGACCCGTAATCGCATATGCATGCAAAAATTGGACCGACAGAGACTCCTGTGAGCAGAAAATCTTTGACATTTGGAAGGAAAATCTCAAGAAGAAATTATGGACCTCTGAAAGAACCTGACAGTAAATGGAAAATACGAACGAACTCAACAAATTAATAAGGAATAAAAACGTCGTAAATTTCATAAAATCATAAAGACTAAATGATTTGGGTACACAATAGAATGTTTGATGAAATATTAGCAAAATAAATATATAAATGGAGACCACGCTGAACACCCCGGATAGCACGTAAGCTTGTGGCAAACTTATGATAGCTTGCTTACAGCTTGTTACGTTAGTTTGATATGGCAAGCTGGATGCAAGTTCGATGTAACTGGTATTCGAGAAGTTCGTTTTTGCCAAAAGCTTGCAGCTAATTATAACAAGCTTGATGCAGCCCTGCAGAGGCAAGTTTGCTTCGACTTATGCTAACTAGATAGCTGGATGCAAGTTTGCAGCAAGCTCACATCTTGTCATGGAGAGCTTGGTGCAAGCTTCTCACTTGACATGGCAAGCTTGCTTCAGGCTTGCAGCAAGTTTTATCTGCCATCTGCGACGAGTCTTAGGCAGGCCAAAGTAACGATGAAAAAATAAAATAATTAAAGATTTGAATTACATGAAAGTAAAGAACAGGACGAGAGGATAGGAAAAAGTGGAGATATGCTGTTGAGAAGACCAAAACATTCCATTCAATACATGAAGTTGTAGTGCCTCAAGAAGAGAAGACAGGCAACTCGGACAGGTAGTGAATTAACCTACGTTGGCCTTGCAAGGTATGGTGCAAGACCATGACTCACTAACGCAGTGACGCGAAGCCCACCACACAGTCCTGTAAAGCCGAGAAGAAGCTTGTGACACTATGCGATTTTTTCTTTGTCTTTGGGGGAAAGGGACAAGGGAGCGGAGGTGGTGACGAGTTCCAGTGCCCGCCTGCAGTCTTTTGTACTGTTACTTTCGTGGTTCATTACTTTTCTCTTGTGTATTTAATTCTTGATTTAATTACATTTTATTTACTGCCAAATATATATGCAGCTCCTCATACCACTAATGCCTTCATTAGTTAGAAACATGTACCTTTTCAACAACAAGAAATTTGTTTTAAATAAAACATACAAACAGTTTCCATTTCTTACATAGCAACAAATTAACAGAGTTCAATTATTTCTCTCTCTCTCTCTCTCTCTCTCTCCTCCCTCGCACACACTCAAAAATATATAGGCGCCGCATATTTATCCACTCAGATCTCAGAGCCGGTATTATGAGAATTATTATGAGAATGAGACTGGATTTTAAATTTCTTGTCAGCAAAGGTCTAAATTGAGTGGACAATAGTTCTAACCTAAACTATTGCTATTCTATAACTAATACTGTACATGATTTTATTTTATTTATTATTTAGCGTAACTGTTCATCTACTTTTGGTTAATTGCGACGATAAGGATGAGTGATATAATGAAATTGGTAAATGGACACTCACGAAGAACAGCCATGCTCATGGCAGGAATCGAACCTGACGCCCTTGGCATCATCAAGGAGGTCAGCTCCTTGTGGGTTATATGGGATGTATTTTATCCCTTTCCTGTGTGAAAAGTTACTATGTAACATTCTTGACTTCTTACTTTTCTTGTACCATTAACATCTCATCTACCATATTGAGTTCTCTTTATACTCTTTACGCCAACAGTATAAACCGTATTGCATATTGTTCCATTCTGAGTTACAGCGTTCCGTTCCGTTTTGTTACATTCTTATGTAACTTTATTTTCTACCATATGGACTTTACATACGTTCCTGATAACATGTACGTACCATATATATATATATATATATATATATATATATATATATATATATATATATATATATATATATATAAACTGTGGATAATCTAATTGTAGCCGGTGACATGAATAGCGATTATTTATCAGCTAATATACCACAAACAGTTTTCCTCAAATCAATAGTAGATACTTTCGGCATGACGCAAGTCATTCGTAAACCCACTAGAATCACAAGAACCTCTAAAACATTAGTGGACATCATCATTGTAGACGATCCATTTATTGTACAGTCACGGACACTTCTGGGTTGTAACGACCCCATTGAAGAAGCACTCAAGCAAGCCATCCATGTCTGACCACCAAGCGCCTTGTGACTAGACAACCCAAACAACATTGTAATTCTGCGGCTTGTATACCAGTCACGGGTATACATCTCTGTAAATTGAGTAGTGATGCCAAAGAGAAATTCGAGATGAAGATTGTCGATCGTATTGTCTCGTGTTCTCGACATGGAATAATACTCGGTCCAAGTTACGTTCCTTTATTTAATGTTGTTTGGTAACGAACCTGACGAACTGGGTTTATATTTTCACTCCTTGCATTACACTAAGTTCTATATTTTACAGTTATATTAATGCTTTGAACGAAAATAATACCTAGAACAACATCCAACACAAATTCACACCACTCTTGTCACACACATGCACGTGAAAACGCACACACAAAGCTAAGTTTTAACTTCCAAGTGAATGTCCAAATGACAGTAAACGGAGAAGCATGATGTGCGAAACATGTGATATTTCACAGAAAGAATGCGTCTATTTTTGACATACGTGGTTTCTATTAATAGAGAATGAGACAATTATCAGAAATTAAGATGCATTTGCTTTTTCATGTGCTGAGGAAGAAACAGACTGACTGGAAAAAAGAAAGTGTAGTGCTATTGATAGTGTGTTGGTTAGCGTGCAGAACTTTCATCAGCGAGGCCTGGGTTCGATCCCCACCATGGGCAAACTTTTTTTATTATTTGCTTGCAGTGAACAAATTTATTATATTGTTTTCTAGGCATCTTAACGAAAGGATACACATCAAATTTAATATTTTA
This sequence comes from Lepisma saccharinum, assembly GCF_977018435.1. Classification (NCBI taxonomy): domain Eukaryota; kingdom Metazoa; phylum Arthropoda; class Insecta; order Zygentoma; family Lepismatidae; genus Lepisma; species Lepisma saccharinum. Next base: position 58,198,864 of record NC_139245.1, read on the forward strand.
ATCTGTCCTTTCATTCTTCTAATAGGTTCTCTATCACAAGGGATATAGATTATCTATCTTGGCGAAGGATATTTTCTCAATAGTTCCGTAGCTACGATTCTCCAGTCCCTACTCACAAAATACCATGAATCTAACGAAAACACACAGATATAGTTAGAACAAGAAACACACCTCGCATCGAAGGTTCCAGGTTTGAGTTCTGGATTTATTGCGAGAGTGGATTATTCCTGTGTATCTATTTATCATCTTCGTCTAAAAAACATTCCTCACTATTCCCGTGATTAACTTAGCGCGAGACCAAAGCTACTCAAATAACAAAAGTACAGGAAACGCAAGACACACATGTTACACCTTGGGAATTAGCAATCTGAAAATAAACTTTCGGTTTGGTGGACTACTTGCAAAATTGTTTCGTGTTGTCTCGTTTGGAGTTTTGGCTAGCGTGTCGGACTTGCGTGAGGGCAACCTGAGTTCGAGCCCAGCAGAACTTATTTTTTTGTCAAATTTCATCCAACCTTATTTATAAAAAATGAGGTATCTTCAAAACCTTTTGAATTAAATGCCACTTCGTATGTTAGTAATCTGAAAGCAGCAAAGATGAACATTTCTTGTTCCGAAGCGACGATGTATTTGTGTATACGTTAAAAAACACAGTTATTTATTAGCGAAAAGCATGCAGCCACGTTATAATTGAGATCATAGTTGTCAGTGCTAATATGGCAATAGCTACTTTCTGTCAACACACCAACTTAACGTTTCCCGTAAAATGATTACCTTTCCACGTTTCAAAATCGTGAGTGCTGTCTAAAGTAAATACTTTGGTACTTGCGTTTGCATGTTGGAATCCAAAGTAATACGATTTTCTTTCCCAGCAAATGACATTGAAACCATTAATAACTGTTTTTGCAATGTGATATTGATATCATATATTGAAAGATTAAAAATGGAGAATTTATCTTAAACCAACTTATAAATACTACTGATGTGAAGCGTAAGATGACGATCAGAAAGCCTGAATGTTGCATTGAAAACTGCAGAGAACAATGACTGGCTTATGAACAACGAAAAGTTTTTCTATGCTTCAATGGGATTTTAGATATTACTATAAATAAACAAGGGAGAAGAACACAGGTTGGTTTGATGAACTAATTTGTAAACTAAAAGTTTTAATTAACAAAATACGTTCACGATTTAATATGTCAGTCAATTTCAGGCACATTCCACCAACTGAAAGAGTATTTTCAAAATTCATAATATTTGGATAACCGACAAATCCAAACTTGACGTTGAGCCCATAAAGCACTTGATAATTACAGAAATATACGTAATTTAACTTGAGCATGCCCTTAATTTTGTGTCTTGATTGTGGAAATAATGTGTTGCAACGAGCAGTAGTATGTTTTAGAGAGTGTTTATAATCTATTGTGTACTGCATGAGAATACTGAAGTCATTCTTAGTTTCCTAATCAAATAAAAATCATATATTGTAATCTTTAAAAAGGAAAGCCTTTGTTTCTTTGCAGCTGTCAATGATAGAAATTCAATTGCAAACAAGTTACCAAATTAACAAATATTTATCTTACATATTTGTGCTATGTGCTCGTATGCTTTATACAGGATGAGGAAGGAAACAGATTGTTCTTGGGTAACCTGTCCTGCTTTTGTCAGAAAACCTGATCAGCATACTGAACCAAGCCATCATACGAGATACGACTTCAATAATAAGATTAGTTTCTATGGCCAACTAACTCCAAAAAGGGTAATAAAATTGTCAGTGTGAGGAGACTGAGAAATAATTGCCTCCCATATTACATTATACTCTGTATGCCTAGTGTGGTTTGCCTGTCCCTAAAGAATAAGCTGAAGACAAACCTCTGTCGATTGTAACGCGTGTAAAGTCTGTTCCAGCTTACAAATCACATGAAATACCTTCGCTCGCTTCAGTGTGCTGCACAAGGTCATGTTCGACAGATAACCAGACACCACGTGACTCCGCGGCCAACCGACAGCACCCAAGAGAACCTTCTGTAACTTTGCGAGGTTCCTTCGCATCCTTGATAAAGCGCATGCGTGTAGTCCAGGCACATTTTGCATAACTGGGTAACTAGCAGTGAGTTTGGATTCTGGATATTTTTTGTACTCGGAGAAAAGTAATGATGTGCAGAAAAAACATTTTTTCTGTATGTTTTGATTGTGTGCTCAAATGTTGCAGTAAACATATCTCCGTGACACACAACAACAATTACATTAGTCAGTCATTCCCGAGAAAAAGCGCTTCAATGTTTAGAAACTTAGCAAGCGGTACTCACAAGACGAATATATTGTCCATCTGTGAGAAGGCCCGGTGGTGTGGTGGTAGCGTGTTAGTTTGACACGTAGAAAGTACTTGGTTCGATTCCATTTGATTGCCTCCAATTTTTTTCTTAACTCAAGCAACTAATTATTTCATTTTATTTATTGCACACATTCTTATTTTATTTGCTGTGGGAATTGTTGAATTTCGAATTGAATTTTGTTTTCCAAACTTTTACGATAATTAGTTGCGAATAGAATTATATTTATTCCTGGTTCATTTTCTCGAAAGAAATGTATACTTTTCACCAGGATAACATTTTTTGAATAAAAAACGTGGACAATTTAATATGTAAATGTTTGTAAAATGATGAGAAAAGTGGAAAACTATCTTAAAAAAATATTTCCATAAATAAAATTGAAAAAGGTAAAATAGAGATTTCCACCAAAAATTAAGTAAAAATATATTTCACCTTTATTTCAATAAATTATTAAATAAAATGCAAACATTTGTTGGTCGAGTTATTAAAATAAAATTGGGCAGTAGAACGGGAATCGAACCCATAACCTTCGGGACGTGATACTTATTCGCTACTATGGGGCTACCTGGCCACTTTAAAGTTATACAATAGCATCTCCTCATCAAGGCACTTGGAAAGCATTGAAACCTTCAAGCGCTTTTCCTCGGATTTTTTCTTCTTTTAAGTCCACTTTATGCACAGTAAGAAAGCTTATACCGGACTGGACCTACAGTTTAAAGTGGGATCCCAACCACTCGCGTCTAAACCGGATATCAAACTTTTCCTCGGAAATTGCTGGCTAACGTGCGATATTAGCAATACTCTTTTCGGGCATGGATGTTTGTGTTTGTCCCAATGAGAATAAAGAGAACATAGAGAAAATTGACATGTATGACAACTGAGAAAAATGTGAAGAACTGGGGATACTGACGAGTAGGTGTATTCCGTTAATTCATTAAAAAAAAACTACATGGTACCCTACCACTATACAAAGTCCCGTCCCAAACCGTAGCCTCTCCTTCTTAGATGGAATCAACAGATATTCGCAGTTTGTGACTTGTGTGCTTTTTCCTGAGAAACTAAAATAATTTAGTTTACAATTTTATTTCATCACTAATTCTTCTCTCTTGTTTATTTATATTAATAACTAAATTCCTACTATAGTAAAAAATAAATGTCACTATTCATAAGTCATGCATTATAAACTGTTCAAAAATAATGCATTGTTCTCTGCAGTTTTGTGTAGTAAGTGGAGTTTATGTAATTACATCAAACGTGACAGATCAACTACAGATCAAATTTTTCACATCAGATAAACACTTGAGAAAAAGTGGGAATATATTCAAAATGTCCATCAGCTATTCATTGATTTCAAAAAAGCTTATGATTCGGTCAAAAGAGATAAATTATATAATATATTAGTCGAGTTTGGAATACCTAAGAAGCTTGTTAATATGATAAAAGTATGCACCAGTGAAACAGAAATTAAAATTCGTGTGGGTATTAATATGTCTGACAAATTTACAATTCATGATGGATTAAAACAAGGAGAAGCATTATCTCCATTGCTCTTTAATTTTGCCATAAGATATGCTGTTAGGAAGGTAAAAGAAACTAACGAAGGACTAAAATTAAATTGTGTGACTCAGTTGTTAGCATATGAAGATGATGTAGACTTATTAGGGGATGATATAAATACAATTAAGAATAATGCTAAAATATTTTTCAAAACTGCTAAAGAGATAGGTTTGGAAGTTAACAAAGAGAAAACTAAATATATGCTTACAGGCGGAAAGCAAGTGTTAGATAATAATCAAAATCTAATTACTGATAACAACTCGTTTGAACCAGTCTCCAAATTCAAATACTTAGGAGTAATATTAACAAGTGAAAATTATATTAAAAATGAAATAAAAAGTAGGCTTAATTCAGGAAATGCATGTTACTTCTCTCTTCATAAACTTTTGTCTTCTCGTTTAATATCTAAGAAACTAATTATTAAAATATACAAAACAGTAATTTTGCCTGTAGTATTATATGGGTGTGAAACTTGGTCCCTTACATTGAAAGAGGAACATAAATTGAGAGTATTTGAAAATAAGATCCTTAGGAAAATATTTGGATCTAAAAGGGATGAGGAGACAGGTGAGTGGAGAAGGTTACATAATTTGTATTCATGTCCAGATATTATTAGAATAATGAAATAAAGAAGACTTAGGTGGGAAGGCCATGTGGCACGAATGGGAGAGGAATGACGAGTTTACAGGATTCTTGTTGGGACACCTGATGGTAAGAGACCTGTAGGAAGGCCAAGACGAAGATGGAGGGACTACCTTCAGTTGGACCTAAAGGAAATTTGTAGGGATGGAAAAGAGTATATATATATATATATATATATATATATATATATATATATATATATATATATTGCTCAGGATAGGGACAGATGGAAGGCCTGTGTTGCTGCAGCCATGAACCTTCGGGTTTAAAAAGCCTAGAGAGTTAGTTAGTTAGTTAGACCTCTCCAGTTTTGAATGCAACATTCAGGCTTTCTGATCGTGCATCTTACATCAGGATATGATTATTTATAAGTTGGTTTAAGCGAAATTCTCCATTTTTAGTATTTCAATATATGATATCAATATCACATTGCAAAAACCGTTATTAATGGTTTCATTGTCATTTTCTGGGAATAATAAAAAAATCGTATTACTTTTCATCTTTGCTGCTTTCAGATTACTAACATACAAAGTGGCATGTAATTCAAAAGGTTTTAAAGAAATCTGAGTTTTATAAATAAGGTTGGATGAAATTTGACAAAAAAAAAGTTACCTTCTGCTGGGCTCGAACTCAGGTTGCCCGCACGCAAGTCCGACACGCTAGCCAAAACTCCAAACGAGACAACACGAAACGATTTTGCAAGTAGTCCACCAAAACGAAAGTTTATTTTCAGATTGCTAATTCCCAAGGTGTAACATGTGTGTCTTGCGTTTCCTGTACTTTTGTTATTTGAGTAGCTTTGGTCTCTCCCTAAGTTAATCACGGGAATAGTGAGGAATGTTTTTTAGACGAAGATGATAAATAGATACACAGGAATAATCCACTCTCGCAATAAATCCAGAACTCAAACCTGGAACCTTCGATGCGAGGTGTGTTTCTTGTTCTAACTATATCTGTGTGTTTTCGTTAGATTCATGGTATTTCGTGAGTAGGGACTGGAGAATCGTAGCTACGGAACTATTGAGAAAATATCCTTCGCCAAGATAGAGAATCTATATCAGTAGTATAATTGATGCTATAACCATTTCGATAAATGATGAACCCCCCTCAGGCAGATTTGCCTACACTTAAAACTAGCTCAATATGCCCATATGAGCTTTTTGCTCAAGTGTGGAACTCTGTCTAATCCAAGATTTTTGTAAAAATGCCCTCGAGAATTTCCTGTGAAATGATGAGCCCCCTCAGATTGATTTGGCTACACTTACAAAAGGCACTTCTGTGAGATTGTTGTCCATAATCCTGTCAAAAATATGCCTCTCTTGATATTTTTTTTGGCTACACCTAAAACTAAGTCAAACGTATTAACACACACACCCACCCACACATATTTACTTCCGGTCCACTTGTGGCCTATTTCTGGTTTATTTATATTGCATCATGTTTTGCAACAAATTATTACCTAATATTATGCAATAAATTATTAGACATGTGTTGTTTTCTGATTGGTTGGTTATGACATAATGTGATGATGTGTTATATTCTGATTGGCTTATTATTTCAGATGTTTTCAATGCGGTCTGTGCTTAGGATATATAAAGAGATTTTGCATTGCATATCAGCCAGTATTGTGAGAGTTGCTGAAGAGTAAGGTTGTGTTGTTGCAGTGCTGCTCATATTTTTTAAACACAAAAATATTGCAGATTTGTATAAATTGAATTACAAATCTATTTGATTTAATATACAGAATTTTTGACAACCTGTCATAGGTTTATTAAGTATAGAGTTTTGATTTGAACCCCAAGAAATTTTATATAAATACCAAAGCCAAAAATATTAACACACACACACACACACACACACACACACACACACACACACACACACACACACACAAATCACACTACTGAACCCAACTGATATTTTTTATTAAGCATAGAATTTTGATTTGGGCTCCAGGAAATCTTATATAATAAACAACAACAAAAATGCCAAATCAAAAATATTGTAATCAATGCAATAAGAATATATCCAGCCCCAATTGGGCCAGGCACCAAAAGAATTGTAATCCAGACAAATGCAGAACACCCACAAAAATATGCCCTAAATGCCATAGAAAATATAGCATGGAATATTTCACATATAAACATAAAGGTACTTGCTCTGCACAGTCATCAATATTGCCCCCACAAACGTCTACATCTGGTCTGAAAAGGAAGCATGAAACACCTGTTAATGCTAGAGCAGCAAAGCAGCCACGCTATGCACCACCTATTCATAGCAGTTTTAATGGCCAACTTAGGGATTACCGGTTTGTATCAGAGCCAAGCTGTGGCATTAAGAATTTTTTGAACAGTATAAATCCTGATGTGCAGGCAATTCTAAATGCAAAAAATGGCTCTTATAAGCTGTCCCTCAAATTGTTTACACAATATAAGAAACCAAATGGCACAAAATTTACACAGCCCCACATAACAGAAACTGTACCTGTATATTCAAATGCAAATTCAGACAAAATAATAAGCAGTTTGATAGATCAATTGAATATTAAACACTCTGAATTTGCTGGAAAAGAGTCTGGATGGAGCCTATGCGGTTCTCCACACAAGCTTTATGTTAATATTTCTGAATTCAGCCCATTACAAGGATCTACATATTTGCCATTACCTGCCAATATTAAAAACAAACAAGCCGTGGTTAATATAAAAAATAATGATGAAAAATGCTTTTTGTGGTGTATTTTAGCTGCTTTGTATCCAGTTTTAAGGAATCCAGAGAGAATAAGTTATTATAAACAGCATGAACATGATTTTGATGAAGCTATGGAGGGTTTAGAATACCCAATGTCTGTTCAGAATATTGATAAATTTGAAAAAAAGGCCAGGGTTATTAATGGTAAACAATTATCTATTAATGTATTTATTTGTTCTACTGGCCATGGCAATTGCTTGATAGCACCTCTCAGAATCAGTATATTTGATGATGATTCTGCTGTTCCGATTGATCTGCTCTTAATTGAAGGGGATGATACACACCATTACACTCTGATACATAATCTTGAAGCTTTAGTGAGAACACAACTATACAAATCTAATAGAATATTTAAGTTGTGCAGAAGATGTTTAACTGTATTTGATGGTCAAAAAATGGTGAATGGAGTTCGTGAAAAAAATGCAGAAATTGCTAAAAACAAGTTAATTGAACATTTAAAATACTGTGGCAACCATAAACCTGTTCATATGGTGATGCCTAATCCAAGTGAAAATGCCAAATTTAAAAAATTTGAAGCCTTGTTGGAACACCCAGCATATATAGTCTGTGATTTTTAATCAAACCTCAAACCTCTTGCATTCTGCAGCCCAGATCCTGATGAATCTTCAATTACACCATACCAGTTACATGAACCTTCTAGCTTTTGTTATATAATTATACGGGATGGTGTAGCTAGTGAACCACACTTATACATGGGACCAGATGCCATCAAAAAATTTGCACATAGAATAGAAAATGAGTGCCATAACATAGCATCTAATATCTTATTAAAATCAAAACCTATGTTGCCTTTAACAGAGGATCAGATTGAAGATTTCAACAACGCAGAAAAATGCCCGGTATGTGATTCTGAATTTTCAGATACAAATATCAAGATACATCACCATTCCCATACAGATGGTAAATTCTTAATGGCCCTGTGTAATAGCTGTAATATTAAGATCCAGAGACCAAAATTTGTCCCCATATTTTGCCATGGTGCATCCAATTATGATTTCCATCATCTGATCAGATACGAGGGGTTTGACAAGCAGAATTTAAATAATTTAGCAGAAAATGATGAAAAATATACATCTATTAGCAAAATAATTAAAGTTAATGGTGTTCCTATTCACTTAAGATTTCTTGATTCATACAGAATTTTATCGGCTAGACTGGCTACACTGGCCAATCAATTATCCGATGATCAATTCAAAATCACATGTGCTTTGTTTCCAAATCAGGACCTGAAATTAATTAGGCGAAAAGGTGTATATCCATATGATTATGTTAAAGATTTTTCTAAATTTGATGAGTGTTCTCTGCCACCACAACAAGAGTTTTACAGCAAAATCAGAGCATCTGGAATCACTGATGAAGATTATTACCATGCCCAGTTGATGTGGAACAATTTAAAATGCCAGACATTTGGTGATTATTACAATGCATATTTAAAACTTGATGTGACCCTCTTAGCTGATATACTGCAGGCATTCAGAAAATCTTCCATGCAAAATTATAAGCTGGATCCAATGTATTTTTACAGTGCTCCGGGCCTAGCATGGTCTGCAATGTTTATAAACACTAAAATGCAATTGGATCTGATCCAGGATCAAGACATGTATCTGTTTATGGAGCAATGTATAAGAGGAGGCATGGTGCAATGTTCTCAGAGATATGCCAGAGCAAATAACAAATATATTCCTGATTATGATCCAGCACTGCCATCAAATTATATACTGTATGTGGATGCAAACAGCCTGTATGGTTATGCTATGATGGATAAACTGCCATATGCAGGGCTTGAGTGGGTTGAAGATTTCAATATTGAAGATCTTAAGGATTTTGATGACAGTAACTATGGCCTGTTCTTAGAGGTTGATCTGACAATTCCAGATAATTTACACAACACATTTTCTGATCTGCCCCCAATTCCTGAGGTTAAGTGCTCACCTGGCTCTAAACAAAAGAAATTGATGATGACTCTGGAGCCAAGACAGGATTATGTCATATATTACAAAAACCTCCAGTTCCTGATGCATCATGGTGTTCAAGTGACCAAAGTTGGCAAGGTTTTGAGGTTCAGGCACTCAAGATGGTTGAAGCCATATATTGATACAAACACAGAGCTTCGAACATCTGCAATGAGCCAATTTGATAAAACTTTGTTTAAATTGATGGTCAATTCAGTGTATGGCAAAACAATAGAAAATGTCAGAAAATATACTGATGTTAAAATAATTACTGACCCCAGCCGGAGCAAAAAATTGATAGCAAAGCCCAACTTCAATTACAGAAGAATTTATGATGAGAATATGGCACTTTTCAACATGAAAAAAACAAAGATTAAGTTTGATAAGCCTATTTATGTAGGGGCTGTGATATTGGAATTGGCCAATTTACACATGTTAAAATTGTATTATGATGTGTTGAAGCCTTTTTATAAGGATCGTGTAAAACTGATGTACATGGACACAGATAGTTTTGTTCTTGATATTCAAACAGAAGATGTTTATCAAGATATGTCCCAGCCTGAATTGTTTAAATACTTTGATACCAGTGAACATTCAAAAATTCACCCCCTTAACAAAAAGGTGCCTGGCAAGTTAAAAGATGAGACACTTGGTGATGTTATTGTGGCATTTGCTGGGTTAAGGGCCAAGATGTACAGCTTTGAAACATGTAGTGGTGCTGTTGCAAAAAAAGCCAAGGGCATTGGCAGAGTGACTGTAGACAAGGAGCTTGAATTTGAAGATTTCAAAAATTGCCTCAAATCATGTAGCACAATCAGAACATCAGAATCCAGAATTCAGAGTGTGGATCACTTGTTGACTAGCAATATTGTAAGAAAAGTGGCTCTGGACCCACATGATTTTATCATGTGGCATACATACTCTACCATGGGGTCATTTTTATTTGAGAAGTGGTAATCAATGCCCAATTACAGAGCATGATTTGAAATAAATAAACATGCCTATGAACTTATTTGGGTTCAAAAAACAGGCTATTATGGACCTGCCAACACCACAAGCCTCTTCTGATATAATATCTAAACTAAGTGCTTTGTTAATTATTCATCTGAACAGCATACTTACAGATGTTGATGATGAAACAGGTAAAATATTGTACATATTTAACAATAATTTAAATTATTACCAATTACCTGTAGGTGGACAATTACAATTTATTACAACCCCTGAGGGTAATGTCAAGATTTCAATAGGGAGAAATATTTATAGAATTAAGCACTCAAACATGATTTCTGGCACTGTATATACTGTTTCTGCTGGTGACTGTTTATATATTGAGGTCCCAGGATCCTATGACAAGCTTATACCTTTTTTTATAGAATTAAGAATCAGATACTCTATAATAAATAACCACTAAAACAAAATGCCTAATGATATATTTGGCCATACAAGACATGAAGATCACAGTGATGAGATTCTGATGCTTGATGTCAGAGTCAAAAAATTAAGAAGTGATTTACAAGCTTTACAAACCACACTCAATGCCAGTCTTCAACTAGAAATTACAAATTTACAATCACAATGCATGGACCCTCTTCTTACAATTGATTCTGAACTCAAATTATTGCTTCAGAAATATACTGATTTGGCCACATTGGATAATTTTCAAAGTTTAGAAGAGGCTGTAGCAGCTCTTCAAGCCAAATTTAAGACCCAGGCCACCAACTCTGAGCAATTGAAACAACAATTGGAAGAGCAGATAAATAATGTCCAGACACAGCTCCAAACAATTGTCAAAAGCATAAAATCACAAGAAGATTTTGATCTAGTGATTTCCACTCTAAAGGAACAGATTCAATCACTGGAGATACCTAATCTGGGCCCTCTGAACAATGCCATAGCCGAGGTTAAAGAAAAAATTGAGACACTTGAAAATTTTATGAACAACTTGCCATCTTCTGATGCTTTGAGTGCAATAACTCGGAGTGTTGCCAACATCAAGCTGCAACTTGAAACATATGGAGATTTTGGAAACATTCAAAGTACCATAACCCATCTTGAGGGTACAGTAGCAGCAGGGCAAAGTGATTTGACAAATGTACATGAATCTCTAGAATCCCGCCTGCCTGGTATTGTAGACACCCTTGTCAGTGTCCAGCAACAAATCACAAATCTTGAAAACCTCAACACTGAATCTGAGAAATCTCATTTTCATCACTTGATCGATGATATCCAAACAAAGCTTGAAATTTTACAACAATCAACACCCACTCAGGCAGATATAGCCCTGCTCCAAGATGCTATGCAAAATGTGGCTGATGCTTCTGAATTAAATAATGTAAAATTGGCACTTGAATCTTTGCAAAATACTGTATCAAATCTGCCTACATCACAGGAACTTAAAAATATAAAGAGAGCTGTGAATCGCATATTGAAATCAGAAGATATCAAGAATATCCAAACAGAGATCAAACAACTCACTCAGACAGTGGCCACTCTTCCAACCAATCAACATATTAATGAACTGCATGCCCTGTTTGAGGATATCAGAAGACAAGTCCATGATCTTACTGCTCAAAATTCAAAATTGGCAGTTGTTGAAAATTTACAGCAAATTGTAGCCAATATCAAGCAACAGCTAGGGACCATGGAATCCAATCAAGCAAATGCTTTGTCTGTTTCTGCCACCCAGCTACAAGAAATTGTGCAACAATACAAGAAACTTGTTGTGGACATAAAAATCAAGCCAGGCCATGATGATGTTGTTAGGACCATCAATGAGCACCTTGAATCTGTAACAAGTAGATTGCTCACAGCAGAAAAAGAAATAACAGGCATAATCGAGAATCCTAAACATACAGTAATTCTTGAATTGTACAGCATCCCCAACAAAGAATATGATTCACCATTTACACCAGGCGGCAAAATATATATGCTGTCCCCTGCACAATTTTATTACCAGTTTTTTGTTGGGGGCACACTTAGACCAATCAAGATCAAATATTGGCTTCAACCACAGGCACACCACTACCCTACCTTATCAATAACAAATGCTGACAACAAACCAAAAATCACCAGTGTAGAGTTAGAGGATTTTACAGATCCCAATATATTAGAAACATCTTATGTTGAAGATGATGGCTCTCTGGAATTTAATATACAAATAGGAGACAAATTGTATTTAGAAAATCCTGCAGTATCAGCTGCTGAACACCCCATAGTTGCAATATTCTTGTTTACATATTATGTCTAGACAAATTATTGTTGATGAATTACACAGACAAGCCAGACATAATTTTAAGAGACTGCCAGTATTCACAAAAGGCATAGATGATTTATGGCAGAGCGACTTGATTGAGATGGCAAGTGGACAGTTGAAAAACTTAGACAAAATCAACAAAGGCTACAAGTATCTACTCACTGTCATAGACGTATTTTCAAAATTTGCCTGGGCTGTGCCACTCATATCCAAGACTGGAAAATGTGTTACAGAAGCCTTCAGGACAATCATCAATCAGAGTGGAAGATCACCGCGCTATTTGCAAACAGATAATGGCAAAGAATTTTATAATTCTGTGTTCCAACAATTTATTAAAAGCCAGGTAATACAACATTACTCGAGTTACAGTGATCTCAAGGCCTCAATTGTAGAGAGATTCAACAGAACCCTAAAAAATCATATGTATAAACAATTTACACTTCAAGGTAATTATAAATGGATTAATATTTTTCCAGAACTTCTACAAAAATATAACAACTCGGTCCATTCCACAATCAACATGAAACCCTCTGAAGTAACTTCATCTGATGAGCAAAAATTGATCAGCACTGTTTATTATCCTAGATACCAGCCAACAACAAGAAAAGCCAAATACAGGGTGGGTGATCAAGTAAGAATCAGCAAATATAAGCACTTATTCAAAAGAGGTTTTACAAGAAACTGGAGCACTGAATTATTTACAGTGGTTCAAGTTAAACCTGGGACCCTTAACACATATATAATAAAAGACCACCGAGGAGAAATTCTCAAAGGCAGGTTCTATGAAGAAGAACTCACCAAAACTAAACAGCCTGACACATATCTCATAGAAAAAATCATCCGCAGAAAAGGCAACAAGTTATTTGTCAAATGGCTAGGACTCCCAGAACACAGCTGGATCGATGCAAGCAAAGTGATAATATGAATACCTGGGATGTTATAAAGAGGCTGCCAGAACCTGAACAGCAGATTAAGAGAAATGGCAAATTGCTGCCTGATAATATTAGATGTCTTATTGTTGGGCAATCGACTTGTGGTAAAACTACACTAATGATTGATAATTTTTTATTGGCACCCAAATGGTTAGACTGAAAAAACAGGCACTTGTATATCTTCTCTAAGAGCTTGGAACAATTAAAATATCAGCAGCTGATGAAGCTATATGATGGACTGGATATTGCCACTTTTGAACCAGATGTTAAGCCACTTCATGAATGTCTCGATAATTCTGTTGTTGTGTTTGATGACATTATACTGGATAATCAAAACAAGGTTAGAAATTTCTTTACACAGGGCCGGCATAAAAAACATTGATTGCTTCTACCTGGCACAGACTTTTTCTAAAATATCGAAGCAGCTGATCCGAGACAACAGCAATTTTATATGTGTGTTTCATCAAGACCATACCAACCTCAAACACATACATGATGAATATGTAGGTGGGGACTTGAGCTACAATGATTTTTCTAAGTTTTGCAGTGGGTGCTGGAACCAGGACAGTTATGGGTTTGTCACAATTGATATGACAAGAAAACCCAATAGTGGAAATACAGAAATAAAATCAACAAATTTCTAGACATTGAAACATATATAAATAACCATAAAAAGGCCAATCATTGATGATCTTAAATTAAAAGATTATCTTGTAAAAAGATTTAAGGGATGGAAATCAGAGAACCGAGGAATTTATGAAAAACACAAGCAAACAAAACAGCCTATTATTGATGCTATTAGTGAATTAGGTAAAAATATCAAAACTGTTACAGAGCAAAATCAAAATTTGATCACAGAGCTTGTACCTGTAGCTGCTAGGAACATATTAGATTATCCATTCGCCCCACTTTCTAGTATTCATACACCTAGTCCTGTTGCTCCTAGAAGAATTGAAGCTACTCAGGATCCTATTGAATTGGGTCTTCTTGCTCAAAAATATTTAAGCACACCTAAAGACAACAAAGATGAGGTCTTTGGTTTATATGCTGACACAGATCGTGATGGTAGCATCGTACATAGAATTGGCAATTTCAGAGTAACATTTATGGGAGATGATCTGATTGTATATTCAGAATCTCATCTTGGAGAAAGAGGTGGTTTTGTTAAATATCCTGGAACACCTGGACTGTGGGAACTGATGACTTGGAAAAGGCCTGGCAGCTATACAGATCAAGATTATGAGCATTACAAAGAAATATTAATAAAATCAGATGCTCTATACCAGAACAATGATCCCACACAAAAAAGAGTCAAGTCTAGCAGTGGAGCAAAATACAATAATTTAATCAAGCCCATATGGTCACAGATCAAGACTGGCAGTGGAATCAAACAATACAACACCCTGCCTAAAGAATTTGTGTGGGTTGATGATGTCAGGAAACTTGTAGATAGGTTGCTGGTCATAGCTGGGGAGGAAAATGCTGGCAACCACAATTTTTACAATGAAAAGGTTGGAATTATGGACATGATAAGCACCAAATTGTGTAATTTTATAGTGAATGACACTAAGGGCATTGGATATCTTATAAAAATTATTAATACTCTACCACCTAAATTTTGGAATTTCTCTGAGGGTCGGGGGCTGGTTAATGATATTATAAACAAGCTGCCATTTCAACTACACATTCCAGGCTATCAGTATTGTGGTCCAGGCACAAAATTGGACCATAGATTAAACAGAGATGATCCTGGTGTTAATCCCCTAGATGCTGCTTGTAGAGACCATGACATAGCATACAACACACATTCTGATCTTGACAAGAGACATGTTGCAGACAAGAAATTAGAAGAGGCTGCATTTGGTAGATTTGTAAGCAAAGATGCTTCTTTAAGTGAAAAAATAGCAGCATTGGGGACCACCATAGCTATGAACACCAAACAAAAACTGGGGTGGAGGTTGTGAATATATATATAATAAACCAAGGATGAAGGCCAAGGGTGTTATGTATCAAATACCTTATGCAGGTCTTAAATCTCTTAAAACTATTGATAGCCTTTTAACCAAAAAGCATCGCAAGAAAAAAAGCTCTTGTCTTGCCAAGGGCCATGGTATGAAATTGTTACTTAGTACCCCCAATTAAAAAAATTACAGCAATCCAGGAAAAAATCACATGTGGGTGGATTTATATTTACTATCCCGGCCATCTTAGCAGCACTTGCGGCTGTGGGGAGCTTGGCTGGGGGATCAGCTGCCATAGCAAAAACAGTAATAGATGCCAAGAAGAATAAGGCAGAATTAGATGAATTGAAGCGCCATAACCTGGGCATGGAGAAACAAGGCAAAGGTGTTAAGAGAGCCATGAATAAGTTTAAAAAAACAAGAGCCGCTTACAAACCAAGATATTGAAGCTTTAATTAAGCCACTGGGCATCAAACATTTTAGAGGTGTGTACATGTCTGATTCTTTACCAGAACAACCACTCAACAAAGAGTGTGGCATTGTTAATTTGGATAAGTACAAAAATCAGGGCACTCACTGGATCTGTTATCTTAAATATTTAAAAGATGAGGCATTTGTGTTTGATTCATTTGGAGGTAATCCACCTGAAAATTTAGTAAAATATCTAAAATCAGCTAATCTTTATAACAATAATGCCCGTGTTCAAAATTTCAAAGATGTTAATTGTGGACATTTGTGTTTATCTGTTCTTAGATATATGTCTCAAATAAATAAACCATCAATTGAAAATTTTCAAAAAGCCCTGTGGTATCTGAAACATCATGGGGGTATTCCATCTCACCAGCCAAAATTCAATATTGAAGCTCAGATTACATGATGATATTGTGTATCCCAAGACAATAGCTCTCAGAGCATTTTATGGCATGTACTTGATCCCTAATATTACACACCACAACAACACAATTGCAGTAGGGGATCAAAAAATTGTCATCACTCCAGGGCAATATAATCTGTCCACTCTAAATGCTCAATTAGCCAGAGGTATAGTATTAACTCAAAATTCTGTCACTCACAGAGTAGAGATTGTATCTGCTACAGAAACAGTGGATCTGGGTACTATAGGAGAGCTGTTAGGATTTGAAAACAACACAAAACTTGAACCAGCCATCAAACACACTGCTATTAATATACCTAAATTCTTGGCCATAGAGACACTGAATATTCACTGTAATGTGGCCGAGGGTATGATCACCAAATCAAATGGCATAGGCACTCACAAACAAACTGGCATCATTGCAACATTCAAACCTAACTCTGAATTCATGGAGCCAATCATCTACACTCCATCACCAACATTATATTTTCCTGTGTGCCATAATAGAATAGATAACATTGAATTGATGATCACTAATGAAAAATAAGAATTAGTTGATTTTGCTGGAGCCACAACAACTGCAATCATAGAGATTAATATTTATATAAAAATACATACAAAAAAAATGGAAAATATTGAGAGTTATGAGCTACAATCATTCCCTCCAAACAGGAGGACCTTTGCAAATTTAAATCAACCCAACACAGAGATTGAGGTTGATCTTGATGTAGGGGATGGCTTTATACACCCTCACAGAGCAGATTTATACATCAAATTTGATGTTGTAAAGCTCGATGGTACAGATTATCCTGCAAATTCAAATATAAGATTGGTAGACAATTTTGTGCCACATCTGTTGTCTGAAATTGAGATCAGAAAACATGGTGTTGTTATAAACAGAGTGGATTACCCTGGTATTACTTCTACAGCTTTGGCCACACTAAAATTATCCAAAACCGAGGCTTCTTACTACAAAATAGGTGGATTTGAGGCTGGTGATAAAATAATATCTAAGAGCCACACAGTGCTGTTTCCTATGCGCCTGTTGCCAGGATTCTTCTCAGATTACAAAGATATTATGTGGAAGGGTGGTTTAAGAATCACATTTAGAAGAGCTGCCAATAATAATAATGCTTTGATGAGGTACAGTATATTAAACTCTACCGGTGAAGCTCTGCCTAATACCCTACCTGATGAGGGCAAGTGCATTATTCAGACTATGGAGCTAAGAATCCCGGTTGTTGAATATGAAGCCAGTTATGCTCTTAAATACAAAGCAGATATAATAAAAAATCCACAAATTTCTTTACAATTTTATACATATCAATGTGTACAGAAACCCGCCACTGGTACCTATTATGAGTTTGATGCTACAAATTTATTCTCCAGTATACAATATGACATGCCAGATTTTGTGGTGGTATTGTTTCAGACTGGAAGACACAATAATCAGGAAAAAAATTCAAGTAAATTTGATAACTGCAACATCAAGAATATATATCTTAAAAATGGCAGAAATGAGGTATTTCCTAGAGAAAATTATAATTTAGACATGTCCAAGGATGATTTTCTGAAATTATATGAGGCATTTACAGCATACAAAAGGGTCACTACTGGCAATACTGACATGTATTACACACCAGATGAATTCAAAGCACAGAGACCCATGTTTGTCATCAACACTTCAAAAAGGAAACAAGTTGTGGTTAATGACAGGACAAACATTAAAATTATCTGTGAATTCCACGAAACACTCCCTGATGACACCATATGTAGTGTTATTCTCATATGTGAAAAATCATATGTTTATGATGTAGGAAATGAGAGCGTCACAGAGCAATTCTAGAGGGCCTCTGCATATTGCACAAGTTGGGCCAGGTGTATAATTAAACTTAAACCGGAAGTAAATATGTATGTGTGCGTGTGTGTGTGGGTGTGTGTGTGGGTGGGTGTGTGTGGGTGTGGGTGTGTATGTGGGTGAGGGTGGCTTAGTTTTAGGTGTAGCCAAAAAAAATATCAAGAGAGGCATATTTTTGACAGGATTATGGACAACAATCTCACAGAAGTGCCTTTTGTAAGTGTAGCCAAATCAATCTGAGGGGGCTCATCATTTCACAGGAAATTCTCGAGGGCATTTTTACAAAAATCTTGGATTAGACAGAGTTCCACACTTGAGCAAAAAAGCTCATATGAGCATATTGAGCTAGTTTTAAGTGTAGGCAAATCTGCCTGAGAGGGGTTCATCATTTATCGAAATGGTTATAGCATCAATTATACTACTTATATCCCTTGTGATAGAGAACCTATTAGAAGAATGAAAGGACAGATTAAAATATTACATTTGATGTGTATCCTTTCGTTAAGATGCCTAGAAAACAATATAATAAATTTGTTCACTGCAAGCAAATAATAAAAAAGTTTGCCCATGGTGGGGATCGAACCCAGGCCTCGCTGATGAAAGTTCTGCACGCTAACCAACACACTATCAATAGCACTACACTTTCTTTTTTCCAGTCAGTCTGTTTCTTCCTCAGAACATGAAAAAGCAAATGCATCTTAATTTCTGATAATTGTCTCATTCTCTATTAATAGAAACCACGTATGTCAAAAATAGACGCATTCTTTCTGTGAAATATCACATGTTTCGCACATCATGCTTCTCCGTTTACTGTCATTTGGACATTCACTTGGAAGTTAAAACTTAGCTTTGTGTGTGCGTTTTCACGTGCATGTGTGTGACAAGAGTGGTGTGAATTTGTGTTGGATGTTGTTCTAGGTATTATTTTCGTTCAAAGCATTAATATAACTGTAAAATATAGAACTTAGTGTAATGCAAGGAGTGAAAATATAAACCCAGTTCGTCAGGTTCGTTACCAAACAACATTAAATAAAGGAACGTAACTTGGACCGAGTATTATTCCATGTCGAGAACACGAGACAATACGATCGACAATCTTCATCTCGAATTTCTCTTTGGCATCACTACTCAATTTACAGAGATGTATACCCGTGACTGGTATACAAGCCGCAGAATTACAATGTTGTTTGGGTTGTCTAGTCACAAGGCGCTTGGTGGTCAGACGTGGATGTCTTGCTTGAGTGCTTCTTCAATAGGGTCGTTACAACCCAGAAGTGTCCGTGACTGTACACTCCGGTGACATAACGGTGCCGACCAGCAATTCAGACCATTGTTTGACTTACATCACGGCCCTTCTTTCGAAACCCGACAAACGTTTCAAACTAATTTCGTACAGAAACTACTCATCGTTCGATATGGAGAGTTTTGAAACGGACGCCAAACTTTTTCACTGGGACAATATTAAGCATTTAGAGAGTATTGACAAAAAAATAAGCTTTCTTCATAATGGTATTAAGACTATTTTCGAAAAGCATGCCCCTATACGTACTGCACGAATAACCAAGAAAATAGTACTGTGGATAACCGACAATACCAAACTATTAATGAAACTTAGAGATTATGCTCTCAAAAAATATAAACTGACGAACAAGAGTGGTGTATTTTAGAGAGTTCTGCGTCATCTTTTTGGTCGTTTTCAATTTTCTTGGTCGAAATGCATCGCTAGTTTTGTTTTTACGACATTTTACGGGATAAGTTAACCTACAAGGGTTGTTTTTGTCTACGTATTTTTTTCTTATGACCTTTTACGATCTTACGTGATATAACTTAACCTATTCGCTTTCTTCATGAGTTAGAAAACATACACATCCTTTGACTTACTTTTGTAGTAAGTGAAATGCTTTGTTCTGCTCGCATACTTTGACCTACTTTAAGTAGGTGAAGCGCTTCGCTCTGGCGACGTTCTTTGACCTACTTTTGATTGCACGATCTTTTAGGGGCTAAGATAACCTAAAAGGGGAAAAATGCAAGGGCAACACTTTTTTAGCTATTTTCTACATGTTGCAAATTTGCAAAAGGTTTCTTCTTAAGCTTAACGCGCCTTTTGACCTACTTTTTATTTTTTTTTACGATCTTTTACGTGCTAAGGTAACCTTCATGACCTAATCCTTGCTAATTCGAGAAACAGATTTTGGCCAATAGTGTGACCGTCCGAAATCCGGTCGAAATTATGAAGGGAGACGATGAAAACGCAAATGCGATCATCCTTTCGAAAGTTACGACTTATTTGGTGGACCAAATTTTGTACACATACTCTGAATCATCAAAAACCTAAGTTGCATTCAAGATGGCGGATTCCAAGATGGCGACTGGGGTTGTCACATGTGTCCTTGGGTTTGCCCCACCCCTCAAACATCACACGTGGCCAAAGTGGACCTCCAACACACCAGCCTTTCCTATGAAAATGCTGTCACCTGACTTTTGGCCCACCCTGTATATCTATTACTTGGTTATATTATTGTCTCATCATTTTGATCTGTTAGGAGACACAATTTTTTTTGATCTGTCTTCCAACTTCTTAGGATTTTTTGTATTTATAATATAAGAATTTTAGTTTCTGAGATATTATACATATATTCTCTTATTCATTCTTCCCTTTTCCATTAACTAAGTACCTCTCTCTCTCATATTGTTTCATATTCTTATTAACAATTCTACAAGCAACAGCGTTGTTCTTATTTTTTTGTTCAATGCAACAGGATTTTATTTTATAACACACTTAATGTATGTACCTCTTTCAATGAAAGGGACAAAGTTTTTTGCATCCATGGACAAAATTATTGATTTGTATATATTTTAACTCTCAGTTTCTTATACGAGAAGACAGAGAAAAGTAACACACATTTTCCGAATTAATCCTGCTTATTATCATATTTTCATTTGTTAGTACTTGAATTTTGAAACTGACACACAGTGGCATTTTACGATTGTTTTTGTGAGTATGTGTTAAACCTCAACAATTGAAACACCACGCCCCTCCTTGAGCAATATTATTCCCTTTCTGCGACGAAAAACAGAGAACATGTTTCTAAGAGGTAGGGAGATAATTGATCAAGATAGAGATTGTGAGAAAAGAGAAAATGTGTAAGCGGAGGATAATGAAAATTTTACATTTTGAGTTCCCTATCGTGATAGAAACAAGGAGATAAACGGATCAACTTTTGCAACATTTTATTCTTTGCTATCATTTGCATTATCCCCCTTTCAATCATCGGTTGGAGTACAAATGATGTGGAGTTCAAAAATTTTAGATTGATGAAAAAGGGCATCCAGTTTTCTATCGAATAACACACTTTTAACCCAAAACAAAAAATACATTAGAATCTTCGATACAAAACTGCATGTTCCGAATAAATCTATCAAGTCATCATAGTTCAAGGATGCAAAACTTTAAGTTTTCACTCTCAGTTTCCTTTTCTTTAGCCCTCCACGCTTACAATCTACTTCCGTGCCACATCACGCCAAGAGTATAATTCGATAACACACTTTCGCTAACTGTCACAAACATTAAGAAAAATCACTGGAAAATATATATTTTTATCTTTTTCCCATAAAACTAAAACATACCATCATCGAAAAAAAAATGATCTGTGAAATTGCTACATGAAAAATTGTAAAAAAATTTAAAGAAGAATATGCATTTTAAAGAAATAATCAGTTAATCTCCTTATATTCTTCATCGTCTTATCATATTCGTCCAGAATCGCGTTCATCTCTCCCGTTATCACAATCGGGACTTCTGGATTATCAATTACGCGTATTTCCCCTACAATCTTATAAATGTAACTTTTCATGATTATCTACCAAACGCCAGAGAAATTTCAGCAATGTCGATCATACAATGGATGTTGTCACCTTCGTCCGATACAATTTTTGAGAATTTTATGTAGCATTGCGGATGCAGGTTGGTTAAAGAACGTGACTCCGAAGGTTCCATTTTCTTTCGTTCTCTCTTATTTAACCGATTTTCATGTCACGTTTGACTGATCGTGAAGATGATGATGACAGTACGTTCCATCGTTCCTATATAAACGTTTCAACGTTCCGGTAAACGATGCGATGCGATCGAATATGATAAGTCGAAGAAGAATGAATATAAGGAGATTAACTTATGAAGGTATCATGCGAACAATATAAAAGATGATCTGATTTAATAATATTACAGCACTAAGTGCCATGTATTCTTTCTTCGTTCGTAATAAAATTAACAAGTTATAAAGAGGATAGCAATCCAATTACGGAATTTGTCATTTGACATCCTTAACGAAGCATGTTCTAAAAAATAAAGAACTGCGGAATTTCACAATGTCGGTTATAAGTAAAGCCCGGATTTCTATGTAATTACATATTTTTTCCTTTATATGTACAAGCGTGGAATTAAAATATATTGACGAATTACGTCAGTAGAGATGTCACAGTGAAGTTTTATATTACATATTTTTACATATTTTACTAAATGTTACATATTCCTAAGATATGAAATATTTTTTACATAAAACAGTCCTTAAGAGGAAAATCCAATGAACTTTTGGCTTACTAGTTAAAAAAGTATCTTCTCACTTCCTCTCCCGATTTCCAGGTCTAAAAAAATATAGTAACTTAAAAGTGCGATTTGCCTTCGTTGTACGTACATAGCAGTTCGTTGATTCGCCGCATCGTAACAATTACATCAAGATTCGACAGTGTTTCAGTTTCCAGTTTGTAACATGGAGCGGCAAGCAACACACAGCGAACGAAGAGAACCAACAATGGAAGGCGGAAAGTACAACGCTGAGAGGCACTTACCTTTCATCGTACATTGTTGTGATCGTTTTGATTTTTGCAGCCGGCGGCGACAAATCTTGAATGAAGTATTGTTAACTCAACCGTAGAATTTCGTATATATATTTCGTCGCCTTTTCATTTTAACCATTGGAGTTTTAAGAAGAGCTTGCCTCAGTATTTAAACAGTGTTTTAGCTGTAGAAAGCTGGAATGGCTCCGCCTACCTCCTCGTTATCTCAAAAGTTGCGATCTTGGATAGCAGTCGATGATGCATTTACTACAGATGGTAAAGTTATTTTTTGTCGAGTGTGCGATAAAAAAGTTGGGTGCACTATGAAGTCTCAATTAGCTCAACATGTTCGCACTTCACTTCATGTGAAAAACAAACAACTACGGAGTGGAAAGAAGCAAGTTTTACTAACCCAGATGCAAGAGGATTCTTCATTCAGTGTGTTTTACAAGGAAATGTGTGAAGCAATGATTGCAGCAAACATCCCTTGGTATAAAATTCAAGTACCGAAGTTCCGGGATTTTCTGGAAAAATATTGTGGCCTTAAACTTCCTGACGAGTCAACCCTTCGAAAGCGATATCTTCCACATTCCTACAAAGAAACTTTAGAATCAATTAGGTCAGAAGTAGGCAGTTCCTATGTGTGGATTTCCATCCACGAAACAACTGATGCTTTGGGACGGTATGTAAGTAATTTCATTGTTGGAACGCTAATTGCTGATTCTCCATCTACACCACATCTCATTGCATGCAAAGTTCTAGAGCGTACTAATCTTTCCACCATAGCACGATTTGTGAATGACAGTCTTAAATTGTTGTATCCGGATGGCGTACAAGAAGAGAGAGTTCTTCTCATGTTCACAGACAGTGCGTCATACATGTTAAAAGCTGCTACGGCACTTAAAGTGTTTTATTCTAACTTGATCCACTTTACTTGCTTGGCACATGCTCTCCAACGCATTGCTGAGGAGGTGAGAGGCAATTTCCCGGAAGTCAACCAACTTATTTCTTCCACAAAAAAGGTGTTTCTAAAGGCACCAAAACGTGTGCAAGTTTACAAGGAACAATTGCCAGGTGTACCACTTCCTCTGGAACCTATTCTTACTAGATAGGGCACTTGGATCCGGGCAAGTAAGTTTTACAACGAACATTTTGAAGAAGTGAAATCTGTGCTTGACTCATTTTCGGCGGACTCAGCTGTATCGGTACGCACTGCTCAAAATCTCTTCAAGGACACCAAACTTGCTTGCGATATGGCATACATAAACAGCAATTTTGGTTGGATTGATACAAGCATAAAAAAACTTGAAACTGTTGGGCTTCCTCTCCTGGAAGCCATGGATATATATGAGGATGCAAAAAAGAAACTGTCTGCTGTTGGAGGAGATGTGGGAGAGAAAGCTCGAAGAAAATTTGACGCAGTGACTGAAAGAAACCCAGGTTACGTCAGCTTATTTACAGTGAGCCGCATTCTCAATGGTGAAACAGTTAACCCTCCCAATGATATTTCTCCCGACCACATTCACCTCCTGAAGTACGCTCCGGTTACTTCTTGTGACGTGGAGAGAAGTTTATCTGCGTACAAGAACATATTATCTGATCGGCGACAAACATTTACTTCTGAACATTTGGAAATGTACCTGGTAACATATTGTAAGTTAAATAATTAAATACAGTGCCTGCCCCAAGATCAAAGGTAACCTGAATTTTTGTAAGTGCTTTTTGAGTGAAAAATTTGGGCAACGAAAATTTACTACTGAACATTTTGAATGGTACCTGGTGACATTGTATATTAAATATTGAATATATTCAAATTGTGGTTAATATTTTTTGCTCTATAAGAACATAAAAAATACTTAATGTAAGCATTGTAATATTGTAACTAGTAGTGTGTTTGGTACTATTATTAGCACAAAATCATACAAATGAAAGAGCCATATGCCCGATTTGGCTACACTTAAAACTATGCCAAGATGCCCATATGCCCCAATTGTTCAAGTGTGATATGCTCTTAATCCCAAGAATTTTGAGTCCTAGTGTACAAATGAAGAATCACACAGTGTACAAATGAAGAGCTCATATGATTAAACAGCCCGATTTGGCTACACCTAAAACAATGTCAAGATGTCTATATGAATCAATCGGCCAAGTGTGCACACATTTAAATCTAAAGAATCTTGAGCCCTAGTGTACAAATGAAGAAGCCTCAACAGACAGATCTGGCCATGTGTACAAAAGCTACATCTGTGAGATTGTTGTCCCATAAGCTTGTCAAAAATATGCCCCTCTTGATATTGTTTTGGCCACACCTAAAACTAAGCCAAAATGCTCATATGAGCTTATTGCCTCTAGTGTAATACTCTGTCAAGTGTGCTTAAATACTTGACAGTCAGTTCAGAGTATTAATATGTTAACCCGAATATTTTAATTGGACACCAGGCCCAACTTGCATATCTAGTACTAAGACAATGCATTGTCCAGAGGCTTTCTAGAATTGCTCTGTGACTCTCTCATTTCTTACATCATGAACATATGATTTTTCACCTATAAGAATAACACTACATATGGTGTCATCAGGGAGTGTATCATGGAATTCACAGATAATTTTAATGTTTGTCCTGTCATTAACCACAACTTGCTTCCTTTTTGAAGTGTTGATGACAAACATGGGTCTCTGTGCTTTGAATTCATCTGGTGTGTAATACATGTCAGTATTGCCAGTGGTGACCCTTTTGTATGCTGTAAATGCTTCATATATTTTGAGGAAATCATCTTTGGACATGTTTAAATTATAATTTTCTCTAGGAAACACCTCATTTCTGCCATTTTTAAGATATATGTTCTTGATGTTGCAGTTATCAAATTTACTTGAATTTTTTTCCTGATTATTGTGTCTTCCAGTCTGAAACAGTACCACCACAAAATCTGGCATGTCATATTGTATACTGGAGAATGAGTTTGTAGCATCAAATTCATAATAGCTACCAGTGGCAGGCTTCTGCACACATTGATATGTATAAAATTGTAAAGGCACCTGTGGATTTTTTAGGATATCTGCTTTGTATTTAAGAGCATAACTGGCTTCATATTCAACAACTGGAATTCTTAGCTCCATAGTCTGAATAATGCACTTGCCTTCATCAGGTAGAGTACTAGGCAGAGCTTCCCCAGTAGAATTTAATGTACTGTACCTCATCAAAGCATTATTATCATTGGCAGCTCTTCTAAATGTAATTCTTAAACCACCCTTCCACATAATATCTTTGTAATCTGAGAAGAATCCTGGCAACAGGCGCATAGGAAACAGCACTGTGTGGCTCTTAGATATTATTTTATCACCAGCCTCAAATCCACCTATTTTGTAGTAAGAAGCCTCGGTTTTGGATAATTTTAGTGTGGCCAAAGCTGTAGAAGTAATACCAGGGTAATCCACTCTGTTTATAACAACACCATGTTTTCTGATCTCAATTTCAGACAACAGATGTGGCACAAAATTGTCTACCAATCTTATATTTGAATTTGCCAGATAATCTGTACCATCGAGCTTTACAACATCAAATTTGATGAATAGATCTGCTCTGTGAGGGTGTATAAAGCCATCCCCTACATCAAGATCAACCTCAATCTCTGTGTTGGGTTGATTTAAATTTGCAAAGGTCCTCCTGTTTGGAGGGAATGATTGTAGCTCATAACTCTCAATATTTTCCATTTTTTTGTATGTATTTTTATTTAAATATTAATCTCTATGATTGCAGTTGTTGTGGCTCCAGCAAAATCAACTAATTCTTCTTTTTCATTAGTGACCATCAACTCAATGTAATCTATTCTATTATGGCACACAGGAAAATATAATGTTTGGGATGGAGTGTAGATGATTGGCTCCATAAATTCAGAGTTAGGTTTGAATGTTGCAATGATGCCAGTTTGTTTGTGAGTGTCTATGCTATCTGATTTGGTGATCATACCCTCGGCCACATTACAGTGAATATTCAGAGTTTCTATGGCTAAGAATTTAGGTATATTAATAGCAGTGTGTTTGATGGCTGGTTCAAGTTTTGTGTTGTTCTCAAAGCCTAACAGCTCTCCTATAGTATCCAGATCCACTGTTTCTGTAGCAGATACAATCTCTACTCTGTGAGTGACAGAATTTTGAGTTAACACTATACCTCTGGGTAACTGGGCATTTAGAGTGGACAGATTATACTGCCCTGGAGTGCTGACAATTTTTTGATCACCAACTGCAATTGTGTTGTTGTGGTGTGTAATATTGGGGATCCAGCACATGCCCTAAAATGCTCTGAGAGCTATTGTTTTGGGATACACTATATCATCATGTAATCTAAGTTTCAATATTGAATTTTGGCTGGTGAGATGGAATACTCCCACGATGCTTCAAATACCACAGGGCCTTTTGAAAATCTTCAATTGATGGTCTATTTATTTGAGACAGATATCTAAGAACAGATAAACACAGATGTCCACAATTAACATGTTTGAAGTTTTGAACACGTGCATTATTGTAATAAAGATTAGTTGATTTCAGATATTTTACTAAATTTTCAGGTGGAACACCTCCAAATGAATCAAACACAAATGCCTCATTGTTTAAATATTTAAGATAACAAATCCAGTGAGTGCCCTGATTTTTGTACTTATCCAAATTAACTGTGCCACACTCTTTGTTGAGTGGTTGTTCTGGTAAAGAATCAGACATGTACACACCTCTAAAATTTTTGATGCCCAGTGGCTTGATTAAAGCTTCAATATCTTGGTTTGTAAGCGGCTCTTGTTTTTTTTTTAAATTTATTCATGGCTCTCTTAACACCTTTGCCTTGTTTTTCCATAGCCAGATTATGGCGCTTCAATTCATCTAATTCTGCCTTATTCTTCTTGGCATCTATTACTGTTTTTGCTATAGCAGCTGATCCCCCAGCCAAGCTCCCCACAGCCCCAAGTGCTGCTAAGATGGCCGGGATAGTAAATATAAAGCCACCTGTATGCAATTTTTTTCTAGATTGCTGTAATTTTTTTTAATTGGGGGGTACTAAGTAACAATTTCATACCATGGCCCTTGGCAAGACAAGAGATTTTTTTCTTGCGCTGCTTTTTGGTTAAAAGACTATCAATAGTTTTAAGAGATTTAAGGCCTGCATAAGGTATCTGATACATAACACCCTTGGCCTTCATCCTAGGTTTATTATATACATATTCTGGGTTTACATAGCTTAATTAAGTGGCTTAAATTTATTTAATTTATCACAACCCCCACCCTAGTTTTTGTTTGGTGTTCATAGCTATGGTGGTCCCCAGTGCTGCTATTTTTTCACTTAAAGAAGCATCTTTGCTTACAAATCTACCAAATGCAGCCTCTTCTAATTTCTTGTCTGCCACATGTCGCCTCTCAAGATCAGAATGTGTGTTGTATGCTATGTCATGGTCTCTACAAGCAGCATCTAGGGGATTAACACCAGGATCACCTCTGTTTAATCTATGGTCCAATTTTGTGCCAGGACCACAATACTGATAACCTGGAATGTGTAGTACAAATGGCAGCTTGTTTATGATGTCATTAACAAGCCCCCGTCCCTCAGAGATATTCCAAAATTTAGGTGGTAGAGTATTAATAATTTTTATAAGATATCCAATCCCCTTAGTGTCATTCACTATAAAATTAGACAATTTGGTGCTTATCATGTCCATAATTCCAAACTTTTCATTGTAAAAATTGTGGTTGCCAACATTTTCCTCCCCAGCTATCACCAGCAACCTATCAACAAGTTTCCTGACATCATCAACCCACACAAATTCTTTAGGCAGGGTGTTGTATTGTTTGATTCCACTACCTGTCTTGATCTGTGACCATATGGGCTTGATTAAGTTGTTGTATTTTGCTCCACTGCTAGACTTGACTCTTTTTTGTGTGGGATCTTTGTTCTGGTATAGAGCATCTGATTTTATTAATATTTCTTTGTAGTGCTCATAGTCTTGATCTGTATAGCTGCCAGGCCTTTTCCTAGTCATCAATTCCCACAATCCAGGTGTGCCAGGATACTTAACAAAACCACCTCTTTCTCCAAGATGAGATTCTGAATATACAATTAGATCATCTCCCATAAATGTTACTCTAAAATTGCCAATTCTATGTATGATGCTACCATCACGCACTGTGTCAGCATATAGGCCAAACACCTCATCTTTGTTGTCTTTAGGTGTGCTTAAATATTTTTGAGCAAGAAGACCCAATTCAATAGGATCCTGAGTAGCTTCAATTCTTCGAGGAGCAACAGGACTAGGTGTATGAATACTAGAAAGTGGGGTGATTGGATAATCTAATATGTTCCTAGCAGCTACAGGTACAAGCTCTGTGATCAAATTTTGATTTTGCTCTGTAACAGTTTTGATATTTTTACCTAATTCACTAATAGCATCAAAAATAGGCTGTTCTGTTTGCTTGTGTTGTTCATAGATTCCTCGGTTCTCTGATTTCCATCCTTTAAATCTTTTTACAAGATAATCTCTTAATTGGCCTTTTCATGGTTATTTATATATGTTTCAATGTCTAGAAAATTGTTAATTTTATTTCTGTATTTGCCACTATTAGGTTTCTTTGTCATATCACTTGTGACAAACCCATAGCTGTCCTGGTTCCAGCACCTACTGCAAAAATTGGAAAAATCATTGTAGCTCAAGTCCCCACCTATATATTCATCATGTATGTGTTTGAAGTTGGTATGATCTTGATGAAACACACATATAAAATTGCTGTTGTCTCGGATCAGCTGCTTTGGAATTTTAGAAAAAGTCTGTGCCAGGTAGAAGCAATCTATGTTTTTGTGCCGCCCCTGTGTAAAAAAATTTCTAACCTTGTTTTGATTATCCAGTATAATGTCATCAAACACAACAACAGAGTTATCAAGACAGTCATGGAGTGGCTTAACATCTCGTTCAAAAGTGGCTATATCCAGTCCATCATATAGCTTATTCAACTGCTGATATTTTAATTGTTCCAAGCTCTTAGAGATGACATACAAGTGCCTGTTTTTCCAGTCTAACCAGTTGGGTGCCAATAAAAAATTATCAATCATTAGTGTAGTTTTACCACAAGCCGATGGCCCAACAATAAGACATCGAATATTATCAGGCAGCAGCTTTCCATTTCTCTTATTCTGCTGTTCAGGCTCTGGCAGTCTCTTTATAACATCACAGGTGTTCATAGTATCACTTTGTCTGCCTCGATCCAGCTGCGTTCTGGAAGTCCTAGCCATTTGACAAGTATCTTGTTGCCTTTTCTGCGGATGATTTTTTCTATGAGATATGTGTCAGGCTGCTTAGTTTTGCTGAGTTCTTCTTCATAAAACCTGCCTTTGAGAATTTCTCCTCGGTGATCTTTTATTATATATGTGTTAAGGGTCCCAGGTTTAACTTGAACCACTGTAAAAAATTCAGTGCTCCAGTTTCTGGTAAAGCCTCTTTTGAATAAGTGCTTATATTTGCTGATTCTTACTTGATCACCTACCTTGTATTTGGCTTTTCTTGTTGTTGGCTGGTATCTAGGATAATAAACAGTGCTGATCAATTTTTGCTCATCAGATGAAGTTACCTCAGAGGGTTTCATGTTGATTGTAGAATGGACCGAGTTGTTATATCTATCTAAAAGTTCTGGAAGAATATTAATCCATTTATAATTACCTTGAAGTGTAAATTGTTTATACATATGATTTTTTAGGGTTTTGTTGAATCTTTCTACAATAGAGGCCTTGAGATCACTGTAACTCGAGTAATGTTGTATTGACTGGCTTTTAATAAATTGTTGGAACACAGAATTATAGAATTCTTTGCCATTATCTGTTTGCAAATAGCGCAGTGATCTTCCACTCTGATTGATGATTGTCCTGAAGGCTTCTGTAACACATTTTCCAGTCTTGGATTTGAGTGGCACAGCCCAGGCAAATTTTGAAAATGTATCTATGACAGTGAGTAGATACTTGTAGCCCTTGTCTAAGTTTTTCAGCTGTCCACTTGCCATCTCAACCAAGTCACACTGCCATAAATCTTCTATGCATTTTGTCACCACTGGCAGTCTCTTATAATTATGTCTGGCTTGTCTGTGTAATTCATCAACAATAATTTGTCTAGACATAGTATGTAAACAAGAATATTGCAACTATAGGGTGTTCAGCAGCTGATACTACAGGATTTTCTGAATACAGTTTGTCTCCTATTTGTATATTAAATTCCAGAGAGCCATCATCTTAAGCATAAGATGTCTCTAATGTATTGGGATCTGTAAAATCCTCTAACTCTACACTGGTGATTTTTGGTTTGTTGTCAGCATTTGTTATTGATAAGGTAGGATAGTGGTGTGCCTGTGGTTGTAGCCAATATTTGATCTTGATTGGTCTAAGTGTGCCCCAACAAAAAACTGGTAATAAAATTGTGCAGGGGACAGCATATATATTTTGCCACCTAGTGTAAATGGTGAATCATATTCTTTGTTGGGGATACTGTACAATTCAAGAATTACTGTATGTTTACGATTCTCGATTATGCCAGTTATTTCCTTTTCTGCTGTAAGCAATCTTCTTGTTACAGATTCAAGGTGCTCATTGATAGTCCTAACAACATCATCATGGCCTGGCTTGATCTTTATGTCCACAACAAGTTTTTTGTATTGCTGCACAATTTCTTGTAGCTGGGTGGCAAAAACAGACAGAGCATTTGCTTGGTTGGATTCCATGCTTCCTAGCTGTTGCTTGATGTTGGCTACAATTTGCTGTAAATTTTCAACAACTGCCAATTTTGAATTTTGAGCAGTAAGATCATGGACTTGTCTTCTGATATCCTCAAACAGGGCATGCAGTTCATTAATATGTTGATTAGTTGGTAGAGTGGCCACTGTCTGAGAAAGTTGTTTGATCTCTGTCTGGATATTCTTGATATCTTCTGATTTCAATATGCGATTCACAGCTCTCTTAATATTTTTAAGTTCCTGTGATGTAGGCAGATTTGATACAGTATTCTGCAAAGATTCAAGTGCCAATTTCACATTATTTAATTCAGAAGCATCAGCCACACTTTGCATAGCATCTTGGAGCAGGGTTATGTCTGCCTGAGTAGGTGTTGATTGTTGTAAAATTTCAAGCTTTGTTTGGATATCATCGATCAAGTGATGAAAATGAGATATCTCAGATTCAGTGTTGAGGTTTTCAAGTTTTGTGATCTGTTGCTGGACACTGACAAGGGTATCTACAATACCAGGCAGGCGAGATTCTAGAGTTTCTTGTACATTTGTCAGATCACTTTGCAATGCTGCTATTGTACCCTCAAGATGAGTTATGGTACTCTGAATTTTTCCAAAATCTTCATATGTCTCAAGTTGCAGCTAGATGATGGCAACACTCCGAGTTATAGCATTCAAAGCATCAGAAGATGGCAAGTTGTTCATAAAATTTTCAAGTGTCTCAATTTTTTCTTTAACCTCGGCTATGGCATTGTTCAAGGGGTCCAGATTAGGTATCTGTAGTGATTGAATCTGTTCTAATTAGAGTGGAAACCACTAGATCAAAATCTTCTTGTGATTTTATGCTTTTGACAATTGTTTGGAGCTGTGTCTGGACATTATTAATCTGTTCTTCCAATTGTTGTTTCAATTGCTCAGAGTTGGTGGCCTGGGTCTTAAATTTGGCTTGAAGAGCTGCTACAGCCTCCTCAAAACTTTGGAAATTATCCAATGTTGCCAAGTCAGTATATTTCTGAAGCAGCAATTTGAGTTCTGAGTCAATTTTAAGAAGAGGGTCCATGCATTGTGATTGTAAATTTGTAATTTCTAGTTGAAGACTGTCATTGAGTGTGGTTTGTAAAGCTTGTAAATCACTTCCGAATTTTTTGACTCTGACATCAAGCATCAGAATCTCATCACTGTGATCTTCATGCCTTGTATGGCCAAATATATCATTAGGCATTTTTTTTATTTTAGTGGTTATTTATTA
This sequence comes from Lepisma saccharinum, assembly GCF_977018435.1. Classification (NCBI taxonomy): domain Eukaryota; kingdom Metazoa; phylum Arthropoda; class Insecta; order Zygentoma; family Lepismatidae; genus Lepisma; species Lepisma saccharinum. Next base: position 58,231,820 of record NC_139245.1, read on the forward strand.
TTGAATATCTAATTCTTAATTCTATAAAAAAAAGGTATAAGCTTGTCATAGGATCCTGGGATCTCAATATATAAGCAGTCACCAGCAGAAACAGTATATACAGTGCCAGAAATCATGTTTGAGTGCTTAATTCTATAAATATTTCTCCCTATTGAAATCTTGACATTACCCTCGGGGGTTGTAATAAATTGTAATTGACCACCTACAGGTAATTGGTAATGATTTCAATTATTGTTAAATATGTACAATGTTTTACCTGTTTCATCATCAACATCTGTAAGTATGCTGTTCAGATGAATAATTAACAAAGCACTTAGTTTAGATATTATATCAGAAGAGGGTGCTGGTGTTGGCAGGTCCATAATAGCCTGTTTTTTGAACCCAAATAAGTTCATAGGCATGTTTATTTATTTCAAATCATGCTCTGTAATTGGGCATTGATTACCATTTTTCAAATCACAATGCCCCCATGGTAGAGTATGTATGCCACATGATAAAATGCATCTCTTATCATCATGTGGGTCCAGAGCCACTTTTCTTACAACATTTGTAGTCAACAAGTGATCTACACTCTGAATTCTGCATTCTGATGTTCTTATTAAACTCTGTGATTTGAGACAATTTTTGTAATCTTTAAATTCAAGCTCTTTGTCAACAGTTACTCTGCCAATGCCCTTGGCATTTTTGGCAACAACACCACTACATGTTTCAAAACTATACATCTTGGCCCTTAACCCAGCAAATGCCACAATAACATCACCAAGTGTCTCATCTTTTAATTTGCCAGGCACCTTTTTGTTGTGGGGCTGAATCTTTGTATGTTCACTGGTATCAAAATATTCAAGCAATGCAGGCTGGGACATATCTTGATAGACATCTTCTGTCTGAATATCAAGAATAAAGCTATCTGTGTCCATGCACATCAGTTTTACACGATCAGCATAAATAGGCTTCAGCACATCATAATACAATTTTAACATATGTAATTTGGCCAATTCCAATATCACAGCCCCTACATAAATAGGCTTATCAAACTTAATCTTTGTTTTCTTCATATTAAAAAGTGCCATATTTTCATCATAAATTCTTCTATAATTGAAATTAGGCTTTGCTATCAATTTTTTGCTCAGGCTGGGGTCAGTAATTAATTTAACATCAGTATGTTTTCTGACATTTTCTATGGTTTTGCCATACACTGAATTTACCATCAATTTAAACAAAGTTTTATCAAATTGGCTCATTGCAGATGTTCGAAGCTCTGTGTTTGTATCAATATATGGCTTCAACCATCTTGAGTGCCTGAACCTCAAAACTTTGCCAACTTTGGTCACTTGAACACCATGATGCATCAGGAACTGGAGGTTTTTGTAATATATGACATAATCCTGTTTTGGCTCTAGAGTCATCATTAGCTTCTTCTGTTTAGAGCCAGGTGAACACTCAACCTCAGGAATTGGGGCAGATCAGAAAATTTGTTGTGTAAATCTTCAGGAATTGTCAGATCAACTTCTAAGAACAGGCCATAGTTACTTTCATCAAAATCCTGAAGATCTTCAATATTGAAATCTTCAACCCACTCAAGCCCTGCATATGGCAGTTTATCCATCATAGCATAACCATACAGGCTGTTGGCATCTACATACAGTATATAATTTGATGGCAGTGCTGGATCATAATCATTAATATATTTGTTATTTGCTCTGGCATATCTCTGAGAACATTGCACCATGCCTCCTCTTATACATTGTTCCATAAACAGATACATATCTTGATCTTGGATCAGATCCAACTGCATTTTAGTGTTTAAAAACATTGCAGACCATGCTAGGCCTGGAGCACTGTAGAAATACATTGGATCCAGCTTATAATTTTCCTTGGAAGATTTTCTAAATGCCTGAAGTATATCAGCTAAGAGAGTGACATCAAGTTTTAAATATGCCTTGTGATAATCACCAAATGTCTGGCATTTTAAATTGTTCCACATCAACTGGGCATGGTGATAATCTTCATCAGTGATTCCAGATTCTCTGAGTTTGCTGTAGAACTCTTGTTGTGGTGGCAGAGAACACTCATCAAATTTAGAAAAACCTGTAACATAATCATATGGGTATACACCCTTCCGCCTAATTAATTTCAGGTCCTGATTTGGAAACAAAGCACATGTGATTTTGAATTGATCATCAGATAATTGACTGGCCAGTGTAGCCAGGCTAGCCGATAAAATTCTGTATGAATCAAGAAATCTTAAGTGAATGGGAACACCATTAACTTTAATTATCTTGCTAATAGCAATATATTTCTCATCATTTTCTGCTAAAATATTTAAATTCTGCTTGTCAAACCCCTTGTACCTGATCAGATGATGAAAATCATAATTAGATGCACCATGGCAAAATATTGGGACAAATTTTGGTCTCTGGATCTTAATATTACAGCTATTACACAGGGCCATTTTGAATTTACCATCTGTATGAGAATGGTGTTTCATCTTGATATTTGTATCTGAAAATTCAGAATCACATACCGGGCATTTTTCTGCATTGTTGAAATCTTCAATCTGATCCTTTGTTAAAGGCAACATAGGTTTTGATTTTAATAAGATATTAGATGCTATGTCATGGCACTCATTTTCTATTCTATGTGCAAATTCTTTGATGGCATCTGGTCCCATGTATAAATATTCTTCACTAACAACACCATCCTGTACAACAACATAATAAAAACTAGAAGGTTCATGTAACTGGTATGATGTAATTGAAGATTCATCAGGATCTGGGCTGCATAATGCAAGGGGTTTGAGGTTTGATTCAAAATCACAAACTATATATGCTGGGTGTTCCAACAAGGCTTCAATTTTTTTGAATTTGGCATTTTCACTTGGACTAGGCATCACAATATGAACAGGTTTATGGTTGCCACAGTATTTTAAATGTTCAATTAACTTGTTTTTAGCAATTTCTGCATTCACTTCCCGAACCCCATTCACCATTTTTCTACCATCAAATATAGTCAAACATCTTCTGCACAACTAGAATATTGTATTGGATTTGCCTTGTTGTTTTCTGACTAAAGCTTCAAGACTTTGTATCAGAGTGTAATGGTGTGTGTCATCCACTTCAATTAAGAGCAGATCAATCGGAACAGCAGAATCATCATCAAGTGTACTGATTCTGAGAGGTGCTATCAAGGAATTGCCACGGCCAGTAGAACAAATAAAAACATTAATAGATAATTGTTTACCATTGATATCCCTGGCCTTTTTTCAAATTTATCAATATTCTGAACAGACATTGGATATTCTAAGCCCTCCATAGCATCATCAAAATCATTTTCATGTTGTTTATAATAACTTATTCTCTGACGATTCCTTAAAACTGGATACAATACAGCTAAAATACACCACAGAAAACATTTCTCATCTTTATTTTCTATGTTAACCACGGCTCTTTTGTTTTTAATATTGGCAGGTAATGGCAGATATGTAGAACCTTGTAGTGGGCTGAATTCAGAAATATTAACATAGAGCTTGTGTGAAGATCCACATAGGCTCCATCCTGACTCTTTTGCAGCAAATTCAGAATGTTTAATATTCAATTGCTCTATCAAACTGCTTATTATTTTGTCTAAATTTGCATTTGAATATACAGCTACAGTTTCTGTTATGTGGGGCTGTGTAAATTTTGTGCCATTTGATTTCTTATATTGTGTAAACAATTTGAGAGACAGCTTATAAGAGCCATTTTGTGCATTTAGAATTGCCTGCACATCAGGATTTATACTGTTCAAAAAATTCTTAATATCACATCTTGGCTCTGATTCAAAACAGTGATCCCTAAGTTGGCCAGCAAAACTGCTATGGATAGGTGGTGCATAGCGTGGCTGCTTTGTCGGTCTAGCATTAACAGGTGTTTCATGCTTCCTTTTCAGACCAGATGTAGATGGCTGTGAGGGCAATATTGATGACTGTACATAACAAGTACACTTATGCCTATTGTAATATGCTTTGCTTAATATTTTATGGCATCTTGGGCACAATTTAGTAGCCTTTCTGCTTTTCTTAGGATCACAATTATGCCGGTGCCTAGCCCAATTAGAACTAGATATATTTTTATTGTATTGATTGCAATATTTCAAGTTTGGCATTTTTATTTTTTATTTATATAAAATTTCTTGGTCCAAAAAACAGAACTATGGATAATATGCCAAAACAATTATAACAGCAGTTAGTAGCTGAGCTGGTGCTTTTATACCCAGACAACAGCAGGAACTAGGCTCTGGTGATCTCCAATATGAAATAGTTTTGCTCTATTATGCTGTTGTATAACACACTTTACCAGGTATCAAACCTGCCTGGGAGCTATCAGCTGGATATCAGCTAGCAGTGAATATTCTCAAAGTCTCACGTGTGGGGATATTATTCTGCTACATGTATTTCAATCTCACACACTTTACCAGGCCTCAAACCCAGGAGCCTTTGATTACAAGGCATATAATACCAACACATTGCCATCAGGGGAGGCCTACACATTTTTTACCAGGTTTCAGACCCGGAGCCCTTGATTACAAGGCAGCAATATTAACACTTCTCCATAGAGAGGCCTCAAACCCGGGAGCCTCTTGATTACAAGGCAATAATACCAACACTTTGCCATCAGGGAGGCCTACACACTCTACTGAGTATAGGACCCAGGAGCTCTGAGCTGTATATCAGCTAAATACAGTCAAAGTTGGACTTTGAACTGTGCAATGAATATTCTCAATGTCTTACTTGTGTATATATTATCAGAGCAAAGCTTTTTAGAATTGGACTCGGGCATACATGCTGTCATGCAAGAGGGCAATGTTCTTTTACTAAGAATTTCCCTCCATTACACAGAAATATTAATTGAAGTTTTATGCTCTTTCAGTGAATTACACAGAAATATCAATACTGCCCCCTTTCAGCTTATTTTTCTGTGTAGATTATATCCCATGCGTGCCAGCATATGAAAGCCCCCAGGCGTGCATAATTTATTGCCCGGGGCAAGCAATTACTTAACTCAGAAATGCATCAATTTTCCCGATCGAAACTGTCTGACAGACTAATACATTTCTGAGTTAAGTAATTGCTTGCCCCGGGCAATAAAACTGATCAAAGATTAGAAAGAAAACATGTAACAGTTCAATTTTGCAGCCTGCCTTTGTCCCAGGTAATCCTGTATTGAATTAGATCTGTAAGTTGTTAGAGCATGAGGATATGAGCATCTTGGCTTAGTTTTAGGTGTGGCCAAAACAATATCAAGAGGGGCATATTTTTGACAAGCTTATGGGACAACAATCTCACAGATGTAGCTTTTGTACACATGGCCAAATCTGTCTGTTGAGGCTTCTTCATTTGTACACTAGGGCTCAAGATTCTTTAGATTTAAATGTGTGCACACTTGGCCGATTGATTCATATAGACATCTTGACATTGTTTTAAGTGTAGCCAAATCGGGTTGTTTAATCATATGAGCTCTTCATTTGTACACTGTGTGATTCTTCATTTGTACACTAGGACTCAGAATTCTTGGGATTAAGAGCATATCACACTTGAACAATTGGGGCATATGGGCATCTTGGCATAGTTTTAAGTGTAGCCAAATCGGGCATATGGCTCTTTCATTTGTATGATTTTGTGCTAATAATAGTACCAAACACACTACTGTAACTTCAATTTTTGTAAGTCTTTTTGAAATAAACATATCCCTTTGTGAGGAAAAAATGTAACAAAAATAGGAAGTAACGTTTGGAATAAATATTTATAGTACATATTTCATTATGAATTTACATATTTTTTACATATTTCAGACATCTTTATTACATATTTATGTACATATTTTAGGGGTTGATATTACATAAAAATCCAGGCTTTAGTTATACGACAGGAGAAGAAAGCATACGTCTCGTTCAACATCAAAAGAAACGTCTATGATTCAAAATTAATGTGGAAAGAGATAAAGAAATGTGGTATTTACGGAAAGGTGGAGCCGAGTGTCCCACACTTTTTAAATGATCCGCATCTGTTAAACACCCACTTTATTGACAGCGCCAGTCCCTCTAACCAAGAAACCGATCTCATCCTCGAAGAGTGCGAATGCTTCCTTACAACTACATTTACTTACTAAAAACGACGACACCTTCTTCTTTCGACCCGTCAAAGAAGTAGAAATTGCACAACTTGTGTCCAAAATCCGTTCTAATTCTTGTGGCACAGATGGCATAAACCTAAAAATGATAAAGCTAATTCTTCCACACATTCTTTCACCTCTGACTCACTTCATAAATTTCTCGTTAGATAACAACACCTTTCCCCTTGATAGAAGGAGGCTAGAATCCTGCCCTTACCCAAGAAATGACACGTGACCGACATGAACGACTTACGACCAATTAGTATATTATCTGTCTTATCAAAAGTTATCGAGAAAGCAGTGTACAAGCAGATAGAAAGTTTTGTTACGAAAAATCAAATATTGCCTGCAGTACAGACTGGTTTCCGACCTTCCACCAGCACTGAAAAAGGCGCTCATGAAAGTAACAGACGGCATTTTACAAACACTGAACGAAAGTAAGGCTGCATTCTTGGTGTTGCTTGACTTGTCCAAGGCGTTTAATCTCGTATCTCATCAGCTACTGCTTTCGAAAATGAGTTACTACGGTTTTTCGCCGGGAGCAATAAAATGGTTCCAGTCTTACCTTACTGGGCGAGTGCAATCGGTGACGCTTCCCTCAGGAGCTACATCGACTCCCCTTACGATACCCTCAGGGGTTGCGCAAGGAAGCATTCTAGGCCCTTTTCTACATTCCCTCTTCACCGCCGCGACCTACCTCCTCATTTACGGCACAGTGTACCTCATTGTTATGCAGACGACATGCAGCTGATGATGCCAGTCGACCCCAAAAATGAAAAACCAGCAATTGGTCTTCTGAACAGTGACCTTGATGCTATTTATAAATTGTGTAAATGTAATGATCTTGTAATTGAACCCTGTAAATGCTGCTTCGCATTAATTGGTTCTAGCGCTGCCTTACATAAAATTTAAATAAATGGGTTATCCTTTAATATTAATGATGTGAGGGTCCCACACTGGACAACTGTTAAGAACTTAGGTGTGATATTTAATCAGAAACTTGACTGGCAAAACCACGTAACGTCTCAGAGTTCAAAAGCTTATGATATACTTAGATCACTCTATAAATCATCGCACTTACTTTCGACTGATGTTAAATTGCATCTGATGCAAGCTGTAGTTCTTCCCATTTTCGATTACTGTGACGTTGTTTACGGTGTTAATTTAACAAAAAAGAATGCTAAAATTGCACAAAAAGTACAGAATTCTTGTATACGTTTTGCATTTAACTTGAAACGAAGGAATCACATACTGTCTTACTTAAATGATGTTAATTGGCTGAATATGACACTACGAAGAAAACTATATCTGGCCTGCACAATATTCAAAATTCTGCAAACAAAAACACCCACATACTTATACGACAGACTCCAATTTAGACACGACATACACAACTACACGACTCGATACTCTAAGAAACTTCATCTGGACAGATTCTCAAAATCCATATTCCTGTCATCCTTCAAAGCTGCTTCTGCATATTATTGGAATGCGCTGCCACCAGATGCTACCTCGTGTGCGACATACAACAGCTTTAAAAGGGCAGTAACAAAAGTACTTCTACATAAGCAAGGACAGAGCCTCAGTACACATGACTAGATTCAGCATGCTTACGTTGAAATCAAAACAAAAAATGAGCAGATTTCAATCCAAGATGAACATTTTGATGTGTGTGAATGAGTAAAATTGTCTTTATCTTTTTAGAGTGTTAATTATTGAATGCATAATATAATTCATTCATTATAATTCATAACTACTTTGATGTGTGTGAATGAGTAAAATTGTCTTTATCTTTTTAGTGTTAACTACTGAATGCATAATTATAATTCATTCATTATAATTTATAATTACTTTCATGTGTGAGAATGAGTAAAATTGTATTTATCTTTGTAGAGTGTTAATTATTGAATGCATAATTACAATTCATTCATTATAATTCTTAATTACTTTTATGTGTGTGAATGAGTAAAATTGTTTTTATCTTTTTAGAGTGTTAATTACTGAAATATTTAGAAGTTAAAATGTAATGGAATTCTTATGTTATACTAGTAATTGTATTTTGTTTGTTTTATTGTACTACATTTTGCAGGTTAAGTGATAGAGCAGCCACAGGCTGAACTTCGCCCATGAATAAATAATTTCTAATTCTAATTCTAATATTGCATTTTGTTCCTATGTAATGTTAAATAATACCATATTGCATTTCGTTATCACTTTCCTTGTAACGGTAGTATCGCAGACAAATGTAATATATTTGTCTGTCATAGTATATACCGTGTTGCATGTCACGTTATATTCCAATATGCTCATTCTGTTGCGTTCCTTTGTAATGTTAATTTCTACCAAATACATTTTGTTACTTCCTTGTAACATCAGTCTATATCTTCTTGTCTTTTCGTTACGTTAAATGGATACCAGCGGTTGAACGATACTTTTCTCTCCTACAAATGGAACGTACCTTGTACGCAACTTTCTTACGTTACGACCCCCTGGAGATATGGGATGCAACGATCCAGCATCGTCTTGTCCTACAGCAAACGCCATTTCCTCGGGGAGAGCTGAGACTAAAGTACCAATTAGCCTATTATCTTAAACTTTTATTTCTATTCCTTGCCAGACCAGAAAAGGATATTATACAAGGATTCTAATTTTATGTTGCTCAAACTTTCTTTGTTTCTTGTAGTTTCAGGATATCCCTTTCAGGTTTCTTATTGTTTTTGGGGAAGGCAAGTGCCCCTCTCCTTTGTTTTAAAATGCATAAGTGCATAAAGATAACAGAGGACTTACAGCTACGAGGAACAGTTTCCAAGTCCAGCCAGTTGTGGAACACGAAACTACTTCTCCACTGTCCTTCTCGACCTATCCTCGTGGCAAGCAGAGGAAACAGAGTTCCGTATGCTGGAAGGTAGCAGGGAGAAAACTTAGGATTGCACTTTTTGGATTCTTATTTTATTTGTTCTTTCGGGAATATTAAAATTCCGATGGCAAAGAAAAACACATGAACGTAAAAAGAACAGGGGAAAGATTTTGTTTGCGGTTGGAAAAGTCGAATTGTCCATTTGATTAGACGTAACTCGAAGTTAAAGTTTCCTCTCCATAAAGAATGGGATCTTGTAAATACTTATCCTATTTTCCACAGATAGTATCTGGTCTAAGAATCAAGTTAAAAAAAAAAAAAAAAAAACAGCTTCCACATGGAAGAAGTTCGTGCTATCTTTTGCCTCTGTCGTTTCTTTCAGTAGCAGCTCACATTTTGATGTTATTGAAATAAATGTTCACCTGGTGTGAAACTGTCCCTCGTAGCCTTAAAAGAGGAAACTATTATACACAAACATCTACTCTGAATATAAACACTGAATGTGAACACATCAATAGCAGTAGCGGCTTCTGCGTATTCGCATGTACGCACCCAAATAAATCTGCAATGCAATGAATTTTTATTCTACTTATTCTAGTGTTTGGAAGTAACTAGTTACAAGTAACTCAGTTACAAGTAACAGTTACTGTTTTGAGAAAATGTAACTGTAACCAGTTACTTCTAAAAGCAAGTAACTGAAATTATAACAGAGTTACTTGTTTACAATAGAAGTAACGTTTTAACAGTTACTTTCCGACACTTAAATTCCTATGTGAGTGTCGTAAATTATTGGCGATTTAGGACTGAAAGTGAGCCGGAATGCAGTTTCTGCTGCGATATGAAAGCCCATCCTTTGATTCTTGCAAACAATTGATGAAGAGTGAAAGAGAAAGTTGTTGTAGTAAGTTTGTCTCCTGTCAGTGGGCAGTTCCTAGGCTCCAGCCAGGTGTCAGGAATTATGGTGTGTTTCATCTTTCGTTCGGTATACCTGAATTCCAAGGCGATATAAACACCTCGGAACAGGGGTGGATTTCTCAGAAGAGGGAAGATAAACTTCTAGGAGGAGAATTACTTCCTATTGCTGACAGTTTGTCAGTTGTGCGCTGTGAAGTTTCTCTTGTTTCTGATGTTTGTTCCTCTGTGACCTTATAACTTCCCCCTTCTCTAAGCAGCATCCGATAGTTTTCTTTTCTTTGCTATAATATCGGATTAAACTAAAAAGGAAGATACTGCAAAATTTCAGTGTTTTTTCGAAATAATTCGACGGTACTGGTACTAGCTATGAACGGAACTGGGAAGACGAGAACTAGCAAGTGCACATATGAAAGATGAAATCCTCGCGATTTGATTTATTTCTCAATTCCAGATAATTTATAAAAATAGAAGTAAATTTATTTGCGGTTAGCATTCGCTTATTTATGATTATTCAGCATTTCCGAGAATTTTAAAGAAAGTAATATATTTTGGTATGTTTAAGATGTGAGAACTCATTTTCTTGAAATGACAGATTTCACCATTGTTATTGATACATCAGTGAATTACAACACTCAAGTGGCAAACAAACGAATCTTTATGTAATCGTCTCAGGCCAGAGAGAACTGAAGGGGCAAATTTAAAATGCCATTTTCACCTTCGTTAATAAAGCATAATTACAGGTTACTACATTATGATTTTTATCATTTTCTGGTTCATAAATATTTCAACACTTGAAATTGTACAACAAAATTTATTTCTCTCTGCCTATACAGTGGAAGTCTGTATTTTTTGTTAGAAATATTTTTTGGTTTCACCATACGTTCTCATATAGCATAAGCGAACAAATATCATTACTAAAATGTTTTGAACAAGATTCTTATAACTCAATCTGCCTACCATCAACTAAATTCCCTGACTTTTAAAGGTGGTCCGGTTTCCCAGGTATCTGGAAACACTGTAACATATCTTATATGATCTTTTGCATGATGGACACAGAAAAGGTTTCTTTCCACCATCAATTATTGAATGCTTTATGGGAACATTTTGCATGAAACTGATTTGTTACATCTTAAATGCACATAGGGAATAATTCTTTTATATTTTATAACATCTACCTTCTGTACAGATGATTTGCAACACGTTAAACACACAAAAGGCTTTTCAAAACTATGAACTGTTCAATGTTCATAAAGATACACCGACTATGTAAATGGTTTGATCATATTGAACAAAGAAAAGGTCTGTCTTAACTAAGAAATCTTGAATGTTTTCTAAGACACTTCTGTGTAAAGAAATTGTTAGACGTTGAAAAGCTTTTCAACACTATGAATTTTTTAATGTTCTTTAAGATATAACCACTTCCCGCATGTTGGACACAGAAAAGATTTTCTTTCAGTACAATTCTTAAAAGTCTCGCAAGATTTTCCTTGCATGTAAATGATTTGGTACACACACACATGGCTTAATATCCACTATGAATTCTTACATGTGTACCAATATTTCCCCCATGTGCAAATGATTTGTTACATGTTGAACACACACATATATGGTTACTCACCAGAATGAACTCTTAAATGTGTTATAAGAGTGTGCTTACGTGTAAATGCTTTGTTACACTTTGAACATACATGGGGCTTCTCCCCAGTGTGAATTCTCAAATGCGTTATAAGATTTTCTTTCCGCAAAAATGATTTGTTACATGTTGAACACATGTAAGGTTTCTCTCCACTATGAATTCTCAAATGATTTATAAGAACGTGCTTCCATGTAAATGATTTGTTACACGTTGAACACACATGTGGCTTATCTCCACTATGAGTACTTAAATGGTTTTTAAGATGTACGTTCTGTAAAAATGCTTTGTTACACTTTGAACACACATAGGGCTTCTCCCCAGTGTGAATTCTTAAATGTGTTATAAGATTTTCTTTCCATACAAATGATTTGTTACATGACGAACACACAAATGGTTTCTCTCCACTATGCATTCTTAAATGTTTTGTGAGATTTTTGTTCTCTGCAAATGATTTGTTACATTTTGAGCAGGCATAGGGTTTATCTTCGGCATGAATTTTTAAATGTCTTCTAAGATCTTCATTCTGTGCAAATGATTTCTTGCATTTCGTACAAACAAAGCACTTTTCAAAGCTTCGAGTTGTTGAAAGTTCATTAACATGTGCCAACTCTGAGATTGATTTGTTGGATGTTGAACAAATTGGATGAATTCTTGAAAGTCTTCTAAGAGCTTCCATCTGAACAATTGATTTTTTACAAGATGAATGAACAAAATACTTCTCTGAATACATATCACTATCCGTGCATTCTTGCTGAAAGTCACTTCTAATCAATGTGTGGCACAGTGATAACCTAAAAGAAAAGAAATGTCATTAAAGGTGATTTATCAGCAGGATATTTCAGAAAAAGTGCAGTGCTATCACTAAGATTTACATAAAACATTCCATCATTTTCTCAATAAATATTGCCTAATACCAACTCTGACACAATAAAGACCTATCAACGATTATTCTTAAGTAAAATTTCTACCTGCAAAAAACAGAATCAAGTACTGCAATGCACTTAAAAATCTGCTATATTTGCCAAAAGAAAAGGTATATGAATAAGGCAGTATAAGGCAATGTTAATATTTTATTTATAATATCTTTGAACTACTTGTTCAGATCAGATCAATATATATATATATATATATATATATACTGCTGGACAAAAAAAACCGGACACCTTAATATTTGACATCTGAATTGCAATTACTTATGAATTACGCTCTCAGTTAAGTATTGAACAATTGAACATTAATTATTGAACATTTTCCATAGTTTTTCCGTTTATTATTTATCTATTTATTTATTTATTTACTTGTATTTACTTATTTGGAACACCAAGTAGGCTTAAAATCAATTTCATGGAATTTTGTTTTAATTTATTGATTTTCAATTCCTGTTGGTATTATTTTGTTTAATGTCTAGAGAGCCATGTATTTTGGTTCATAGTAACCATAGTAACAGATATTATTGACATTGTCATTGCTGGTATTTTTCTTGCAAATGTATTGTAAGTTTACTAGCTTGAAAATGAGACGTGAAGAGGTAGTAAAAGCAGTAGCTCTTCGCGATGATGGTCGTAGTGTACACTATATTGCTAGGGTGCTAAATATAGCACGAAGTACTATCCATGAAGGTCTCAGACGGTATGATGCAACTGGTTCCTATGGTAGAAGACCGGTTTCTTGTCGGAAACGATGCACAACAGAACGGGAAGATCGTTTAATGCGTATCATAGTCTTAAGAGACCGTCGTACGACTTCAAATATTGTGGCACAGCATTTGAGAAATGTTCATAGAGCTGTGGTTTCTTCACGAACAGTTCATAGAAGACTGAATGAAAGTGGTTTATCATCTCGGAGGCCAGCTGCAGGTCCCAGGTTGTTAGCACGTCACCGGAAGCAAAGACTGGAATTTGCTACAAAACACTTACATTGGAATGTGGAGTAGTGGGAAAAGGTTTTATTCTCCGATGAGTCAAAATTCAACCTACGTTCATCAGACGAGAGTGAACATGTGTATAGAAGACATAATGAGCATTATGCGCAATGTTGTTTCGTTGAAATAACACCCTTTGGAGGCGGTGGTGTCATGTGGTCTGGGGAGGTGTCTCTTTACAAGGACGTACAGAGTTGGTTTGTAGAGAATGGGGCACTGGCAGCTTGTAGGTATATTACAGAATGTGTGGCAGATCATGTAGTACCATATGCACCATCCATAGGCCCGGACTTTGTTTTTATGCATGACAATGCGCGTCCTCACATTGTGAATATTGTCACGGAGTACTTGGACGAAGTTGCGATTACGCGATTAGAATAGCCACCACAAAGTCCGAACCTAAATCCGATAGAGCACATCTGGGATGAACTGAAATGACATATCAGAAACCGCGCAATAGTTCCAGAAACAATTGAAGAGCTAAAACGTGCTATTCAAGAAGAATGGGAGCAATTGGACCAAGAAGTGATTGTCAACCTTATTCGAAGTATGCCACGGTGGTTACAAGCTGTAATTGATGGCAGGGGAGGTAACACCCGCTACTAGACAGCTTATATACCCCAACAGTACCAGTTAACAATATGAAAAAAAATATTGGTAAGATTTCCTTTTTTCTTTTTTCTTTGGTAGTTTTCTGCAACTTTCGTTTTTGTTCTAATTTATCTTATTAACAATACATTTTAATTTGCCTTCTGTTGAATATATTCAGGTTTTCTTATTTCCAATAATTTCTGCAACCTTTAGTTAACCTTCGAATCAGAATTTATGCATTATCACAAAAAATGTAAGTGTCCGGTTTTTTTTGTCCAGCAGTATATATATCTTGGTAACTGCTATTACAAATTGTAATTTCCTTTCTCATTGAGTCTAAGATACAAGTCCATGACAATGAATCCCAATTTTCATTTACCAAATAAAATAATGAAATTTTTAAAAATCTTCTAATTATATGGAATTTGACAGACCTCTAGATATGCAATACAAAGATGCTGAGGGTTCAAAATGGTACCTGTGTTGCCTGTTATGTGCTCCATTGTCATGGCAAGAATTGTGCATTAGCTGTTTATACTTTCGGAGAAAAAAAAATCTAATGTAAAATACAGTGCTATGTTTGGCAGAAAATTAAAAATTCTGCAAAGCTCTTCTGTAAAAAAATATATTTTTGGTAACAACAAATTATAGGTTATTTTTTTTATTATTTCAGTACAGTGTAGGCCAAAAGCATAAGTCTCAAGAAATGAATTTTTATTACCAAATACAAGAAGAAAGTGAAGGCAAATCTTATTTTTTTACAAAATTTGAACACTGTTGGGCCCACACATAGGCGATGCCAGGGTACTTCTGCACATTGCCTAGTGTGTGTTCCATTCACGTGGCAAGAATTGCATGCTTGCTGCAAATACTTTCAGAAAAAATATTCTATTCTAGAAGCCATGCTTGTTTTTTTGGCAGGAAATTCAAAATTTAATTTTTTTGCATCTCTGAAACAATGAAAGCTAGAGTTTAAAATTATATCTGGTTGTCCTCAGTACAGACTAGGCCAGGCAAGTATCCAGGAATTCCTTTCGGGGGGAGGCTGAACACCATTTTTTAAAGGGATATAGATAGAACCTCATAATTGTATGTTCAAAGCCAGTGGTGGCACCAAAATGGGTGTGGGGGGGAGGTGCACGGAAAGGTTACTTTCTCTTGGTAGACAAGGCTTAGCATTAAGAGGCCATAGTGTGATAGTGTGGAGGCAAAAAAATGGGGAGCAACTATCCCCTAAATCGACACTCTTTAAGACTGTCATTTTAATCAGAACGTGAAATCGGAACATTTTCTATCACTCAACTCCTCTGTTTCCATGTATTAAAGTTGTGTGCCGGAACCATCTCAGTGTGTGTGTTTGTCCTTTTCTTCTCATCAGGAATCAAAACATCTATATACCAGAAGTGTTTTTACGAAGCTGTTACACATGCACGGGGGATGCACAACGCGAGATTCGAACTGTGTGCTGGGAACTGGACACAGACAGTTCTCGAATATTTCTCTCTGATTCGAGCCTGAAAACCACAAATGTGTCTTATCCTCCCATGTTTTCAGCTCTTACAAAAGCCGAAACCCACCAATTTGTTCATATTCAGGCCTAAGCACTTGCAAGTGTTCAAAATTGTCTGTTGAGTGTGTGTCGAACCCAGTAGGCTTAAACAAAAGTACTTTTTTATGCCATGAAATTCTCAGACTGCATACACAAAATTTGGTCCTGGCATAACTAAATCATCATTCAAAACTTTGATTTTTAGTTGATCTGTTCAGCTCAATTTTTTTTAATAAACTGCTCCAATACCCGGTACTGCCGAAATATTCACTTTAGAGAGAGAGACCTTCGATCTCCTCGACCTGAACTACTCGTAGCACTACACTGAGGCTCCGGAAGTTCCGTTGTTGTCAATGTCTTGAGCTTTGGGCCCAAACTGGAACTAGTAGTAGACTTCGTTAGTTTACGGTATTTAGTCCTTATTCATTTTCGAATCACTAGATCTTATAAAGCAACCAATGGACACTGACTGAGCACTAATCGACTGTATGAATTTTCACACTAACGTGTGAAATCTCAACCGATTCTGTTGTACAGATCAACCGGGAAATTGAAGCCGCGTATTTATATCATTATATTGTAAAACGTTCCGCAGATAAAACGATTCATAAATATTGCCAGTAGTTCGACTCCTTCTCTTATTCAAGAACATTCCTTCTTGCTCTAGCCCCTTCCAGAGATTAAAAATTAAAACGAATCGCCCTACGTGTTGCGCTACCTTTGTTGTGCAGCTTCCAAATGCTGACAAATTTCTACATAGTGCTCAAGTTCACTGTGACAACACCGAATGCACAAGAAAAGCTTACGTGCAATATCATCAACAGGGTTATAGAACATTCTCCGTCTTGCCTTGATAAGTATTTCTCTCCTTAAATTATCATCACATTATTCAAGAAGACAAAAAACTAATTTTATCAGTGTAAACTGAAAATTTTTGGGGGGGAGGGGGCTCGAGCCACCTGATAAGCACCTTTGATACGCGCTACTAACAATAACAGGGTTACAGAACATTCTCCGTTTTGCCTCGATAACTATCTCTCTCAAATTATCATCACATTATTCAAGAAGCCAAAAACCTAATTTTATCTAGCGTAAACTGAGAATTTTCTAAAGGGGGCTCGAGCCTCCTGATTCCCACATTGGATACGAGCTATTAACAATAACAGAGTTATAGAATATTCTCCGTCTTGCCTCGATAATTACTTCTCTCCTTAAATTAATGTCACATTATTAAGTGTAAACCTAAAACTTTCAGGGGAAGCTCGAGCCCCCTAAGCCCCCCCCCCCCCCTGGATACAAGTCTGGACTAGGCTATAAGCTAAGTTGAAGAGACCTAATTTTCACTCATCAAGTAGAAAAAAATCAAAAAAACAAAATAAAAAGCTCTTCTCTTTCTTTTCGTGACCAATGTTGACAGCGTGGGATGTTAGAATGCAAGCTACACGTTGCGTGATTTGTGTTCCATTCTCCTTGCATGCATAGCACACCTCTTGCTGATACTTTCTGAGAAAAAGAATATTCCAATGTAATATCCGTGCTTCCTTTCTGCAGAAAATTTAAAATTTCCTTAAGGTTTTCAAACAAATATA
Source organism: Lepisma saccharinum (assembly GCF_977018435.1). Lineage (NCBI taxonomy): Eukaryota > Metazoa > Arthropoda > Insecta > Zygentoma > Lepismatidae > Lepisma > Lepisma saccharinum. The sequence goes on from NC_139245.1 coordinate 58,249,027, forward strand.
TATATATGACGGAATCTATGTATGTCTGAATTACATAATGTAGCTTCATTTTATCAGTGTAGACTAGGCTACCTGCATATTGCCTGATATGTGTTCCATTCTCATGGCAAAAAAGTGCGCAATTGATACAGATACTTTTGGAGAGAAAAAAATAATGTAAAAGCTCTTCTCAGAAGGAAATGTAGTCAGAATAAAATTAAACTTTATTAATTTGTAATAACCAGGGAACGGAACATCCTAGACGTATGCGTTTTAGAGATCATCTGTTTTATGTACATAGCACCCTGTACTGAAATTCTATAGGACCTGAAAATGTCCAAATGAACCACAAATTACAATGAATTCTTAAATGAACTATACATTTCTATAAATACCTAAAAGCTCTATTTTGACTTGAAAAAAGCCCCTTAAAACATTCACTTAACTTTGAAAATAACTTTTATTAAACGACCCTCAATTTCCAATACAAAGGTTTCAGACCTTGAACAAATCGGAGCAGCAAAAGAAACAAAGCAACAAAGGAGTCAACGTCTATGAGAATTTCTGCTATCTTCCTCCAGCTTACATCATGAAATTCGAAAAATGTGGAGCTAACTGACTGGATGAGACGTTCTCCATTGTTAAACACAACTTCCCAGGAAATTAAAGGGATCCGAGGTGTAGCATACCAAAAATAAATGCAGTTTGCTTTGGGATTGAATCCTAGCTTAAAAATCATTCAGTTGCTAAAACAGGCCTGAACTCAAACAGTGTAAGAGCATGGGGAGATTCCAAAAATATAGGCTGTTCGGAGTGCATGCTGTGACACATAGGAAAGACAACCCTGCAAGTTACCAATCACATCCCCTATTTCCCCCCCTTGACACAACAGCTAGATGAAAGTTGAGAGGTTGCATCGGAAACCACAACAACCCTGTTATAGAGGCTGTTCATCAAGGAGAGAAGAGCACTGCGAACCTTCCTTACAGTTTGAGTTGTTTTTAGCACACTTTATGCAAAGATTAGACTAGTTGGGACTTGACCTACAGTATAAAGTGAGATCAGAACCACAATATGCCAGAAACGGATATCGAGCATATGACCTCTTCGTTACAAGGCAACGACATTGCCAATATGCCTTGGGAATCAGGAGCAGTTGTATTTATGAAGTTTGCATCAATAGTCGAGGAAAGTTATGCAATTTTTTGGCCATCTGAGGAACTAATTGCAACAGAAACTAAACCAACTGCCACTATAGTTAAAAAAAATGTGAGGAATCTGATTTTAAAGAGTCTACCACTCTCTGACCTGTACGTTCGCCGCCATATTGAAAAAATGGCACCAAAAATTCGGTTCAGTTGAAAGAGCAGTTCTCCCTGCTCCTTCCCAACACACTTTTTGCCCCCACACTATGGTCTATCAATGCTAAGCCTTGTATACCAGTGGATTTTTACCAAAAATCATCTGCCGAATTCCATTTCCCATACGATTCTTTAAAATTGCAGTAAATAAACTGCCCTTGCATCCCACCCAGCACACACACACTCAGTTTAGATACCTAATCAACAAATGTGTGCATACATTTTTAACCAACAAAACATGAACAAACGCAATTGAACAAAACACTGCAGAAAAAAATATTACGTTCTCACCAATGTCGTAAGAAATGGAACATGTAAAATACAGGGAATCACATAACTCTGCATTAAACTACATATCTCCTCAACCCCTGACCTTAAAGGCTCGAAACAAAAAACCAACCCCTGACTCTAAAGGACCGAAATAAGAACCATTCTGTGAAGGAAATCATGATTTATGAATTTCGCCCAGTGACTTTAGGATGTAAATTATGTAGATTCTTACATATTTGCTGTTATTTGTGTCGGATAACCAACTTTTACACAAATTATAAACATTAAATTAAAATTTTTGAAGCCTTGTAATTCAGTAAAGATTTATGGTAGCTCTATCAAACAAAACCCTTAATTTAGCAAATATTCCCTTTCATATTGGTTATCTGCACTTTTTGTGTACAAACCACCATTTCTTCAAGATTGCGGCGAACCTAAAATCGGATTCCTCACATATTTTTACTATAGAGGAAGTTGGTTTAATTTTTGTTGCAATTAGTTCACCAGACGACATTATCTTTCCTCGACTACAATAACTACATTTAGTGTAGAGAGAAGGTTCTCCATGGACACTTATGGATTGTGACGATCGCACTGGAAGTTAATGTGATTGTTACAATCCAGAAGCACCCACTCACGGACAACTGGAAGACCTTCACCATGGAGAATGTTTCAATGCTGCAATGTTTCAAAATATCATAAAGTTTTTACATTTGAAAATTGTATATTTTTTATAATCAAGAATAGTATTGATTGCACTAAAAATAGTAACTTCTGTTTAAAAATTGCATGTAAATTAGTTATTTCTTAAAATTATATTTAAATAATAATTATGAATATTAACTAGTAGTGGTATTTACGATATTACTGGGTCGAGAAAGTACGAGGTATTGCCTGTACTAAAATTAGGTTAAGATGCCTATATAAGATTATTGCTCAAGTGTCCTCCTCTATCAAATTTAAGATTTTTGTACAAAAAAAGTTTTTGAGAAAGTACGACCCCCCCCCCCCTTCTTAGATTGATTTGGCTACACTTACAAAAGCTGTACCTGTCAGATTGTTATTTACAGTGATCAGAATGTTACATTTTAAAAGTAGCTTCGCTACAGCTACAGCTACATTTACCAAAAAGTAGCTCGCCACGCTACTCCTGTTCGCTACTCGCTACTTTGCTACTTTTTGCGCTACTTCTGCATGAAAAAAATGAAAACAACGATATGGGTATTAAAAAAATCCCCTACTACTGGTAAATACATTCTGTTATTAATTATCATTATTCCAGTCATTCCATAATTTTGATAGCAATGTTACTTCAGTTACATATTTTTACTATAGTTTTTGAGAATACCATACCTATACAAGTGCCATATCAATTCAAATTTGATATATGAATATTGCAATTAGGGTGTTACGCAAATTAATTATTACAACTATACACAAATAAAATTTGGTAGGATTAAATATTTATGTTCATATCAACATATTTTTCTTGAGAATAAATATTTCATTTTTTATAGACTCATATGAAGGCCCCAGGTTCGATACCCAACGGAGGCACATAGTGGTTAGGATCCAGTCTCGATCAGCATATCTATGCATAAAATGGACTCAAAACAAAAACTAGGAAAGACGCCAAGTTAGGAGGATGAGATTCTCCTGCTCCTCCATTCCCCACTCTGCTCATCATTCATCATTCTGACTCGTTTTCACAATTAGCCGAAAGTGTCAGAAAGAGACTATAGATAATAGAATATTTAAATAAAAAATTCATCCTCATTGTCATGATTGAGAGAAGTGGAAGAATAGATGAGGAGGTAAACAGAAGAGGACAAATGGGTGGTGGACTATATCAAAGCGTTCGGAGATTAATATGGAACAGGGATGTGCAAGAAGGTAATATATAACACATACTATGTGCCAATAATTACGTATGGAGCAGAGACTTGGAGAATGACATAGAGACAAAGAAAAGATGCAGGCAGTGGAGATTAAATATTTAAGGATTCTTTTGAGATAGACTAGAAGGGATAGAATAAGGAATGAGGAAACCCGACAGACAGTGGATGTGGTGAAGCTTCAGGACAGAATAGATCAGGCACAGATGAGATGGTTCGGACACATGAAGAGGATGGATGCAGAAAGACTACCAGTAAGAGCTTACCATGCACAAGGAGTGGGAATAAGGCAAAGGGAGAGACCAAGATGTCGGTGGAAAGAGCAGATAGCAGAGAGTGTTAGGAGAAGAGGACAAGATTGGAACACCGTGGAAAGAGAGGAGTGGTGGAAGAACAGAAAAATATGGAGAGGCTTGACTTCTATGCCAACCCAGCCAGAGGCAGGAAACAGCAAAGGATGATAATGATGATGTCATGATTAGCAAAAGTTACAGAAAAGGGACGCAAAAGTAGGAGAAATACATAAATTTGAAAACTATGTATATTAACTAAAGAAAATTGTCGTTTCTGCAGGAAAGTCAATAAATCGTACATACTTTCTGCAATATGATAAAATTACTGAGGAAACTGTCGTGTAAACCTGAGTGTTCTAAACGTATTGTAATTTTAAAATTTGTGAACAAATACTATCGCGAAAATAATTGTAATTCCAGAAACTCTATCATTCTTGTAACAATAATTTTTGCTGGCGAGATCCTATATACTGACGATGATCAATGCTGTTAACGTACTGAGCCATTTATTGCTGGCACTATTCCCTTGTCAGTGCAGTGGAAAATCCATCGCTCATTTTTGCACTGCAAGTTGTGTCTTACACAGCAATTAATGACATTTTGGTGTCTCTTACACCATGAATATCCACAGGATTTGTTCAGCGGGTGACGCAAACGAGGGATTTTTTCCAGTGGTGCAGCTAGCGAGGCATGTTTCTCCCCAAAATAGCGATGCAGATAAAAATATATTCATATATGTCAGTTAGTTATCTGGATATCTGAATTATTCAGATACTAATTAAATAAATTAAGCTAACTAACTAACTAACTCTCTAGCCTTCTTAAACCCGAAGGTTCATGGCTGCAGCAACACAGGCCTTCCATCTTTCCCTATCTTGAGCAAGATCTATATACTCTTTTCCATCCCTACCGATTGCCTTTAGGTCCATCTCAACGTTGTCCCTCCATCTTCGTCTTGGCCTTCCTACAGGTCTCTTACCATCAGGTTTCCCAACAAGAATCCTGTGAACTCCTCTTTCCTCTCCCATTCGTGCCACATGGCCTGCCCACTTAAGTCTTCTTGATTTAATTATTCTAATAATATCTGGACATGAATACAAATTATGTAGTTCTAAATTATGTAACCTTCTCCACTCACCTGTCTCCTCATCCCTTTTAGGTCCAAAGATTTTCCTAAGGATCTTATTTTCAAATACTCTCAATTTATGTTCATCTTTCAATGTAAGGGACCAGGTTTCACATCCATATAATACTACAGGCAAAATTACTGTTTTGTATATTTTAACTTTTAGTTTCTTAGATATTAAACGAGAAGACAAAAGTTTATGAAGAGAGAAGTAACATGCATTTCCTGAATTAAGCCTACTTTTTATTTCCTCTTTAATATAATTTTCATTTGTTAATATTACTCCTAAGTATTTGAATTTAGAAACAGGTTCAAATGAGTTGTTATCAATAATTAGATTTTGATTATTACCTAACACTTGGTTTCGGCCTGTAAGCATATATTTGGTTTTCTCTTTGTTAACTTCCAAACCTATCTCTTTAGCAGTTTTGAAAAATATTTTAGCATTATTCTTAATTGTATTCACATCATCCCCCAGTAAGACTACATCATCTGCATATGCTAACAACTGAGTCACACAATTTAATTTTAGTCCTTCTTTAGTTTCTTTTACCTTCCTAACAGCATATTCTAAGGCAAAATTAAAGAGCAATGGAGATAATGCATCTCCTTGTTTTAACCCATCATGAATTGTAAATTTGTCAGACATATTAATACCCACACGAATTTTACTTTCTGTTTCACTGGTGCATATTTTTATCATACTAACAAGCTTCTTAGGTATTCCAAACTCTACTAATATATTATATAATTTATCTCTTTTGACCGAATCATATGCTTTTTTGAAATCAATGAATAGCTGATGGACATTTTGATAATATTCCCACTTTTTTTCAAGTGTCTGTCTGATGTGAAAAATTTGATCTGTAGTTGATCTGTTACGTTTAAATCCACATCGAAAATCACCTATAATTTCATTAGCATATGGATTAGTCTTGTTAAAAGAATGTTAGACAATATTTTGTATGTTGTTGAGAGTAGAGAAATTCCACGGTAATTATTGCAGATCATTTTATCACCTTTTTTAAACACAGGAACAATTATGGATTCTTTCCACTGTTGAGGGATTTCTTCTTTATTCCATATTAAACAAATTAATTTATGAATTTGACATGTTAATGAATTTCCACCATATTTAATTAACTCAGCTGGTATTAAATCAATGCCAGGTGCTGTGTTATTCTTTAGCCTTTTAATATCATCTTTAACTTCAGTCAAGTTAGGTTCTGGAACTAAAGGTTCTGCTGTGTGGACTTCATTTACTTCTGATTTATCTCATACATGGACATTTAAAAGGTCATTCAAGTAGTTCTTCCATCTATTTAGAATATCGCTTGGGTCAGCTAGAAAATCACCGTCCTTATCTTTTATCAAGTTTACTTTAGGTTGCCACCCCTTTCTAAACTCATTTACACCTTTATATAAATCTCTGATATTTTTATTTTTGCAGTTTGTTTCAATTTTGTTAATTTTACTTTTCAAGTAATCTCTTTTTTTACTTCTAAACGTGCGGTTAAGTTCTCGCTTTATTCTATTATAATCGTTTAGATTTGTATCATCAGAATTATTTAACCACCTAAGTCTAGCCTGATTTCTTATTTCTATTAGATTATGACATTCATTATCAAACCATGGCTTACTTTTTCTCGGTTTATGGTATCCTATACTTTCTTTAGCTGCTGATTCTATTGCATTACGTATGTGCTCCCAATTCATATTTACGTCTGTTTCATTTATATTTTCATCATCATTTAAATCCTGCAAAACATCAAATCTATTTGACAGTTTAATTTGGTAATCTTTAATAAATTAAGCAGATATCTTTAATCTACAATCTAGATAATCTGTATCTCCATGTAATAGACTGTCTTTATGAACCTCCTGCAAAATTAAGGGTTATTGTCGATTTTTTTCTGACGCTGTTGCCCCATTCAAAATTCACCTCAAAATGCTGAGAAAAAATGAAGCTGTAGCGAAATTTTCGCTACAACTACAGGAATTTTGTAGCTTCGCTACAGCTACAACTACAATTTTCAAAATGTAGCGTCGCTACAGCTACAGCTACAAATTTTGTAGCTAGCTACAGTAGCGACGCTACAAGTAGCTCGCTACTTCTGACCACTGGTTATTTATAAGCTTGTTAAAAATATGTCCCTCTTGATACTGTTTTGGCTTCAGTTAAAACTAATCTAATAAGCTCATAAGAGCTTCTTGATTACACAGTAGTACACTGTAATATAATCTTAAATACTTGTTCAAAATATGTTTGTACTATTATGTTAATATGTTGACCTGGAATGTCCTGAATATTTTAATTTAGGACCAGGCTCAACTCATATATCTAATACTAAGACAATGCATTGTGCAGAGGTCTTCTAGAATTGCTCTGTGACTCTCTCATTTCTTACATCATAAACATATGATTTTTCACCTATAAGAATAACACTACATATGGTGTCATCAGGGAGTGTATCATGGAATTCACAGATAATTTTAATGTTTGTCCTGTCATTAACCACAACCTGTTTCCTTTTTGAGGTGTTGATTGCAAACATGGGTCTCTGTGTTTTGAATTCATCTGGTGAGTAATACATGTCAGTATTGCCAGTAGTGATCCTTTTGTATGCTGAAAATGCCTCATATAATTTCAGAAAATCATCCTTGGACATGTTTAAATTATAATTTTCTCTGGGGAACACCTCATTTCTGCCATTTTTAAGATATATGTTCTTGATGTTGCAGCTATCAAATTTACTTGAATTTTTTTCTTGGTTATTGTTTCTTCCAGTCTGAAACAGTTCTACCACAAAATCTGGCATGTCATATTGTATACTGGAGAATGAATTTGTAGCATCAAATTCATAATAGCTACCAGTGGCAGGCTTTTGCACACATTGATATGTATAAAATTGTAAAGGCACCTGTGGATTTTTTAGTACATCTGCTTTGTATTTAAGAGCATAACTGGCTTCATATTCAACAACCGGGATTCTTAGCTCCATAGTCTGAATAAGGCATTTGCTTCATCAGGTAGGGTATTAGGCAGAGCTGCGCCAGTAGAGTTTAATGTACTGTACCTCATCAAAGCATTATTATCTTTAGCAGCTCTTCTAAATGTAATTCTTAAACCACCCTTCCACATAATGTCTTTGTAATCTGAGAAGAATCCTGGCCACAGGCGCATAGGAAACAGTACTGTGTGGCTGTTAAATATTATTTTATTACTAGCCTCAAATCCACCTATTTTGTAGTATGAGGCCTCGGTCTTGGATAACTTTAGTGTGGCCAAAGCTGTAGAGGTAATACCAGGGTAGTCTATTCTGTTTATAACAACACCATGTTTTCTGATCTCAATTTCAGACAACAGATGTGGCACAAAATTGTCTACTAGTCTTATATTTGAGTTAGCTGGATAATCTGTACCATCGAGCTTTACAACATCAAATTTGATGTATAGGTCTGCTCTGTGGGGGTGTATGAAGCCATCTCCTACATCAAGATCAACCTCAATCTCTGTGTTGGCTTGATTTAAATTTGCAAAGGTCCTCCGGTTTGGGGGGAATGATTGTAGCTCATAACTCTCAATATTTTCCATTTTTTTTGTATGTATTTTTATTTAAATATTAATTTCTATGATAGCAGTTGTTGTGGCTAATTCTTCTTTTTCATTAGTGACCATCAACTCAATGTAGTCTATTCTATTATGGCACACAGGAAAATATAATGTTGGTGATGGAGTGTAGATGATTGGCTCCATAAATTCAGAATTAGGTTTGAATGTTGCAATAATGCCAGTTTGCTTGTGAGTGCCTATGCCAACTGATTTGGTGATCATACCCTCGGCCACATTACAGTGAATATTCAGAGTCTCTATGGCTAAGAATTTAGGTATATTAATAGCAGTGTGTTTGATGGCTGGTTCAAGTTTTGTGTTGTTCTCGAAGCCTAATAGCTCTCCTATAGTACCCAGATCTACTGTCTCTGTAGGAGACACAATCTCTACTCTGTGAGTGACAGAATTTTGAGTTAACACTATACCTCTAGGTAATTGAGCATTTAAAGCAGACAGATTATACTGCCCTGGAGTGATGACAATGTTTTGGTTACCAACTGCAATCTTGTTGTTGTGGTGTGTAATATTGGGGATCAAGTACATGCCATAGAATGCTCTAAGAGCTATTGTTTTGGGATATACTATATCATCATGTAGTCTGAGCTTCAATATTGAATTTTGGCTGGTAAGATGGAATACTCCCATGATGTTTTAGATACCACAAGGCTTTTTGAAAATTTTCAATTGATGGTTTATTTATTTGAGACAGATATCTAAGAACAGATAAACACAGATGTCCACAATTAACATCTTTGAAATTTTGAACACGGGCATTATTGTAATAAAGATTAGTTGATTTTAGATATTTTACTAAATTCTCAGGTGGAATACCTCCAAATGAATCAAAAACACAAATGCCTCATTGTTTAAATATTTAAGATAACAGATCCAGTGAGTGCCCTGATTTTTGTACTTATCCAAATTGACTATGCCACACTCTTTTTTGAGTGGTTGTTCTGGTAAAGAATCAGACATGTATACACCTCTAAAATGTTTGATGCCCAGTGGCTTAATTAAAGCTTCAATATCTTGGTTTGTAAGCGGCACTTGTTTTTTTTTTAACTTATTCATAACTCTCTTACGACCTTTGCCTTGTTTTTCCATAGCCAGATTATGGTGCTTTTGTTCATCTAATTCAGCCTTATTCTTCTTGGCATCTATTACTGTTTTTGCTATGGCAGCCGATCCCCCGGCTAAGCTGCCAACAGCACCGAGTGCTGCTAAAATAGCTGGGATACTAAATATGAAGCCACCTGTATGCAATGTTTTTCTGGAATGCTGTAATATTTTTAATTGGGGGGTACTAAGTAATAATTTCATACCATGGCCCTTGGCAAGACAAGAACTTTTCTTCTTGCGCTGCTTTTTGGTTAGAAGACTATCAAGAGTCTTAAGAGATTTAAGACCTGCATAAGGTATCTGATACATAACACCCTTAGCCTTCATTGTTGGTTTATTATATACATATTCTGGGATTAACTAGTTCAATTAAGTTGTAGCCAATTTATTTAATCTATCACAACCCCCACCCTAGTTTTTGTTTGGTGTTCATGCTATGGTGGTCCCCAATGCTGCTATTCTCTCACCCAAAGAAGCATCTTTGCTTACAAATCTACTAAATGCAGCCTCTTCTAATTTCTTGTCTGCCACATGTCGCTTGTCAAGATCGGTATGTGTGTTGTATGCTATGTCATGGTCTCTACAAGCAGCATCAAGGGATTAACACCAGGGTCCCCTCTGTTTAGTCTATGGTCTAGTTTGGTACCGGGACCACAATACTGATAGCCTGGTATGTGTAGCTCAAATGGCAGTTTGTTTATAATGTCATTAACCAGCCCCCGACCCTCAGAGATATTCCAAAATTTAGGTGGTAGAGTATTAATAATTTTTATAAGATATCCAATGCCCTTAGTGTCATTCACTATAAAATTAGACAATTTGGTGTCTATCATGTCCATAATTCCAACCTTTTCATTGTAAAAATTGTGGTTGCCAGCATTTTCTTCCCTTGCTATGACCAGCAACCTATCAACAAGTTTCCTGACATCATCAACCCAGACAAATTTTTTAGGAAGGGTATTGTACTGTTTGATCCCACTACCTGTCTTGATCTGTGACCATATGGGCTTGATTAAGTTGTTGTATTTTGCTCCACTGCTAGACTTGACTCTTTTTTGTGTGGGATCATTGTTCTGGTATAGAGCATCTGATTTTATTAATATTTCTTTGTAATGCTCATATAGCTTCATCAGCTGCTGATATTTTAATTGTTCTAAACTCTTAGAGAAGACATACAAGTGCCTGTTTTTCCAGTCTAACCAGTTGGGTGCCAATAAAAAATTATCAATCATTAGTGTAATTTTACCACAAGCCGATGGCCCAACAATAAGACATCTAATATTATCAGGCTGCAGCTTGCCATTTCTCTTAGTCTGCTGTTCAGGCTCTGGTAGTCTCTTTATAACATCCCAGGTGTTCATAGTATCACTTTGTCTGCCTCGATCCAGCTGTGTTCTGGGAGTCCTAGCCATTTGACCAGTATTTTGTTGCCTTTTCTGCGGATGACTTTTTCTATAAGATATGTGTCAGGCTGTTTAGTTTTGCTGAGTTCTTCTTCATAGAACCTACCTTTGAGAATTTCTCCTCGATGGTCTTTTATTATATAAGTGTTACGGGTCCCAGGTTTAACTTGAACCACTGTAAATAATTCAGTACTCCAGTTTCTGGTAAAGCCTCTTATGAATAAGTGCTTATATTTGCTAATTCTTACTTGCTAACCAACCTTGTATTTAGCTTTTCTGGATGTTAGCTGATATCTAGGATAGTAAACAGTGCTGATCAATTGTTGCTCATCAGATGAAGTTACATCAGAGGGTCTCATGTTGATTGTGGTGTGGACTGAGTTGTTATATCTATCTAAAAGTTCTGGTAGGATAGTAAGCCATTTATAATTACCTTGAAGAGTAAATTGTTTATATATATGATTTTTTAGAGTTCTGTTGAATCTTTCTACAATAGAGGCCCTGAGATCACTGTAACTCGAGTAATGTTTTATTGACTGGCTTTTAATAAATTGTTGGAACACCAAATTATAGAATTCTTTGCCATTATCTGTTTGTAGATAGCGTGGTGATCTTCCATTCTGATTAATAATTGTCCGGAAGACTTCTGTAACACATTTTCCAGTCTTAGATTTTAGCGGCAAAGCCCAGGCATATAGTGAAAATGTATCTACAGTAAGTATATACTTGTAGCCTTTGTTGTTCTTGTCTAAGTTTTTCAGCTGTCCCTCTTGAGGTGCCATCTCAACCAAGTCACACTGCCATAAATCATCTATGCCTTTTGTAACCACTGGCAGTCACTTATAATTATGTCTGGCTGGTCTGTGTAGTTCATCAACAATAGTTTGTCTAGACATAGTATGTAAACAAGAATATTGCAACTATGGGGTGTTCAGCAGCTGATACTACAGGTTTTTTTCTATATATAGTTTGTCTCCTATTTGTATATTAAATTCAAGAGAACCATCATCTTCAGCATAAGCTGTCTCTAATGTATTGGGGTCTGTAAAATCCTCTAACTCTACACTGGTGACCTTTGGTTTGTTGTCAGCATTGGTTATTGATAAAGTAGAGTAGTGGTGAGCGTGTGGTTGTAGCCAATATTTGATCTTGATTGGTCTGAGTGTGCCCCTAAACAAAAAACTGATAATAAAATTGTGCAGGGGACAGCATATATATTTTACCACCTGGTGTAAATGTTGAATCATATTCTTTGTTGGGGATACTGTACAATTCAAGGATTACTTTATGCTTAGGATTCTCAATTAGGCCAGTTATTTCTTTTTCTGCTGTAAGCAATCTACTTGTTACAGATTCAAGATGCTCATTAATAGTCCTAACAATCTCATCATGGCCTAGTTTGATTCTTATGTCCACAGCAAATTTCTTGTATTGTTGCACAATCTCTTGAAGCTGGGTGGCAGAAACAGACAGAGCATTTGCTTCGTTGGATTCCATGGTCCCTAGTTGTTGCTTGATGTTGGCTACAATTTGCTGTAGATTTTCAACAACAGCCAATTTTGAACTTTGGGCTGTAAGATCATGGACTTGTTTTCTGATATCCTCAAACAGAGCATAAAGTTCATTAATATGTTGATTGGTTGGTAGAGTGGCCACTGTCTGAGTAAGCTGTTTGATCTGTCTGGATATTCTTAATGTCTTCAGATTTCAATACGCGATTCACAGCTCTTTTAATATTTTTAAGTTCTTGTGATGTAGGCAGATTGGCTACAGTATTTTGCAAAGACTCAAGGGCCAATTTTACAGCATTTAATTCAGAAGCATCAGCCACACTACGCATAGCATCTTGGAGCAGGGCTATGTCTGCCTGAGTAGGTGTTGATTGTTGTAAAATTTCAAGCTTTGTTTGGATATCATCGATCAAGTGATGAAAATGAGATAGCTCAGATTCAGTTTTGAGGTTTTCAAGTTTGGTGATTTATTGCTGGACACTGACAAGAGTGTCTACAATACCAGGTAAGCGGGATTCTAGAGTTTCTTGTACATTTGTCAGATCACTTTGTACTGCTGCTATGGTACCTTCAGGGTGGGTTATGGTACTCTGAATTTTTCCAAAATCTTCATATGTTTCAAGTTGCAGCTTGATGTTGGCAACACTACGAGTTATAGCACTCAGAGCATCAGAAGATGGTAGGTTGTTCATAAAATTTTCAAGTGTCTCAATTTTTTCTTTAACCTCGGCTATGGCCTTGTTTAAGGGGTCTAGATTAGGAATCTCCAGTGATTGAATCTGTTCCTTTAGAGTGGAAATTACTAGATCAAAATCTTCTTGTGACTTTATGCTTTTGACAATTGTTTGGAGCTGTGTCTGGACACTACCAATCTGCTCTTCTAGTTGCTGTTTCAATTGCTCAGAGTTGGTAGCCTGAGTTTCTAATTTGGCTTGAAGAGCTGCTATGGCCTCATCTAAACTTCGAAAATTATCTAATGTAGCCGAGTCAGTATATTTCTGAAGCAGCAATTTGAGTTCTGAATCAATTTTAAGAAGAGGGTCCATGCATTGTGATTATAAATTGGTAATATCTAATTGAAGACTGGCATTGAGTGTGGTTTGTAAAGCTTGTAAATCACTTCTTAATTTTTCGACTCTGACATCAAGCATCAGAATCTCATCACTGTGATCTTCATGCCTTGTATGGCTAAATATATCATTAGGCATTTTTTTTATTTTAGTGGTTATTTATTATAAAATATCTAATTCTTAATTCTATAAAAAAAGGTATAAGCTTGTCATAATATCCCGGGACCTCAATATATAAACAGTCACCGGCAGAGACAGTATATACAGTACCAGAAACCATGTTTGAGTGCTTAATTCTGTAAATATATCTCCCTACTGAATCCTTGACATCACCCTCGGGAGTTGTTATAAATTGTAATTGACCACCTATACGTAATTGGTAGTAGTTTAAGTTATTGTTAAATATGTATAATGTTTTACCTGTTTTATCATCAACATCTGTAAGTATGCTATTTAGATGAATAATTAACAAACCATTTAATTTAGATATTATAGATTGTATATCAGGAGAGGATGCTGGTGTTGGCAGGTCCATAATAGCTTGTTTTTTGAACCCAAATATGTTCATTGGCATGTTTATTTATTTCAAATCATGCTCTATGATTAGGCATTGTTTGCCACTTCTCAAGTCACAATGCCCCCATCGTAGAGTATGTATGCCACATGATAAAATACATCTCTTATCATCATGGGGGTTTAGAGCCACTTTTCTTAGAACATTTGTGGTCAACAAATGATCTTTACTCTGGATTCTACATTCTGATGTTCTGATTAAATTCTGTGATTTGACACAATTTCTGTAATCTTCAAATCTGAGCTCTTTGTCTACAGTTACTCTACCAATGCCCTTGGCTTTTTTGGCAACAACACCACTACATGTTTCAAAACTGTACATTTTAGCTCTTAACCCAGCAAATGCCACAATAACATCGCCAAGGGTGTCATCTTTAACTTGCCAGGCACCTTTTTGTTGTGGGGTTGAATCTTTGTATGTTCACTAGTATCAAAATATTTAAGCAATTCAGGCTGTGATATATCTTTATAAACATCTTCTGTTTGAATATCAAGAATAAAACTATCTGTGTCCATGTACATTAATTTTATACTATTACCATAAAAAGGTTTCAACACATCATAATAAAGTTTTAACATGTGTAATTTGGCCAATTCTAATTTCACAGCCCCTACATAAATAGGCTTATCAAACTTAATCTTTGTTTTTTTCATATTAAAGAGTGTCATATTGTCATCATAAATTCTTCTATAATTGAAATTAGGCTTTGCCACCAATTTTTTGCTCCGGCTGGGGTCAGTCACTAATTTAACATCACTATGCTTTCTAACATTTTCTATAGTTTTGCCATATACTGAATTGACCATTAATTTAAACAAAGTTTTATCAAATTGGCTTACTGCAGATGTTCGAAGCTCGGTGTTCGTATCAATATATGGCTTCAACCATCTTGAGTGTCTGAACCTCAAGACTTTGCCAACATTGGTCACTTGAACACCGTGATGCATCAGGAACTGGAGGTTTTTGTAATATATTACATAATCCTGTTTTGGCTCCAGAGTCATCATTAGCTTCTTCTGTTTAGAGCCAGGTGAACACTCAACCTCAGGAATTGGGGGCAGATCAGAAAACTTGTTGTGTAAATCATCAGGAATTGTCAGATCAACCTCTAAGAATAGACCATAGTGACTGTCATCAAAATCCTGAAGATTTTCAATACTAAAATTTTCGACCCACTCAAGCCCTGCATATGGCAGTTTATCCATCATAGCATGACCATACAAGCTGTTGGCATCCACATAAAGTATATAATTTGATGGCCGTGCTGGATCATAATCGGAAATATACTTGTTATTAGCTCTGGCATATCTTTGAGAACATTGCACCATGCCTCCTCGTATACATTGTTCCATAAATAGATACATATCTTGATCTTGGATTAAATTCAATTGCATTTTAGTATTCAAAAACATTGCAGACCATGCTAGGCCTGGAGCACTGTAGAAATAAATTGGATCCAGCTTATAATTTTCTATTGAAGATTTTCTAAATGCCTGAAGTATATCGGCTAAGAGAGTTACATCAAGTTTTAAGTATTCCTTATGATAATCACCAAGTGTCTGGCATTTTAATTTGGTCCACATCAACTGAGCATGGTGATAATCTTCATCAGTGATTCCGGATGCCCTGAGTTTACTGTAGAACTCTTGCTGTGGTGGCAGAGTACACTCATAAAATTTAGAAAAATCAGTAACATAGTCATATGGGTATACACCTTTTCGCCTAATTAATTTCAAGTCCTGATTTGGAAACTTGGCACATGTAATTTTAAATTGATCATCAGATAATTGACTGGCTAGAGTAGCCAAGCTAGCCGACAAAATTCTGTATGAATCAAGAAATCTTAAGTGAATAGGAACACCATTAACTTTAATTATTTTGCTAATAGCTATATATTTCTCATCATTTTCTGCTAAAATATTTAAATTCTGCTTGTCAAACCCCTCGTACCTGATCAGATGATGAAAATCATAATTGGATGCCCCGTGACAAAATATTGGGACAAATTTTGGTCTCTGGATCTTAATATTACAGCTATTACACAGAGCCATTTTGAATTTACCATCTGTATGGGATTGGTGTTTTACCTTGATATTTGTATCTGAAAATTTAAAATCACATATCGGGCATTTTTCTGCATTATTCAAATTTTCAATCTGTTCTTCTGTTAAAGGCATCATAGGTTTTGAATTTAATAAGATATTAGATGCTATGTCATAGCACTCATTTTCTATTCTATGTGCAAATTCTTTGATGGCATTTGGTCCCATGTATAAATATTCTTTACTAACAACACCATCCCGTATAACTATATAACGAAAACTAGAAGGTTCATGTATCTGGTATGATGTACTTGAAGATTCATCAGGATCTGGGCTGCAGAAAGCAAGGGGTTTGAGGTTTGATTCAAAATCACAAACTATATATGCTGGGTGTTCCAACAAGGCTTCAAATTTTTTGAATTCGGCATTTTCATTTGGATTAGGCATAACCATATGAACAGGTTTATGGTTCCCACAGTATTTTAAATGTTCAACTAACTTATTTTTAGCAATTTCTGCATTTTTTCACGAACCCCACTTACCATTTTTGACCATCAAATACAGTTAAACATCTTCGGCACAACTTGAATATTCTATTAGATTTGTCTAGTTGTTTTCTTACTAAAGCTTCAAGACTGTGCATTAGAGTATAATGGTATGTGCCATCCCCTTCAATTAAGAGCAAATCAATCGGAACAGCAGAATCATCATCAAGTGTACTAATTCTGAGAGGTTCTATCAAGCAATTCCCAGCACCAGTAGAACAAATAAATACATTAATAGATAATGGTTTACCATTGATATCTCTGGCCTTTTTTTCAAATTTATCAATATTCTGAACAGACATTGGATATTCTAAGCCCTCCATTGCATCATCAAAATCATGTTCATGCTGTTTATAATAACTTATTCTCTTTGGATTATTTAAAACTGGAAACAAAGCAGCTAAAATACACCACAGAAAGCATTTCTGATCATTATTTTCTAGGTTAAGCACAGCCTTTTTGTTTTTAATATTGGCAGGTAATGGCAGATATGTAGAACCTTGTAATGGGCTAAATTTAGAAATATTAATATATAACTTGTGTGGAGTTCCACATAGACTCCATCCTGATTCTTTAGCAGCGAACTCAGTGTGTTTAATAATCAATTGCTCTATCAACCTGCTTAGTATTTTGTCTAAATTTGTATTTGAATATACAGCTACAGTTTCTGTTATGTGGGGCTGTGTAAATTTTGTGCCATTTGGTTTCTTATATTGTGTAAATAATTTGAAAGATAATTTATAAGAGCCATTTTGTACATTTAGAATAGCTTGCATATCAGGATTTATATTGTTTAAAAAATTCTTAATATCACATTTTGGCTCTGATATAAAACGGTAATCCTTTAGTTGGTTATTTAAACTGCTTTGAATAGGTGCATTGCAGAGCTGCTTTGCTGGTTTATGATTAACAGGTGTTTCAAGTTTTCTTTTTAGACCAGATGAAGATGTAGATGGTTGTGATAAAGTAGAAGACTGTACATAACAAATATTTTTATGTTTATATAAGAAATATTCCATGTTATATTTTCTATGGCATTTTGGGCATATTTTTGTAAATGTTCTGCATTTTTCTGGATCACAATTCTTTTTGTGCCTAGCCCAATTAGAGCTAGATATATTTTTATTGCATTGATTACAATATTTTTGATTTGGCATTTTTATTATTAATTTATTATATAAGATTTCTTGGGTGTTCAAATTAAAACTTTATACTTAATATAAAATATTAATTGTGTTTAATAATATGCTTTGTATACTTAATATGTTAATATTTTTTATTATTAGTTTATTATATAAGATTTCTTGGGGTTTATATTAAAATTCTATATTTAATATAAAATATCAGTTGGGTTTAGCAATATGCTTTGTATACTTAGTGTATATATTTAGTGTGTTAATATTTTTTTGTTGTTGGTTTATTATATACAATTTCTTGGGGTTCAAATCAAAATTCTATACTTAATAAAACTATAACAGGTTGTAAAGCTAATAGCTTACATGCACGAAGATAAAATAAGTATTGATCTACAGAAGCAGTGACCTACAGAATCACTAACCTACCACAATTGCATGTCTGCACAGGCATAAAAATAGCAATAACCTAATAGCGTGTGTTATGTATCGATCTTGTATAACACACTAGGATAGATATAAATTAGTGTATCTGCCTGACTCTAAATATAAAATTACAACAAACAAGCTGGATGTATCAAATATCAGACTCCTTTATACAAAATGTAAGCCTTTTGTTCAGTATAGCAGAAATATGTTTAATATGAATAATAAGAACAAATAAAAATACCTACACGCTGTATCTATAAAACTAAAAGACTCAGCAAATAAAAATATCCACACGCTGTATCTACCAAACTGAGAGACTCAACAAATAAAAATACCCACGTGCTGTATCTACCAAACTGAGAGACTCAACAAATAAAAATACCCATGCACTGTATCTACCAAACTGAGAGACTCAACAAATAAAAATACCCACGTGCTGTATCTACCAAACTGAAAGACTCAACAAATAAAAATACCCACATCAGCACATTATGTCATAACCAACCAATCAGAAAACACAGCATGATGCAATAAAAGTAGACCAGAAATAGACCAGAAGTAAACTTGTGTGTGTGTGTGTGTGTGTGTGTGTGTGTGTAGCTAATAAGATTATACTTTACAGTGTACTACTGTGTAATCAAAAAGCTCTTATGAGCTTATTAGATTAGTTTTAACTGAAGCCAAAACAGTATCAAGAGGGACATATTTTTAACAAGCTTATAAATAACAATCTGACAGGTACAGCTTTTGTAAGTGTAGCCAAATCAATCTAAGAGGGGGGGGTCGTACTTTCTCAAAAACTTTTTTTGCACAAAAATCTTAAATTTGATAGAGGAGGACACTTGAGCAATAATCTTATATAGGCATCTTAACCTAATTTTAGTACAGGAAATACCTCGTACTTTCTTGACCCAGTAATATCGTAAATACCACTACTTTAACTTCTTATGAGCACCTAAAAGTCTTAAAATGGAGTTAATAAAGTACTAAATTCCTCTTTTTTCACCTGAAAGTCCATTCCCTAATAATAATGTGCCACACTGTGGATGTGGGGACTACGGAAACGCAATTTCAATAGAAATTTGGCGGGGCGCTGTCCTCCCACTATATTTTTTGCTAGTTTACGAGGGATAGCGTCATTTTTCTCAAATTCGTCCCAGAGAATCGCGGTTTTGGACGAAGTGGTAGGCGAGCGGTTACCAAGAATGCAACGACAAGGTGGAATTTTCATACAAGGTTGGTGAACACTGTTTACGAGTATAGAAAAGATCTGATCGAATGCATGGAAGCGATTCAAGCACCAGACCATATTATACTGAATTCTACTCTGGAGCAAGCAGCAGGCCTGGAAAAAATGTTGAAGGGTGGGGAGTTTAACTATTGGCTGTCTCTTTTCCACAAGATAATGCCAAATGTTGACATATTATACAATCAGCTACAGAAAAGAGAAATAGGCTCAACTTCTGTCGAGAAGCACATTACCTCTTTTGTGAAGCATGTGTCGAAAGTTCGAGAGGAATATGGTGAGGAATCTGAGCATGAGGATGTTATGTTTTCGGCAAAGCGCAGGAGGACTACCAATCGCAGTCGAAGTGCTGAGGCAAAGGAGGTATGTGATGTAATTATAAGCCAAGCGATTGATAGATTTTCCTTCAAAGGTCACCTTATTGCAGCCAACTTATTCTTGCCAGAAAAGTTCTCACGCTACCGTGTATCGTTTCCTGATATGTAATATATCGAAGGAATGAATTTAGTAACATTTCGGGAGCGTTGGCCCTTTTCTCGTTCATGAACGAAAATAATCTCCAAGATACATTTGGCGAATGCATGAAGCTTCTGAAAGTGCTCGTAACAATTCCCATGACCACATCAGAAGCCAAAAGGTGTTTCTTCATTATGAAGCATGTAAAAACATTTTTGCGAAACACAATGGTTGAGGACAGGTTAACAGCTCTGGCCATGTTTCTATTGAGCAGATTTTAACAACCGTGTTATCAACAAGTTGCCAGCTTGAAGGACAGAAGGATGGATTTCAGTTACAAGAATGTCTGAAGAAGATCTCTGGTAAGTTTGAAGTTTTTACTTAGTATATTGCTTGAGATTCTGGTAACGCAGATATCACCTTCCCCGTGAGATATTTTCGTAGTTTGGTGCTCCTTTCACATATCAATTAGTCATGTTGGTCAGGAAACGTTTTCTCTGTCACTTTTTTACTAGTAATTTTCATGTTCAATGCAAGTAATTATTCGTCACTGTGCTTATCAAGCTGTGTAAAAACTAATATCCCTTCTGAATTTTCCCCTCTATTGAGTTAAAAAAATGCTACGACTAAATCTGTTAGAATTCTATTTCTTCTTCGATCTTTTGTAATCTTTGCATTACTGCTAAATAATTATTTAATTTATTATAATAAGTGCAAACGTGCAAAACATGATATTCAGTAAACACGAATATATCAATTTCTTATCACGTTGGCTGTTATATACGAACTTCATCATTTAAACTCACATTACTAGTAGAGCAAATTTGTGACCTATCGCCCCTCCACTTTGGTTTACCACAAGCCGCCACTGAGTAGGATGGTCAATGAGTTCATACTTTAATTCACAAAGTTTCTGCATTTTGGTTCCCGCCACCCCTTTGTCTTTAAAGCTAAATCCAACAGGACCACATAACACTCAGAATTCAAGGTGGTGCAAATTTCCAGATGTTGTCCGAGTATTATCCTCTCACAATCCCAAAATATCACACGTATTACTTTTCCTGCAGATTTCTTGTGGCGACATTTTTTGGTCTGTGGTGAACCACTATGGCACTGCTGCATGCATGGATTGATATTTTGTCCCAGGATCATACACATGCAATCGAGTTTCATCCACTGTCACTGTTTGTTCAATGACACTGGCTGCACTATGTGAAGAACAGTCAAACAGTGCTTTGGCACCAGGGAGTCGTAACGTAACGAAATGAAGCGGTATTTTCAATTACGGTTTCCGTTACGTTACAACCAGAAACAGAATAACTTTTTTCATGAACAGAAACGTTACCTCAGGTATATGAAACATTACGTTACAGGTGTGCATAACGGTAACGAACCATAACTGATCTGTAAATCAGTAGGTCGTTAGGTGACGCTTTAACGTTACATCCATTGCCGGCAACCAGTAACGTCAGGTAACAGGGTAAGAAAGAGGTTCGTCACGTATTGACTAGTAACTTTGGTGTGTGGAAAGAGATAGTAACGTTACAATCAACCAGTAACTTAATTGAAGTCACGACTGTAAAAACGTTACATGCCTTACTTCAAAGCAACAACGTTATTGATAGCTGGTATCATACAGACGTTCCGATGTGCAATACCGTGTCCGATGCCGTGTTCCAGAGAAAATAACATAGGTCTCACGTATAATTGTGCTCGTTACTTTTGTAACATTACAGTTCTTTTCCTCCACAAAAGTGATACACATATCCATTACGAATAGCAAATACCGTTATCGAAGGCATGTTCAAAGAAGCCTCATAATTGTGATCGGCAGCACAGTAACATTACAGTATTTTGACACCTTGAAAGTCATTAAGTTATAATACGTATTTTTGTTTTGGATGTCAGTGAAAACATTAAATTGTAAAACAAAACGTTTGAAAACATCCGTAAACAAGATTTGGCGTGACAGAAGTTCTGGTTATCGGAATTTACTGATTAACTATGTATTTATCACAAATATATTTATTTTCTGCATACTTTATCATTTTACGTGGATTTGTTCTAATTTGATTATCTATGCAAGATGAATTTTAACATGTGCGTTCACTTTATACGATAGGAAAACAAACGTTTGTTGTAAGAAAACGTTTATATCTATCTTTCTCTCTCTCTTTCAGTTTACATGTGAAATTACATGTGTTACATCAATTAAAAAAAATACAGTATGTTTGGCAATGAGAATGATTCGTGCTAAGATTAAGTTGCTGAAGGACAAAACATAAAGGAGCAACGAAAGAATCATCTGTGCCATGCGTTCGTCCACGTAAGCGAGAGGCAAGCTTTTTCATATCGGAAGAATATTGCTTGCTGCGCGACTTTGAGAAGTCGAACTGAACCACAAGGAAAGAAACCTGCGCAGACCCTCGACTCCTGTGCACCGTACTGCCACATGGAGGGGAGGGGGAGAGTTGGCCGTGCTTCCTTATGGGCCAAGCTGAAGGGCAAGAAGGGAAAGCTGTGCGGGGACTTTTCGTCCAAGGTTTTTTTCCTTGTGTTCGCTCATAGCAGCAGCACCACGCAAAATCGGAAAATGTGAAGCCTTAAACTTTGTACACATGACCTTCAGTCACGAAGCATCCGAGTAGACAACGCCCTGGGGCGATATGAAAGGCACTTTTAGCAAGTACAAAATACGTAGAAACGAAATGTTAGTTGGAATTGTTGTACGAAACAAACGAAACCGCGTTTGCGCAACTGTTCTGTGGCTAGACAGGACCATTGGACTCTCAAGAAGTCAAGAATTGTATGGAAAGTGATTCTCAAAACTAAGCTAATAAATGGACAGTATATTTTATCATTTACAAGGGCCCTCATCTGCTTACAATTATGAAAATTACTTTCAGTAATTCTTGTCTTCTTGGACAGGAGGTGCATTAAACTTTTTGGTCCAGAAACAGACAGAGCGCCCGCCTACTGCGTTTAAAAGAAGAGATTAGGCAGACATTAAAGTAATTTTCAAGAACGCAAGAATGACAGTAGACGTGGACATTGAGCAATGTGTGACTGAGAAATACAATCGTATCAAAGGACAGGATTCTTCGAGGAATGGTAATTTTATAAAACTACCTATCATTAACTCAGTTCATCCTTTTATCCTCTTTTGTTTGTTAAACTTTTGTATTATTCTTGTTTTATATCGCTTTTCTGCCACTTGTAGATAATCGTGACGATGAAGATGAATGATGATTATATTAAATCTATGAAGGGATGCTTACAAAAAAAAACAAAAAAAAAACACCCATGCCCAGATGTCTACTCGAACTTGAAATCTTGGTACCGAGTGTATGAGTGGATCACTCAACGACTTCGGCCTTCGAGGCTACGGTTTCAGTTTTTACGTTTCTACTACTCTGAATTGACCGAAGCATGTGGCGTGTGTCCTTCATTTTACTTAAAAAGCCCCCTTGATACATGAGATACTACAAATAATTTCAGGCATACCCTCGAATTTTATTGCTTGTCACTTTGAAGTGATGTTTATATTCATATTAGGCCTACGACTAGCTCGAACTAAAAACTCTTGTGAAATACTGTGTATATGTTATCGTTCCGAAGTGAGAAACTTCATATTTTGATAAGAAAATATGTATGAAAAATTATATTTGTAGCTACTACTTGAAGAATTCAAATTATTATTATCATGGAATTTCAACTTACGTATACTCTGCATATAATGTGTTATCGGAGAGGAGTTTTTGTCTCGCAGTCAATTTATTTTTAGTTGAGGAACTCGAGAGTAAGTTGGAAATATTTAATGACCCACATTGTGGTGTGCTGTTCGATTAATCAGAAATCTGTAGTTAAGGTCATTCAACACATCAATTTGTAACTATGAATGCAAGTTTACTTTGATTTAGCGGGAAAAAATCAGTCTGCTATTGTTGCAAGTAATAAATGGAAACATATATATATATATATATTCTGCTTGAGTAGGAATCCATAGCCCTTATCCAATTAATCAGTTTCTGTGTTTGAAACTTCTGTCTAGGAAAGCTACATACAATTTGCATTTAATAACAGCAGCTTCAAAATAACCTATCCATTCTTGTCAAGTCAAGTAATGTTTGATTTTGATTTGTTATATTTAACTTTGGTATTCTCCCACTTTTGGCTCATCGCGAAGACGAGGATGGGTGATGCAATGACAAAATTGATGAAAGGACATCACAAAGAAAATAATGCACAGGCTGGGATCCGAACGCGGGACCTGTGGCGTCGAATTGCGCTGTGCTAACCGCTCCGCCACGGAGGACTGCAAAGTAATGTTTGACCATACATTGTTCATGAAATAAAAATAAGATATACAGTGGCTCACATTAGTAATTCAATACGTAGCATTTCGCTGCATTTCTTCACAATATTTCAAAATGAACAACATGTACATAAATATAAACGATGGTGAATTTATACGCATTTATTAAAGCTATATTCCCCGTTACATTTTTCTTTTTTAATTTTGGGTGCGTCAGCACTTAGGCAATTTTGCACCCGCCATGTTATACGGGGTCCAGCCCCCTACCCTAACAAATAACATAACTGTAATGTCACATAACTGAAAAATTAAAATATTCTGACTTGGGTTAAAAGCTGAGGCACTAAAGGGGCACTCAGTACACATGACAAAAAGCAGGAGAACACATAGAATTATACTGGCCATAGGGCAGTCGCCAGAGCCTCGTTAGTCTGCAAAGAGCAGTCCAGGGTGTACTACGTGGAATGAAGTTGACGATTGGGTGTACTACGTGGAAGGTCACCCCTTACACCCCTGTTACGGTTTCAAATCTGAAAATAGTTATTTATATTTGGGTGTGAAAAAAGATCACTTTAATATTCAGACAAATCGTGAATTCCTTCTGTTTCTGTTAAGCTACGTTTCCATTCTGACAAGTTCCAGAATCATGCCGGCGCATGTTGCGCGTCATTTAGTGCACTGTTTCCAATTCACAACTACTTCTTCAAAATATGCCCGCAACAACACTGGAGTGCAGGATCGCAGTGTAGCGTTGTGCAGTGCTTTAGAGTAGTCAGTGTTTCTTCGCTTGTATTGTAATAATTTGGTGATGATTTAACTTGTGTAAAGATGAACAATATAGCTATGGCGGATTTTGTGGTTATGGCAGGCGCGTACCATGAACTTCTAAAAAAAGAGAGGCGAGAATGACCTAGATGGTGGATTAAAGTTTGCTAGCGAAAGAAAAAAAACTCTATGAGAGACTTACGTCTTCAAAGTGGATACAAAAACTTTGTAAGAATGACTGCAAGTGATTTTGCATTGTTATTAAATCTTGTTGGACCACAGATTGTAGTCGCGTCGTCTGTTTCTACCCTAGTTCGTATGCCCATGCCCCAGGAACTTGCTGCAGGCTGTTTCCATTGTCCGCGGCGCATGTTGTGCGTCTTAATCGTTTGGGGCAATTTTGTCCCCGGCACTTGCGCCGCGACATGTTGCAAACAGTTTCCATTTCAACAAATGCTTGGCACATGCAGCGTCGCATGCCGCGCGTCATGTTGCGCGGCAAATTTGTGGTAATAGAAACGAGGCTTTACATAGTTTTTTTTTACCAGTCAACTACAGTGCGGGGAAGGAAGAATACATGCTACTTCCTGACTACATCTTTTAACAGTAGCTGCATTGCTCCCTGACTGAAGTACAAGAAAAATGGGTAACAAAAACAAAAATACAACATTTGACGAACGGCAGCTATTTATTTTTACCGTACCTAACCAAAGGGTGCAGGTACAGGGAAATTGAAAATGTTAAGTACATGTAAGCGTACCGTGGGTGATGCAATAAAACGTAATGAAAAGGTAGATTCCGCATCTCAGAAAATTCAACCAAGAGAAATAGGAGAACAAAATGAACGACCTTCAGTATGAAAAATCAAGACCCTTTCCTCACCCCCACCCCCTTCCCAAACCAAGAGCTCCGAAAGCAGCTGTGCAAATTGGAGCAGGCATTGGGACTGCTGTACGGTTCAGTCGAGTTTTGTTCGAAAGCGAAATTCCTAGAAAAATGCTACAGTTCGTCTGCGATGGTTTAATGAGTTGCGTTTCGTCCGAGCCTGGCTGATGATGAGTCACACCTTGACTAACCGGTGGCAGCGGTGGAATTGGTGACTAGGATACCTCAGTTAACAACTTTTAAAACTACATTGCATAGACAGCGGAGTGTAGCGCAGGGAGTGCAGACTCAGCCAAATCGCCGAGAGAGGGGTCCCGGGTTCGATACCCGGTGGAGGCACAAGTGGTTCGGAGCCCACTTTAAACTGCAGGTCCAGTCCCGATTAGCCTTACTGTGCATAAAGTGGACTTAAAACAACAAATTAAATCAAATAAAATCGTCGAGAGGAAGTGAACTTGGATCCAGAAATTTTAGTCATGGCAGATGGCAACGCTTTCTTACTATCCGACAACTGTGAAGGTGAGATTTGCAAGTTCCAGAGGGAAAGAAATATTTAAACAAAAAAATATTTTCTTGGATGAAGCATTTAAGAGTGTTAGCAAGCAGTTTGCTTCATTAAACACTATTAGGATGGTAACCCTCGGTCAAGTAACCATAAGCTGCCTGTTCCTGGAATTCGGACGAGGTGATGTACATCCGAAATGGTAATCTGGCGGTTCAGAAAGTGAAGATGAGTATGAGCGAAGAAATGGTGAAACTGATGAAGCAACACTCACAGAGAACACTCATGCACAGGTCGGGATCCGAAACCAGGAGCCCTGGCGTCGTAGCGCGCTGTGCTAACCACTCTGCCTCGTAATATTTTTTATTTACTCATTTTTAGCTATTTCCTTTTACCTACACTAAAAAAAAACAAATAAAAAATTGAAAATTAGTTTTTCTTTAAAATGTCCATTAAGAATGTAAATGTTCTTTACATTTTTCATTTTGTCAGGAAACCTTTAAAGTTTGACATTATAGTTATTGGACCTTTGTTGCCATTGCACTGAAAGTTTATATCATTGCAAAGGCTGATATATATATCTACCAGATAGAACACTGGAATTGAATGAGATTAGGTAGTTGTTCTGTAATGGAGATAACACAATTCCATTATAACTTTGTCATTCAGTAGCAAAGTAAAATAATCAATCAATTACTTTGATTTCACTATTATTCAAAATGTATCTATCTGGTAAAAGCAATAATAAGAACGAAGTCCACCATGCCAGCAACACTACTACTTCTAAGCAGCTCCCACAAGTGACTGACGTTAGAATGAAAGATTGTCTTGTTTTAAGTTCACTTGTATGCACAGATAGGCTAATTGGGAGTGGACCTACAGTTTAAAGTGGAATTCGAACCACTGTGACTCCACCAAGAATCGAACCCGGCTAGAATGTAAGTGGTTTCTCATACTCAGATGACAATTAAAATAATCCTTTGCGCAACAGCCCATGAAGGGCCTTGGCTTACCTACCGACTGCCGGTCTCCCTCCCACGCTTTCCTTCGTCACCTCTAAGCGTGGAGATCTTCAACCAGTATTGGAATAGTCGGGGGGTCAGCCCGACGTATCCCCAGCCGTTATAGTAGGTCTCCGTGACCGGATTACGCTCACTCACTCGGAGCTCCCCAATTTCCTCACGATGGTGGGTTGCCACCGGCCCTATACGTAGGCCGAATAAATTCCGACCAGAGCCGGATTCGAACCTACGCCGTCCCGCAGCGAACGATCTCAAGACGAGTGAACGCCTTAACCCGCTCGGCTACGGAGGAGGACACTCAGATGACAATTGTAGACTGCAATTGCTTCATCTCTTATCATCTGATGTCTACATACAAGCAATTTTGGTATATTGAGTGTGTTTTTCGTTCATCTACACAATATGGCAGCAGCCACGAGAATGCAAGCTCAAGACAGGCACACAAATTTGGAAGTAGTAAATACGGCGTAGATGAATGAACAGGGCAAAATTTAAATTAACACACAAGTATTGCTTTCAAATATCTTAGCATGCTGTGGAGCAAATTGTGCTTTTGCATTACAGGGAAGACACGCGAATACCACAACTCTGACTCGTGCATGCAGTGATCGAAGTGGTGGTTTGTAGATAGGGTGGACGTTGGAACGAGCCTTGGAAATCGGTCGGGAAGTTGTTTATGTTATTGTTTCACATAATTTGTAGGTAGCTAGTCACACGTGGTCTGAGAAACAGAAAAGTCACACATATAATTCTCTCGAGGCAGTCTGTTGCAAGAACCTTGCTTGCTGGCCATGGACAATAATCTTCATGGGTTAAAAATGTAGCTTTCCTGGCAAAGTGTTCTCGACTTGCGAGTCAGCTTAAATCAGCGTTAGCGTCCAATGTTTCGAGCGCATACATTGCTCCCATCATAAGGTAGAGAGCATCCTGCTTAGAGCAATGTATGCGCTCCAAACGTTGGACGCTAACGCCGATATAACCTGGCTCGCAAGCCGAGAACACTGTTTGAATCTCCACAGGCATATAATAAGAATGTACCGTGCGTCCATTTCGATCTGCAGCCGAGAGATCGGGAGAAGCGTGGCGGGCGGCACTGACGGAGATGCCGACATTTGCGGCCTGAAATCCCCGCTTATTTTTATGGACATATGCAGACATTTATATAAATATTGCAAAACGAGCACTAACCTGTGTTATAAGAGTATGGTTTTAATTTTAGTAGCTTAGTGACTGTATGTGCCGATGATTTTGACACGCCCACCTCTTGTGAAACACGGCGTAGAGGTTTGTTTGGAGAACGTTCTAACGCTGCACCAATATCATCGAGTTTTGCTTCGGTTAGAATCCGTCGTTTTTGCTTAGGTGTTTTAAAATTTAACGATACAGTTTCTCGTAATTTAAGGACAAGATGTCTAACCGTATCTCTGTGTGGAGTTGAAACGCATGGGAATTTCTGTACAAATTACCTACACACGTCTCGACACGAGTTTGTTTACACGTACGTGTCATACATAAAAAATCTTTGTTCTAACGTGAATCTTGCGGCTGGCATTCCAATCGTCTCACTGACACGTCACACATACACACTACAATAACACAAACAAGTAACTGCAAGTAACCAAGAATAACACTCTTGCGCACAGTACGAAATTAACACGCTCTTGGTTTACATTGCTCGCCACTATATTTACAACTCTGTCTTCATCTAGTCGCGAAGGAACAAAAAACTCGAGCTCGGAGATTTCGGATTGCAAGGAAGCTCACGAACACTATTGACTTTTAACGGTTTCTTCTACAGCATAATCTTGATACAGTGTTGCACATTCAAAACCTCCAAACGATCCCCATCGGCACAAAACTCTTTCAAGGATATAAACTTAAGCAGGACGTTACTGGTCAAAACTATGATTAAAATGTTTTATTATCTGTGGCTCTTAACATCGTTTCTAAAGCGTATTTTTTTTGTGTATATAAGAGCAGAACTTGGATGAATTACAGAAGAACTTTTGCGTGTTATAACACAGGTTAGTGATCGTTTTGCAATATTTATATAAATGTCTGCATATGTCTATAAAAATAAGCGGGCATTACAGGCCGCAAATGTCGGCATCTCCGTCAGCGCCGCCCGCCACGCTTCTCCCGATCTCTCGGCTGCAGATCGAAATGAACGCACGGTATCATACCCAAATGACACATCTGGCGTAATACCTAATGTGCCAAATTTTGGAAAATAGGGGCTGATAGCATGTGTGAGAACCAGAGGGACTTAACTCCAATTTATCAAATTTATAGGAGAGGAAATAATGTATTCTTAGGAATATGACTCTTAAACGTGACTGTGTCTTACAGATAAGCATTAGAAGTGGGAAAATGTCGATTTACTCCAAATACTCTTCAGAAGAATTTTTTTAACAAAATTAAAAACCGCATTTTTGTAGTTACGTTCCTCTGATTCCCGTAGGACGATATGTGAAATACATTTCGTGAGCGATGTTTGAAAGAAGTTGTGTTAAGATGTCAAACATGTAGCCCACAGCCATGCTGTATGAAGAAAGCATAGAGGATAACCTCCAATCACACTTATAATCTAGGCTCACAACAAAGATAGCGGCTGAGTGACCATGCGTAATGAAAGGCAAAGAAAACAGTTAATCATTGGAAGAAACAATGAGTTTTATGTTTAAGATCATTCTATCAATTAATGCAGTTGCTTATAAAAATAAAAAATGGTCCAAAATGCTTCAAAGCAATGCATTTCAAGTTGCCAGGCACAGTACGAACTCCATAAAAAACTTTGAAAATCACGCATGAAACAATCCGATCTACTGTTACCAAGTTTTTGTGGAGCTTGAACTGTGCCTGACAACTTGAAACACATTTCTCTCACAATGCACGTTTGTTGAGTTCATCCTTCGTATCCGCAATGCCTCATATCGTCTCTAGGAATACGCCCATTCAAACTAAAAACCTCGATTTGGATACTAAATAGAAGGCATTTTCACCACATACTTGAAATTAGTTTCAGAAAATCTAAAATAAGACGAATTCCTATCCCTGTTCTCGTGTTGTAATTTCCTGGCAAATAAGAGGCTGTTGCGGTCTATTGCCGCGCTATACATTGACGAAACAATGCTTTATACTCCAAAGTCGATACCAAAGGTTCATGGACATCTGCAGGATTTTTTCCAGGGAGGGGAAAGCAAGGTAGTTTTTTTAAGGGAGCAAACAAGGTGCATAACAGTGTTGTCTCCTCAAAAAACATTGCTTTAATTTGAAGTTATCATGTTCATGCAATAATTAACATACAGTATTATTGCAGATGAAATGAAATTGTGTGATAGCCTATACATAATTTTTGGTTGACTTTCATTTTCCAGGTGTCTCGTCCCCCTCCCCCTCTTGCCACTCTTTCGGACGTCCTTGCAAAGGTTCTATTTTTATTTCGCGTCTACCACTTTCGGTTAATCGCGATGATAAAAGACGTGATAGGTGATGGAAGTGGTATAAAGACAATGACCCATTCATATTTTCTAATCTGACATTAGACTTCACAGTGTATTACGCTAACCAATTTGCCACGGGATCGGCTTCTTCGTGTTTATCTGCTCTTCAAATGATTAATTAGTTATTCAAACTATATAGGTAGCAAAGCTATATAAAATAACGAAACAGAAAAAATCCACTTGACGTCTTGTAGTACTATCATCAACCTACAATTTCATGCTCGCAAATCCACACAGGAAACTTCTTGTGGCAGTTTTACGGAATGGCCTTGGGGAATAAAGATCGCCCATTTCCTGGTTCAGCTCGAGACAATTCAGGTGCCTTATCGAAGCTGCTCTTGAGCACGCAGGGTTTCTAACCTACTTCTCCGTAATTCAGTTGTTGTATCTTGATTAATATGCTGTATTATAGAGCCAACCGTAGATTAAAAAGGAGGAAAAAGATTTTTCCGACGGAAAATGAGTTTGCAATGCTGCGAACACCGATGCATTCTTGATAAGACGCTTGAGGAGCGTCCAGCAAACTTTCCTGAAAAAACACAACTCCAGTATCGAAGGTCATGCTACATGTGGATTGGCAACTTTCAGGAGCATGCTGTCTGTCTACACAATTCTACCCAAATACCTGTTTGAAAATAAATCTTCTGCTCGCATTTTATTTTTCAAATGTAGTTCTGACATAGTAGTCATTTTACAATTATTTTATTTGTTATTATTTTGCTTTTCTTTTATGTCACTTTTATAATTAATTGAAACTATGAAGATGGATGATAATTAGATTAAATTGATGAAGAGACACCTAAAAAAGATATTTACAGACCAGGACTCGAACCCAGAACCTAAAGCGGATAGGTTGGGGGAAGACCGTCAATAACTCCCGCCACAAACTGGCTTATAATTTTTGTAATTTCTCAGGAGTATTTTTTGTTCTGTTCATGCATAATACCTGCTTTCGGAAACTTAATTTATAAGTGACACACTTAGTTCGGTGGGGACAAGCCACATATTGTTTGAGAGAAGTGACACATCTCGTTCATATACTAGATACAATCATGGACTATACTTGAAATGGCCTCCCTGATGGCGCAGTGGTAGCGTCGTTGCCTTGTAATAAAGGGGTCCCGGGTCGATACCCGGTGGAGGCACAAGTGGTTCGGATTCCACTTTAAACTGTAGGTCCAGTCCCGATTAGCCTTACTGTGCATAAAGTAGACTCAAAACACCAATCAATCATATAGTTGAAATGTGACGTGCTAAACACTACTTTCGGAGATCAGTTGGACATGGCAATTTTGATATACAAGTTGCATTTTCTCTACTTAGGCTGTGTCCAAAAGGTACAAAGTACATATTTGAAGTACAGTCTTGACGGAAGTGACGTCACCTAGTGCAGTTCGAAAGCGCCAAGCAAACGAGTGTACAAGACCAGAGGACGCAGCACACGAGCGGTGCACACTTGCGATCTGTGCTTGCTTTTCATTTGTTAAAAAAATGGACGTCTGAAGTCAATCAGCTGGTAGTTGTAGTTCTTCCATTGTGTGGAAATGTAAGTAAACAAGTTTTTAAAATACTATGTAATTTTATTTATTGGTTTTATTCATATATACGTGGTTTCTTTCTTCTATAGTGAGAAGGTGTTTAAAAGTGAGAAAACAATTTCTTTTCCCGCGATCGTAAACCATGTTGCGGAATGTGTGAAAATTAATTTGAAAGAGCAAATTTCTTTCATATTTCTATAATTAATAACGTGCTGTGTTATATAAACTGCACGCCGAGTCATGTGTGTGTTGTTCACGGAAAACAAGAGTGGCACATACAGTCGATGTTTGATAATTTTAGTTTCGAAGCAACTTTTGTTGCATTCCTCACTTGTGTTGGCGCTGCAGTCGAAGTGCAGTTCGAAAGCTTTCCGCTTCCAGGCTTCAAGACCGCACTGCGAGTATGCTCTCGAAGTATGCTCGCTTCAAGTATGGTCTCGCAGCTTTCGGACACAGCCTAAGATTCATTATGTCCAAATATCCTAATAGATAATCTCGCAACAACGCAAAATGTTTTAATTGACTCGAATTTACAATGACTCATATACAGTGTGTTTATAAATGAACGGTGCAGTTTCAAAAATTAATAATAAATCTATTTATTACCTTACATGGGCAAAACTTACACCGTAAGCAGCAGCAACTGTCCAAGTTTATATAACTTTATTTATTGAGAGGGGGCAATTGACCCTCTGTGCCCCCTGGCAGGTCCTCTTGGCCGTCTGGAAGAACTAGTGCACGAAAGACGTGAAAACTAAATCCATCTTGAGTATCCTTTTGTCTTGCTACTCTTAGATTCTGCAACCTTTTTTTCTATAGTTCAATGTTTGCCCCCTTACCCCCTAGAATTAATTTCCGTACAAGTTTTAGGGCTAATCTACCCTGCCCCCTGTGGTTGCGCCACTGCACCTTCTTCCGCAGTCTGTGAACTTTCACAGACTTGAAAATACTTAATTTTCTTCAAGAGCATAATATCGTTTAATAACCGGCGATAAGATTCCTCCACCCTAAATTTCTGGATTAAAGTATAATAATATAGGGGCATGGAAATCTGAAAGGCGGGCGAGGATGGCCCCATCTCCCCTTTAGAAAACGAATGTCAGCTAAAAGTATATATTTCACACGTATAATTTGATTCCAGTCATAGTAATTTACATTCATTATTATAATGGGGATGCAGGAATGCGATAATTTCGAATTCAAGTGGTGTTTCTTGAGAGGGCAACACTACTATCGAGTTAATATGCCCCATGGAAAAATACCTTGCTTGTCCCCGTGTTGAAAATATCGGCAGACGTCCATGATTAGGGGGTGGGGCATGTGCCCCTCCCCCTTGCACCCCGTGTGCACGCCTACGGCTTCTCATTTCTATACTAGTTGGAAGCTTTATTCAATGTCGAGCCAAAAATGTAATTTTCAAATCAGGGTTGTTAAACGTCCATGAATCCATAAATTCTAATGGGTTCCGCAACAAGACCGGAATCTTTTTTATCGCACAGTTTAAATTCGGTCCAAGTTGTGTATTGTTTCATTTCAATATGGAACTTAGACCATCTTTAAATTGATCCGGAAAGAAGGTCCCTGTGCCGTATTTCAATTGATCTGGAGAAAAGTTTCCTGGAACTAATTGAAATATTTTAAACATAAAAAGGCGCTTTACGGTAGAGATCAATTTATGCTTGCTAATATTCCCTGCTAAACCGGAATTGAATTGATTTAAAATTCCTGACTCTCTAACAACCCTGGTTCAAATTCATTTATTTACAACCAACCATATTTTTAACAGCCATTTCACATTAATCTTACACGATATACTGAGTTATTTTTCGCAATGTTCCAATGAAAAATAAGAGATTTGGGCTATTCCATTTTCTTCCTTGATGTTAAAAAGATTATATTCGTCACGCGCCTATAAAGTTACTAGCTAACATTTGTGAATTGTTATTTCCTTGTAACGTTAACATCTACCATACTGAATTTATTTACGTTCCAATTGAATGGCTTATTGCAGAAAGAGACCTGAGTCACTTTTGCACAATTCTGAGAAAAACAATGAAAAATCGTTTAATAGTAATAGTGTAAGAAAGAAATGTGCCGTTGTTGGCTCAAATATTCAACATAATGAATAGTTAATTTTGCAACCCTCAATGCACCCCCCTGCAGTATGCTGCTAGACACAGTGGAGATGAAAATATTAACTCCGATACCTCAAAAATGTGACTCAGGTCCCTTTCTGCAATAAGCCATTCAATTGCATTTTGTTACATTCCTATGTAACATTAATTAACCATATTGCCTTTCACTTCATTCCGTTACGGAGGATTGCATTCAATTACGTTCCTATGTACCGTTATTTACTACCATGTTGCATTTTGTTACGTTTTTGTAACGCTAGTATATACCACATTGCATTTCGTTACTACATTCCTTGTAACGGTAGTATATACCATATTGCATATTACGTTATGTTCCAATGTGCTCATTTCGTTCCGTTCCTTTATAACGTTAATATCTACCATAATACATTTTGTTATGTTCCTTGTATCGTCAGTCTATAACATATTGCATTTTGTTACGTTACATGGGTACCAGCAGTTGAACCATACTCTTCCTCCTACAAAATGGAACGTACCGTGTAACGCAAATTGGGTACGTTACGACTCCCTGTTTGGCACTGTCTTTTCTCTTCCACTTGTGATCAGCTTCAAGAGTTTAGGCACCTACTTGGCAGAAAGTTTTTTATCTCAAATTTTTCATGTACATTGTACCCACTCTAAACTAATGCCTAGGGTGTCTGCTCTACATTGCAGACCAATCCTCCTGTCTGCAAGGATCAGGTCGTGGACACTATCAACAATATCTTTAGTTACTACTGTTCTGGGCCTTCCTGGCCTTTCCTCATCTGTGCTTATTTATTTATTTATCGAACTCAACAGGTACATACCTAATTACAGAGCCCATGTGAAGGATACATAGTGAATACAATTACATATAAATACATTTAAAATTATTTCCTATATATTGATGAAGGAATTGGGAGCATAAAGTTAGAAACATTAATTTGCCTCAAACATCGCTCAGAAGCTCGCAAGTTGAACGCTCATTCACCCCACATTCCACTGGATGCAGAGCCGAGCAACAAGAATTTTCCACTCGGCTCTGCACAGTCAGCAAGGCAACGGCCCTCGCCAGCGGTGAGTGCACCTCCACTGTAAATTTCCATCTGCATCCAGGGATACCCCAGGTGCACAGTGGAGGTGCAAAGTCCACCAACCTATGACTCAAATCCCATGTATAAAACCGCTGGAGACAGTAAATCGATCTCTCACTTCGCTCCAATATCACCACCAAACTGATCGACGAGAAGACGACGACGGCCTGCTGAGAGATCCCTACGTTACGAGGCGGCAACAAGCGAGAAGTCCATAAGAAGCCTGGATTAAGCCAGCCGAAGAATCTGCAGTTCATTTACAATTCAAGTCGCCGAATTGCCTGCCGTCTCTTATCGTCATCTTCGATCTCTTCAGCGGACACCTGTCACCGTTGCCGACGCCAGAAGCCGAGGGCCAGACCAACAGCAAGGGGTGAGTAGCGTTCAACAACACAGGCTCCCAACAATCCTTCATCAGCCTCCTTAAGGGTAGAGGTGGTTAGCCAAGTCAAACTTAAGACCTATTGTATTTATCTGAGCTACGTCCCGGCGTGACTCGATCCCGTACCTTACCCGACATCACGCTACATGGTGGAGATAGCCGGCTCCACTCCGTGGATTTGCATAATTTTTTTTTTTTTTTTACGTCACTCAAAACCCCATAATTTAAATCCCCGCCGCACCCAGCAGCAACCCTAGAAATTCTTCTTTTTCGATAATACACTTCGTATTATAAACTCCCCACTCGTAAAATTTCTCTTCCGCTCACTATCCTTCATTTCTTGTGAATAAGTGCATAAAAATTCCCCCTCCCTAAATTCGCATGAACGAATCCCAAATTATTCTTCATGAAGAGCTAGACCGTTCTCTTGACCAGATTCTCTCCTTAGCCTCCGCTATTAATTCCCCCGCTCCTTCCCCCGAATAACCAGATCCAAGGCTCAACATCCCGATTATCCCCAGTTTCTAGGTGGTCTAGAAACACCCAAACGAAAAAAGAAACACCCAGAACCCCAAACCAGTACACCTAAAACTAACACCCCTACCATCAATCCATCCCCGTCAAGAATGTCCATAAATATACCCCATGGCTTATACCCCGCCCCCTTCACAGGAAAAAACCCTCAAGAAGTTGAGCAGTTTTTTGAAAAGTTCGATAGCATTGCGGGCGCTTTGGCGTGGGAGGAAAATAAAAAACGCGAAATGTTGCCATTGTTCCTCGCAGACATAGCGCTCACATTTTTGAACGATCTCAAGAAGCAGCCAAACTTCAACACCCTCACCTTTCCGCAAATCAAAAAAGAATTAATTTCATTATTTAAAGCAGTCACTTAGTCAGCATGCCTATCCAAATTTTATTAGAGACAAAGCAGGAAATTAACCAGGCCATTCATGATTATGTTATTCGTAAGAAAAATCTCGTCCTTCAATTCTTCCCGCAAGCGACGAACCCTCAAATCCTTTCCTATGTTGTGTCGGGACTTCGATCTAAACACATCGCTGCGATAGGAGACAAAGAGTTCACCGACACAAGTTCTCTTATTGCACATCTGCAGAATCAAGAAAGGCAAGACATGCTGATTCAAGCTAGACGCAATGAGGAACAAAGTGAAGCGATGAA
Organism: Lepisma saccharinum; assembly: GCF_977018435.1. Lineage (NCBI taxonomy): Eukaryota > Metazoa > Arthropoda > Insecta > Zygentoma > Lepismatidae > Lepisma > Lepisma saccharinum. The sequence goes on from NC_139245.1 coordinate 58,286,394, forward strand.
ACTGATAGATGCCGCTAAGTACATGCACTCCATTTACGCAACAGCCTCCCCTCAGTTTCCCAGCTGTACGCAACCACAGGTCAGCAACACGCATCCTTTCCCCACACCTCAGCCTGCTTCGTCATTTGTGACGTATTCCCCCTCCCCCCTCCCGCAGATCTCTCAAGCTCCATACAACTTTCTTCCGCAGCAATCTTATCAAGCAACACCAGCTCTCCCGACCAACTCCTGGCAGGTCCAAACCACGCCCACAGCCCCTCCTTCCCTCCCCTCCAGTCAAGCTCCACACACGCAGTCCGCTAGTTCTACCAGCGCGACCGTTTCCCAGTCTTGCAACGCAATTTTGCCATCTGGCGGTTCAACAGCGAACCAACTAGATTCAGTCACAAATCAATTGCAAACCTTAACATTAGAAAATAAAGTTGAAGCGTTGTGTCACACTGTCCAGAACCTGGCAGATCAAATACAATCAAATAACAGTAATCCATTTCAGACCCGGCCTACTTTTTACGGCCAGGGGAATGGCAATCGCAGAGGTTCTACTCGCGGCATGAGACGTAATTTCAGATCTCGAGGTGGAAATAACAATTCAGTCGGGGGGCGACAAAATTCACAGTTTTCGCAATGCCAGATCTGTTTCCGTTCAAATCACTCTACCAGGGACTGTTTTTATAATCCAAACAATGAAAACAAGGGCGATTTAAATTGAAAAACCATGTGAATCGATGGGACGGATCCACACGCAAGACAAAATTTGACACAGTTCCTATCCTTGAAAAAACAACCTATTCTTCATTCAAGCTCATGTAAATAATCACCCCCTAGAAATTATGATTGACAACGCAAGCCAGATTAGTATTTGTCCTCAGCATTTAATTCCACCCAATGCAAAGAAAATTCAAATGCACAGCATTATTAAAGGCGTCACTGGTAACAGACTTCCTATCTCAGAAATTGTAATACTCCCCCTTCACATAGGAAGATATAGGTACTCCCACCACTTCCGTAGTTAGACAAAAGCGTGCACTCCTTGGCTTTATCAGTAGCACTGCTAACTATTGCTGTGATTTTGCCACTACTAAGCAACTAGAACCCCTATTCCAAAATGCTCATGAAGTAAAACAAACGATATCTAACATTAAATTACAACTGCAAGCTAATCATATTTTCTATCAAAATTTAACTGGTGAAATTCACTCTTTCCAACATCAGATTGAGGATGTTTTTACTGAATATGCTAACCACTATGATAGTTTGGCTAGAAACCAGGAAGCATTGATTAATAAACTCAAAAATTTAACAATCAAAGATGCACATCAAGCACAGGCATATCTCATCGAATTTATGACCCTAACCTTCCAGCTTAGCCAAATGTTCACCCTTTTTGAATATGAGAACACCATTAACAATTGTAAACATCATTTTCTCTCTGAACATGTAGTATCTAAAACAACACTGCACCGAGACTTGAAAAAGATTCAAAAAAATATTCTTCCTACTGGATTTGATATAGCGATTCCTCTCACCCTTATTGACATGTATTATCAGATACCACTGTCCCAATGCAGAATTTCTGCTCATGCTGTCAATATTGAGTTGAAAGTGCCTATCACTTCCACTCAGAAGAAATACAAACTTTATTTAGCAATCCCTGTCCCCTTTTCGTATCAAAATTTAACGTGCGTAGTGTCGCATAATCCATCGTATATCGCCATCGATGATACTCATAATGTTGTCACTATTAGTGGTACGGACCTTGAAAATTGTCAGGTCCATACACAGAAATTGTGCCTTCTGCCTTCTCACACAGGAAGACACGATGGGCTCAATTTCTGTCTTTCCAAATTGATTCAAGCAACAACTGTGGCTGATACGATGAATGTGTGTACCTACACATGTCACGAATCCCACCTCACCGATGTGGTCAAATTCGATTTAAATGTATATGCAATAATTAATCCTCCTCCTACCATCACCTTTTTTTACGCTAATGGCTCCACTTTACATTATAATCTTACTACTTTTCATGAACCCGGTGCAGTATTGTTACACGTGGCTTGCCGTACAGATGTACTTATCACCCCCGATATAAAAATTCATGCTATCTTTCCTTGTGGTTTCGATCATTCAACAATCCACAGAACAATTCATATCCTTCCTGCTGCCTGGACCAACAATCCCAATTTTCTACTCGACACCCATTACAAAATTTCCCCCCTTGTGAATGCAACGGCTCTTTATCATAAACAATGGACATTTCATATCCCTCACCTTAACCTCTCCCAATATAAAGTTCTTGACATCCCTCCCATAACTCCACTTTACAGACATGCGGATTTTCCCATCATTATAATTTTTGTCTGGCTCACATGTCTCACTCTAGGTGTTATATACCAATTTAAACTTCTCCACATTCCCCTTTTCTTCTGTTTTACTTCTAAGGCCCGTGCACTTACCCCTCATGACCTTGTAAAATCTCCTGCACATACAACCTCCTATCTCTTCTTAATTTTCATAGCTCTCCTGCTTCTTTGTATTTGCATTACTTACATGTACTTACGTCTACAACGTCACACTTCTTGCTTTTCATGTTGTCACCGGCGAACCCCATCTCCTCCTAAGACATGTTCCGTCCCTATTATTAGTCCTCCTATTTGCTTAGCTACTATATCTCAACGTCCTGCACATTCCCCACCACCCCCTCCCCCTCTTCCTCAACTCACAACTCCCACTCGCTTAGCTCCTCCTCTTCCCACACGTATCACCTTCGATGATGGCTACTGTCTACCCACCCCTGTCATTTCACTTATGTCACCTTCAACTCCAACCTTTACTCTTCCGCACTTAGGCGAACACCTTTTATTATAACTTCCCCTTCCCTACGCTTGTCGGCTCCCCCTTGCACAACGTCACCATCTGACCATACTACACTCAGGGCGTTTCTCAAGCATCTCTTCGGCAGTTCCGCATACAGCCAGTCACCCAGCAGTCGGTCAGCGAGGAATCATCATGGCGCAGCAGTCATCCTGGAGCAGCTGTACAAGCAGCCAGCCAACCAGCGGCCATCTATTGCAGACATCATGCAGCCAGCCAGCCAGCCAGCAGATATCTTATTTCAGCTCATCATGCAGCCCGCCAGTCGGCCAGTGGACATCATGCAGACACCATGCAGCCAGCCAACCAGCTGACATCTTATTGCAGACATCATGCAGTCCTCATGCAGACATCATGCAGCCAGCCAGCCAGGAGCCTTCCCATTGCAGCAGACATCATACAGCCAGCCCGCCAGCACATATTCTATTGCAGACATCATGTAGCCAGCCAGCCAGGAGACCTCCTATTGCAGCAGACATCATGCAGCCAGCCAGCCAGGAGCCTTCCTATTGCAGCAGACATCATGCAGCCGGCCAGCCAGCAGATATCTATTGCAGCACACCATGCAGACATCATGCAGCCAGCCAGACACCATGTCGCCATCCTGCAGCAAGCACATAAACATGTAGCCAGCAGACCACAGGCAGCCTGCAGCTCAGCATACCACCAGTGGTCAGCATTCCAGCTGAACATGCAGCCAGACCAGTGCAGTACCAGCTATACAGACAGTTCCAACTTCTTTTTTTACACATTATTATATACAGGGTTTTTATTTTTCTTTACTCAATGTACCTTCAATTATTATTTCAAAATATACTCTCCATAACCATCTCTACTCTGCTTCGTAACCACTCACAGTGGATACATCTTGGCCAGGGGAATGATGAAGGAATTGGGAGCATAAAGTTAGAAACATTAATTTGCCTCAAACATCGCTCAGAAGCTCGCAAGTTGAACGCTCATTCACCCCACATTCCACTGGATGCAGAGCCGAGCAACAAGAATTTTCCACTCGGCTCTGCACAGCCAGCAAGGCAACGGCCCTCACCAGCGGTGAGTGCACCTCCACTGTAAATTTCCATCTGCATCCAGGGATACCCCAGGTGCACAGTGGAGGTGCAAAGTCCACCAACCTATGATTTGATTGATTGATTTAGTTTATTTTACTTCGCGTTTTGTGCCTCTTGGCTAATTTGCGAAGATGGGGATGAGTGATGAAATTGATGAATGGACATTCACAAACAACCAAGCCCGACCGGGATTCGAACCCGGGACCCTTGGCGTCGCAGCGCGATGTCGTAACCACTCGGCCACAGGGTCGGGCCCACCAACCTATGACTCAAATCCCATGTATAAAACCGCTGGAGACAGTAAATCGATCTCTCACTTCGCTCCAATATCACCACCAAATTGATCGACGAGAAGACGACGACGGCCTGCTGAGAGATCCCTACGTTACGAGGCGGCAACAAGCGAGAAGTCCATAAGCAGTCCGGATTAAGCCAGCCGAAGAATCTGCAGTTCATTTACAATTCAAGTCGCCGAATTGCCTGCCGTCTCTTATCGTTATATTCGATCTCTCCAGCGGACACCTGTCACCGTCGACGCCAGAAGCCGAGGGCCAGACCAACAGCAAGGGGTGAGTAGCGTTCAACAACACAGGCTCCCAACAATCCTTCATCAGCCTCCTTAAGGGTAGAGGTGGTTAGCCAAGTCAAACTTAAGACCTATTGTATTTATCTGAGCTACGTCCCGGCGTGACTCGATCCCGTACCTTACCCGACGTCACGCTACAATATATACACACACACTTGTTCACATATCATTTCATTAGGAAATTATGTGTTTAAGCTTAGGTCATTGTGTTAATAGTGGCTTTACTGAGGTCCCTCAGGTTCATAGAAAAGATGTCAATGGTGTTATTCTTTATTAACAATTTATTGTAACTGGTGCACATTCTCCACAATGGAGATTTCTTTTTAATTTCCGATCTAGCCTTCTTTATAAGAAAAACTTCTTTGTTGAGTCTAGTTTTCGACGACGGGATTCGAAAATTTATCTGGCAGAGTAGATGTTCAGCATCTACTTCGTGATTTAACAACTTCCACAAAAATACTATTTCCTGTAACGTTCTTCTATGACACAGCTTCGTAAACAGACTTTCATAAATTAGGTTGTCGTAGTGTTCAAATGTGGGGTAAACTTTCTGAAATTTGTATTTAAAAATCTAAGATATCGTGATTGGACTCTTTCAAGTGCTTCACTGTACTTTGCTGTGTCTGTATTCCATATAACAGATGCATATTCGAGTTTTGGTCTTACATACGAATAATACAAAACTTTTAGTGTGTCTATACTCTTGAAATCTCTCCCCATTCTAAGAATGAACCCACGGCTCTTGAACGCTTCACTAATTATTTGTTCTACGAGTTTATTAAAAGTAAGATTTGAATCAAAAATAACCCCTAAATCCTTGACTAAAAAATTTCTTGCTAGAGTATGGTTGTATATTTGATACTGAAATTCAACTGGGTTTCTCTTTCGAGTATATGATACAAAATGGCATTTATTGATATTTAGTGTTAAATCATTGTTTATTGTCCACGTTTCTAAATTTGTAATATCATTTTGAAGTTGAACACTATCATCTTGATTGCTTATTTTCCTGTAGAATTTCAGGTCATCTGCGAAAAGCAATTTGTGTGAATTTTCAAATGAATCAGGCAAATCGTTAATAAGTAATGTGAAAAGTAGTGGCCCAAGGTTAGACTCCTGAGGTACTCCAGAGGTGACTCTTATCTCTGAAGATGTGTAGCCTTTATACGTCACATACTGCTTACGGTTCTGCAAATAGGAAGCGAACAATTGACGCAGTGGTTCAGAAATATTGAAGCATTGATGGAAAATACAGGAAATTTACTACTATTTTCTACATAATGTCGAGATCGGAATGTAGCCAGTAAAAAATGACAACGTATGTCCACATGTCCCACTACTGCTGGGACACTGTCCCACACTCTGGAAATAGGAAATTCACACAAAAATGATGCTATGTCGTCAGATTACGCTGAGATTGATTTCAGCTAAGTGATACAGAAATCCCCACTAGAGGCTCTGGGAGTGTAGGTCACCTGTTACGTATTAGCGTTGGTGGATACAAAATAGAGAGTGTAGTTGACCTGTCTGTTCTCTGTGTCTCAGCATGGAGTTTAGTCTAGTGTGTGTGTGTGTGTGGTTGAATTGCGCCAAGGTGTATTGTATTGTACGTAGAGTACGTATTCCAGTGTTCTTTCTCGGTTTGCAACAACTGCGTGGACACCTGTGAGACATTACATGGGTGCTAATCACTGTAGTAGTGATCCATCACTCGGAGGGGAAGTGCCCCTCATTGCTGGTCAGTTCTCGAACAGGACAATGCCAGAGAACTCTACCCACGAGCTTGCTGACATTCATCTCGTTTATGGAGAGGCAAACCGAAACAGTCATGAAGCACGGCGTTCGTATCACAAATATTTTCCCAAAGACTTGATGCTCGACTGTGTGAAACTGGATCTCTATTACCCCGTAGGTGGGATTGTGGAAGACCCCGCACTGTGCAATTTGAAGAGGATGTGTTGGACACGATCCGAGACTATCCTAGCACCAGCACACATGTCATTGCTCGTACGCGACAAACCCACTGTAGCAATGTGTTTCGTGTTCTTCAGAAGGAGGGATTGCACCAATACAAATTGCATAAGGTGCACCACATACTGCCTATGGACTTTCCCCTACGCATGGGTTTCTGCCAATGGTACGTGCAACAAACTCTTGCCATTCCAGATTTCCCAGCATAAGTTGTTTTGTGGACCGATGAGGTAATGTTCACCAGGGACGGCATGTTCAATAGCCACAACAGCCAGGTCTGGGATATGGACAATCTGCATGCAATCATTGTGCGCCATCATCAACATAGGTTTGCAGCGAATGTGTGGTGTGGCGTAGTAGGTGACCACTTGATAGGCCCGTACATTTTGCCCTCTACTTTGTGTGGTGGGAATTATCGGGTGTTTCTACATGACGTATTACCTGAACTTTTGGAAAACGTGCCACTGGCAGGTTGACAACGTATCTGGTTTCAACACGACGGTGCCCCCCGTGCATTTTGACCGGGGAGCCAGGGCATTACTCAATGATATTTCCAGCGATCCTAGGATTGGCAGGGGTGGACCTTTACCGTGGCCACCTCACTCCCCAGACCTCACACCACTGGATTTCTTTGTGTGGGAAGAAATGAAAAGGCTTGTGTATGAAACCCCTGTGGAAAGTGCTGAGGACCTCCTTGCTCATGTTAGTGCTGTTGCTGGGACAATTGGTGACATGCTTCAACGATGCCATCTTTGTCTTGAAGTCAATGGTGGACATTTTCGACATAGTCTCTGAGTATACCGGTGTTTGTGAGCCCCTATCAGCACCGCACAGTGTACTTTAGTGAAAGGTGAGAGTGAAGATGCTGGAGATCACTGTACTACATACCGTCGATCTGCATGTGCAGAGGTTGTGCGCTTCTCAGGGGAATCCCTTCAAGATGTGCTGTGCCTGGAAATGTTACATGCCATTGTGTGCATTTTCTCGCCATTCTCTGTCTTCATTCCTTCCAGGATTACTAACTTTCTTTGGGGAGCTATCTTGTATTATGTACAGCAGGCATGTCAAACACGCGGCCCTCGATATATTTTTGTGCGGGCTCTTTGCTATTACCTGTTTTTAAGTAGTAGAACCTTCAGATGTAGTAGTTGCTAAAATATCTGTGTTATTATATAACACGATGTGAAATTTCACAAGTTTTCCTCTTGGACAGGATATTCCCGTTGTTAGGTGGAAAAAGGTGGTCGTGTTGCATTATTGGGGTGCTTGACGAATGTAGTGATTGCCAGTTGTTCCGAGTCCAAGGCTAAGTCGTCTGCCTGTGCAGTTTTCCCTCCGGAATCTAGAATAACGGGAGGGTTGAAGGGAAAGGGGAAGAAGCTACCTTCGCCCGAAAACCTATTACCGCATCTTATAGTCTGCGCGACTCACCCCTCATTGCCTCTCCCGCATCTTTGCTACCCTCTGTCGGTTCCATTTCCCAAGAAGTTTGGGTCTATTCGGTTTGCTTTGTTTGTGCTACCAACAATGTCTTTGTCGAAACCAAGTGGTAGTAAACGAAAAATTTCTGATGAACATCGTAGTTTTCAAGAGAAATGGGAGTTGAAGTACTTTTGTTGTGAAGTGAAAGATAAAATTGTTTGCTTGGTGTGCAGATGAACCATTAGTGTACCGAAGTTATATAATGTCAAACGTCATTATGAGCAACACAGAGCTACATACAACCAATACGACGGATTAATGAGGCAAGACAAGCTGAGAGAGTTGAAGGCAGGATTAAAACAACAACAAGGTATGTTTACTAAAGTAGCTCAAGAAAGCGAAGCTGCGGTACGCGCAAGCTACGCATTGTCGGAGTTGATAGCTAAACACTCAAAACCTTTTGCCGAAGGCGAGTTTATTAAACGGTGCTTGGTAAAAGCTGCTGAAATAGTTAATCCCGCAAGTGTAAAAGCTTTTCAAGGCATTTCACTATCCCGCAACACGGTTGCTGTAAGAGTAACCGAACTGGCCTGTGATTTGAGTGATCAAATTAAAACAAAAGTGTCAAATTTCATTGCTTATTCCATTGCTTGTGATGAGAGTACAGATATCGGTGGTGTAGCTCACTTAGCTGTGTTTCTTCGTGCTTGTGATGAGGAGTTCAACATTTTCGAGGAGCTATTGGACATTGTACCGTTGCATGACAGTACTACCGGTGAGGAAATGTTTATTGCTGTTCCTGAACTTCTGCGGAAGTATGATTTACCTCTGTCAAAGTTATCCCGTGTAGCTACGGATGGTGCCCCTTGAATGACGGGAAAAAACAATGGTTTTGTGACAAAACTGCAAAACGAATTTCGTGAAACCTGCGATAAACACATGTTCCTTCATGTGCATTGTATCATTCACCAAGAGGTCTTGTGTTCAAAAGTAATCAACATGGAAAGTGTGATGAAGCCTGTGAAAAAAGCTATCAACTTCATAAGATCCCGTGGCTTAAACCAGCGACAATTTTCTGCTTTCCTAGCAGATTTAGAAAGCGAATATTCTGGAGTGCCGTACTACACAGAAGTGCGCTGGCTATCGTGTTCTATGGTTCTTGAAAGATTCTGGAACTTGAAAGATGAAATATGTCAATTTTTGGAAATGAAAGAACAAGATACCAGCCTTTTTTCGCAACCAACATGGTTACAAGATCTTTCCTTTCATGTTGATATAACGAAACACTTGTCAGATTTAAATTTGAAACTGCAAGGAAAAGATCAATTAATCACCAACATGAATGATCAAGTCAAAACATTCGAGCGTAAGTTATTGCTTTGGGAAAAACAGTTAAGAAACGAAGACTTGACGCACTTTCCAACTTGTTCTAAATACAGATCAAGTTCAAAGGACCCTGTTTTGTACAAAAAGTACGCCAAAAAAATTCAGCTTTTGAATACTGAATTCGGGAAAAGGTTCCACGATGTTCGTTCTTTCGAAGATGAGATCTTCTTTTTTTCAGCCCTGTTTATGACTGACGTAGAAAAAGTGGCAGCACATTTGCAGATGGAAGTAATTGAAATTCAGTGCGACTCAACTTTGAAACAAAAGTACAGCGAAGTGGGTATCCCTGACTTTTACAAGTACTTGCCTGCATGTTTTCCAGAAGCCCGCAAAGCGTGTGAAATAATTTCCATGTTCGGTAGCACTTACCAGTGTGAAAAACTTTTCTCACTCGTGAAAGGAAACAAGTCACCAACGAGATCCGGATTATCAGACGTTCATCTTAGCTGTGTTCTGAAAGTAGCTGCTTTAAATAAGATGTCTCCTGATATTGATAAGTTGGTGGCAGAAAAAAGATGCCAGCTGTCAGGCAAGAAGCAATGATCAAGTTTCAATGAATGATCAATATATTTATTAAGTGTTATGTTAGTCATTCTTTAAAATAAAGTATTAAAGAAATAATTATTCTTTTCCTTGCGGCCCGCCCTATCGAACACTACTGACTATTTGGCCCAGTTCAGATTTTGAGTTTGACATGCCTGATGTACAGCCTGACAACAGGTGGCTATTGTTTAACTTTTGTTTTTCATACTGCAAAGTAGTGTGGCAACATTAGGGGATTGAAAACTTTTTTTCCTGTATTTTTTTCCATTTGGGATGGTGTCCCAGCAGTAGTGGGACATGCGACAAATTGGTTTCTTTTCTTCTTCGTACCGCAATATGAACCGTGTGCAGTTATTTTCCTATTTCCCAAGTGTTGAACCGTATCCCAGCAGTAGTGGGACATGTGGACGTACATCCTCATTTTTTACAGGCTACATTCTTATCTCAACATTATGTAGAAAATAGTAGTAAATTTCCTGTATTTCCCCTCAGGGGATTCCCCACTTTCTTTGAGAGTCCCTTTGCACAATTTACACTGGGCCTGAATTGCTGCACCATAGTATTCGTCAGGTACGACTTTCTTTGTATTATTTAAATCCTTCATTGATATATTTCTTCCTTCTTGAGTTATTGTGCTTTAAACATGGTGTGAGGCGATTTTCGCATGCATGTCACTCAAAAACAGTGCCGATTTCCACATATTTTCACATGGCATTGTTTCATTGTTTTTCCTTGTAATGAATTTTTGTGATTTCCTTCGAATATCAAAATGTATTACACTCGTTTGGTGAAGCTTCTCGATTTTTGATCTAGTTCTGTGAATTGCCACCAGATGGCACCTTTGCTTGCCTTGCTTTTGACTTTAGCTGCCTTTTAACGTCTCTCTTGGATATTAACTTTGCACGTCGATAGTTAACTGTTTTTTCCTACCCAAACTTGGCCGGGAACATAGAGACTGGGAACAACACGCTGCAACAGCTGCTTGTTCGTGCCTACATGTAAACGTGTACGATCCGTTGAATTGCTGAGGAAGAAGTCGCATAAATGCGCGTGCATCTAAATACATTGTTAGCAGGATATAGACGTTTACGATGAAAGAAATAGGCTTGTGGTAAACCAAAATTGCCTAAGAATACAGGTACGTTAAAAATTTATTCTTATTTGAACTCAGTGATAATTGGACGAGTGCAAAATAGTGCAACATAATGCTTCGTTACCTTGCTCTTTCGCACAATATAAATGCTAAGCAAATAGACTGAATTGTAGCTAAATTATTGCGTGCCGTTGTTCCCACGAACTATCGAAACATTCTCTCAAGTGTTAAAATCTAAAAATTCTGCGAAGAGTACAACGCGTAATATATAATTGCATGCATGTGTCTTATTCTAAAAAAGAAAAAGAAATAACGAGCAAAGTTTGAAAGCAAATGCATGAGAAAATATCCGGGGGTTTGTCAAACATTTTGAAACTTTGTGTGAAGCTTACATAACAAATATGTGCAGGCAGTATGACGTAGTTCAACACAGCAAAGCTTTCTTAACCTAAATTTACGATTAACCCCATTAATCACCTCTAAGTAGCACTAATGAGTATTTCATATAAATATAATTGTTGATATGAGTAAATGTATATTTGTTGTTCACGATAGACATGAATTATGAAGTGCAATTGTTACGAGAACATTCTAGTCTTTGTAACGTAGAATGCAAATATTCTAGTAATTAATTTAATTGTCAGCGACATGTACATAAATTTGAGTCCGCGCATGTTTTGCATTTTGTGATGTTTGAATATGATGCTGTTTAATGTGATATGAATATACAAAAGATTAAAATATGCAAGAATGGTAAATGAAATTGTCCCTACTAAGGGATTCAAATGCATGTTAAAAAGTGGTTAAGTATTTTTGTAAAAATTTGAAACAACGACTACGTAAAATAAAACGTGCATGTTATGCATTTTGTGATGTTTGAATATGATGCTGTTTAATGTGATATGAATATACAAAAGATTAAAATATGCAAGAATGGTAAATGAAATTGTCCCTACTAAGGGATTCAAATGCATGTTAAAAAGTGGTTAAGTATTTTTGTAAAAATTTGAAACAACGACTACGTAAAATAAAACGTGCATGTTATGCATTTTGTGATGTTTGAATATGATGCTGTTTAATGTGATATGAATATACAAAAGATTAAAATATGCAAGAATGGTAAATTAAATTGTCCCTACTGAGCAATTCAAATGCACGTTAAAAAGTGGTTAAGTATTTTTGTAAAAATCTGAAACAACGACTACATAAAATAAAACGTGTTGTTCTTGTTAATGAAATTCTGTTCTCTTATTTGAAAAGCAACATAAAAGATGTTTGAGTACATCAGTAGTTGGTTGCAGGTAGTAATTATGCATGTTCTTAGGCTTAATTATGCATATAGTGCTTTCTCTGAGTGGCAATTAGTTACTCACGCACCACATGCAACAAAACTGGTTCATTAAGTGGTGCTTGTGTCCCTTCGTTTGCCGAGACATATTTCTGTGTATGAATACGATGCACACACGCTTATTTTAGAGAATAAGCATAGAGTGATACACAAAATGAAAGTTTCTTATAACATAGAAAGACAATAAGAAGTTTTTGTACTTTTAGGTATACGTTTAAAGTATCTTCGATCTGTGTGAGAGGCAGGTTTTTGGGTCTGTCCCTTTGTTTGTGCATCCTTTCTTTGTTCTTACTTGCATATCCTTACAAAGCTTGACTCGACCCAAGTTTCATTGGCTTTGTTAAGAAGTAAGATACATTTTTGTGATTTGCTTGTCTTACTTTCTGAACCGATTTCCACCTTGGCCCCCTTGTACCAGTTTCCAATTTTCCTACTTTTTGGGATAGGTTAGTAAACTGAGCAGAACATCACAAGCACCTCCCAAGCATTGTAACAGGTATTTTGCAACACCCTGTATAAATAACTACAAGAGACAATGGATTACCTTTGCGAAACCTTTCTGATCAGAGAGATAAATTACCTTGTCCAGCAACTGTAAAATTAAAAATAGAAATTTGGATATTTTCTAAGGATGAAATAACGTAAATTTAAATATGTACAAGTCGTATCCGAACATTCTTTTCTCTAAATATCAAGCCAAAACTCTAATTTTTGTTATGTTGGAATCTCTAATATTTTACCTGGATGCTTTAAATTTCATGAATTATATCGGGAATATACTTGTCACAAGGTAGACTCACGTTACGTCTGAATGGTGTAAGCGATGCAACTGACCACAAACCCTTCGAAATGCTCTTACATAACAATTTCATTGAAGCAAAACATTCTTGATGGTAATTATACACTAACCGACATCACTCTAACAAAAGAAGCACAGCACCGAGATCTAGGTATCCTCATAGATTCTAAACTAACTTTCGATAATCACATATCAACAATCACAAAAAAGGCAATGCGTATGCTAGGCTTACTTTAGAGATTCACCGAAATCCGTAACCCGAAAGCACTTTCCATTTATTTCAAAACTTTTGTGTCCCCCATTCAAGAATACTGTTCACCCATCTGGAACATGGCTGCCCCTTCTCATACCTCCAAGATCGACGTGTTCTAACATTTTTCCTCTCCATCGTTCGATATAGAGTGCTGGCCCTGAGACACCTACCTAAGAGAAATCTGCTTATAAACTTAAACATAAATACTCCAGAATCACGTAGATACTTTGCAGATATGAAATTACTACATAAGATAATTAATGGAAACCTAAGATGCAGCATCCCACTCCACGAACTCTCCCTCAGAGTGACCAGACATAAAACACGGAGCAAGGAAACTTTCCACACTGCAACTCCAAGACTCTCAGTCATTCAACGTTCACTATTTCATAGGCTACCAAATCAGTTCAATGTAATCTCAAACCAAACCGATATATTCAGTTCATATCCATCTTTTATCACCAACATAGAAAAAACTGTATATAAGTAATGCTTTTGTGAAAAACATCCGTTTACCTTGGAACTGTCTCGACTTGTTTATGTTTATATTTATATTTTGATAATTTTATTTTATCTTGTTTCGTGTGTTCATTTTAACACTAGTGTACTGTTTTACTGTTGCTTCTTTCCGGTTTAAAATGGCTTCTGCTGTACTGGAAATTTCAATAAATAAATAAATAAACGTCTTAACAGGCACGAGGTCGCCCGACGTGTACATTATGCAACACTCCACTAGGCTGCCTGGCACAGAGTACTTGCTTCCAAATAACATCCAGTACAAACTACCTTATACCTGTAAATCGGACACAAAGGCACTAGTCTGCCCGGCAATCCAATCTCTTACAGCATCCGTCACGACAGATCTCTCCTCTGATCCGAGCTGACCGAAGCGAAACAGCCTCTCCCTTCGAAGTCCCAGTTCCAACAGCCGACCTCCCACACTCTCATCTCGGAGTTTATATACGTTTGGTTGGCCCTTCTTTAAAAGTTTGAGTTTTAACAGCTAAAACGCCCGCCTTATCCCTGAACGTTCGAGACAAGAAGAAAGAACACAGTGCTACGTAGTTTCTATACATGGAATATATGAACCTAAAAATGCATAACAAATTGAGATACACTTATCACATATACATATTTTTTTACACGTAATTACCTAATTAATTAACATATTAATAAATATTTCAATAAGGAAAAAAAACAGTTTCCCTGACACGGGGGCACCATATTTTTTACCATATTTTTTACCACATAATGTAATAATGTATTTTAACATGTAATGTAATGCTTGTCCACAAGTTTAAAAAAATATTCCATTATACCAACTGCATTTGTTATGGATTTGTGCATGTGCTTCCAAAGTTATTAATGCAAAATTCAAAAATAAGGAAACCTACTACAAGCTTGAAAATAAACAACTAGTATTTAAACATTCTTGAAAGATAATAAAACTAAAGAAAAAACAAATTGTTGCAGACACAGAAAGAACTTTAATGTGGAGGTCAGCAACCACCACCTCCAGAAGCAGGAACTCTCTTATTATATGACTGACATCTGCTGTAGCTTTCCCTTTATCACTTCTTCAAGATTTCCTCCCATTCTCATTGTATTTTACTGACTTTCAAACATTTTATGTTCTCTTCCAGCTCTGGTCAGTTATACAACTCCCTCGCAATTCCTTCAATCATCACAACTATATAGCGCAGTGGTAGCATCGTTGCCTTACAATCAAGGAATCCCGGGTTCGATATCCGGTGGAAACTGTAGGTCCAGTCCCAATTAGCTTACTGTGCATAAAGCGAACTTAAAACACCAAGTCAACCAACCAACCAACCATCACAACTATAATTCCAGATTGTGAGAATTCATGAAACACGATTCAGCAAATTATTATACAATTTAAAAGAAACACACTAGTTGTAAAATATACTTTGTACAAGGTGCTTATAATGCTATATGCCTAACATCAACTAAATTCCTTGACTTTTAAAAGTTGTCCAAGTGTTCCAGGTAGCTGGAAACACTGTAACATATCTCTTTATGATCTGTTGCATGATGGACACAGAAAAGCTTTCTATCCACCATCAATTCTTGAATGCTTTATGGGAACATTTTGCATGAAAACTTCTTATCACATCTTGAACACACTTAGAGGTTAATTTATACCTTCTGTGGAGATGATTTGTTACACATTAAACAGACAAAAGGCTTTCGAAAACTATGAGCTGTTGAATGTTCACAAACACACACAAACTATGTAAATGATTTCATTGGTGTTGAACAAAGAAACGGTCTCTATTCAATATGAATTCTTGAATGTCTTGTAAGACAATACTTCTTTGTAAAAGACTTCTTACATGTTGAACACACAAAAGGCTTTTCAATACTATGAATTTTTGAATGTTCATTAAGATAGGTCAACTCTCGAAATAACTTGCCACATGTTGAACACAGAAAAGGTTTTTCCCCACTATGAATTTTTGAATGTCTTTTAAGAACTTCCTGGTATGTAAATGATTTGTGACACGTTGAACATATGTAGGGTTTCTCTCCACTATGAATTCTTAAATGTGCTATAAGAACTTCCTTGGATGTAAATGCTTTGTTACACGTTGAACACACACATGGCTTCTCACCAGTATGAATTCTTGAATGTCTTCTAAGATTTCTCTCTCGTGCAAATGATTTGTTACACTGTGAACAAACAAAAGGTTTATCAAAGCTCTGAATGGTTGAACACAGAAAGAGTTCCTCATCATTATGAATTTTTGAATGTCCCCTAAGATCGTCCTTCTCAACACTATGAAGTTTGGAATGTTGTTGAAGATAAGGCAACAATTTAAAAGACTTGCCGCATGTTGGACACAGGAAGGATTTCTTTCCACTATGAATTCCTAAATGTCTAATAAGATCTGTCTTATATACAAATGATTTGTTGCATGTTGAGCACATGTATGGCTTCTCTCCAGTATGAGTCCTTACATGACTAATAAGATGTCCTTGTTGTGCAAATGATTTGTTACATGTTGAACACATATATGGCTTCTCGCCAGTGTGAATTCTTAAATGTTTTTCAAGATTATGCTTCTGTGCAAATGATTTTTTACATCTTGAACATACATATGGCTTCTCCCCAGTATGAATTCTTAGATGTTTTCTTAGATATACATTCTCTGTAAAAGATTTGTTACAAGTTGAACACACATAGGGCTTCTCCCCAGTGTGAATTCTCAAATGTCTATTAAGATCTGACTTACGAGCAAACGGTTTGTTACATATTGAGCACTCGTATGGCTTCTCCCCAGTATGTATTCTTAAATGGTTATCAAGGTCATGCTTACGTGCAAATGATTTATTACACATTGAACACCGATGGGGCTTCTCCCCAGTGTGAATCCTTAAATGTGTTTTAAGATTATCTTTCCATACAAATGATTTATTACACGTTGAACACACAAATGGTTTCTCTCCACTATGCATTCTTAAATGTCCTGTGAAATCTCTGTTCTCTGCAAATGATCTGTTACACTTTGAGCACGCATAGCGTTTTTTTCCAGCATGAATTTTTAAATGTCTTTTAAGATCTTCATTCTGTGCAAAAGATTTCTTACACTTTGTACATGTAAAAGACTTTTCAAAACTATATGTTGTTGAAAGTTCTTTAAGATATGCCAACTCTGTGACTGACTTGTTGGATGTTGAACAAACTGGATGAATTCTTGAATGTCTTCTAAGTGTTCCCATCTGAACAAATGATTTGTTACAAGATGAATGAACAAAATACTTTTCTGAATATATATCAATATCCGTGCATTCTTGCTGAAAGTCACTTCTAATCAATGTATGGCACAGTGGTAACCTAGAAGAAGATATACATAATTAAAAGCAATTTATCAACAGGATATTTCGGAAAAAGTGCAGTACTTTCACTCAGCTTTACAAAACATTCCATCATTTTCTCAATAAATACTACCTAATACCAACTATGACACAATAAAGACTTACCTACGATTAATCATTATTAAATATGTTATCTGTGAAACACAAAATATTTTTAAGATATCCTTAATAATATGCTATATTTTCCAAATGTAAAGGTGTTGTTTCAGTAGAAGGCAATCTTAATATTTTATTAATATCTTAATAAAATATTAAGATTGCCTTCTACTGAAACAACACCTTTACATTTACAATATCTTTGAACAATTTGTTCAGATCATGAAAGTGATTTTGAAAATGGAAGGGTTGTATTTAGATTATACAGGTAATAACTCTTCTATACATGGCTATCGTCCCTATTTTCTAATTCCCTACCTGGTCTTTGTGCCCCAATGGGATAGGGCTTTTCATAAATCAGAACTAAACTAAGGTAAAATTTCCAGTGGACTTTAATAACAAACAAATAATTTGTAAGAAAATTTTTTTGCAGAATTTAAAACAAGATAATTAATCAGGATTGCCACTCAAGCCAAATGGTGGAGGGATTCTACTTTTGCATCTGACCCATCGTCCATGTGTAAATAGTTCTCATTGATTTTGTACACCAGTGGTAGTTACATTACAGCGCCTTGAATAGGTAGTGCGGAAAACAACCAAGGAACTTGTTCCCGAGGCAGATGACAACATAGAAGGCAGTGCGATCTGTAGCGCTACTGATATTGTTATGAAAGTAATGCAGCATACTTAATGTCGAGACGCGCTAGCAAGCGGCATGGACCCACCCACTCTGGTAACGACGCGCTGTTGCCGGATTGACCTACTTCAGGATTTTCGCGAGCCCACAGAAACATGAGGAAGGCTGAACTACTGCAGCTCCTTATGTTACACAACCCCCAGTTAGCCATATATCGAATAGACAAGCTTGCAGAAGAAGCGGGACATACGGTGGTCCGTCTCCCGCCTTTTAATTGTATGTACAATGCAATCGAACGTATTTGGGCACAGGTCAAAGGGCTGGTAGCACAGAGGAACACTTTGCCACCTTTTACACCGTCTAAAATTTTGCAATTGACAGAACAGGCTATCGGGGATGTGACAGCAGATAGGTGGCGTTCGGCTATAGAAAACACAAGGAAGATTATTTCCGAAGCATGGGAAAAGGAGGGAGTTGAAGAGCAGCAAATGGAGGATTTTGTAATTTCACTTGGGCGGGAAGACAGCAGTGACAGTAGTAGCTCAGATGAAGATGTTCCTTTACCAACCAACAATGAAGATGATCTTGGGATAGCGCCACTGCAATGGTAGCCGGTAAGCAAAAACAACTGATTCTTTAACTACTACTTCTGTTCTTTCATTCATTTTCATGTTTTTACATAAAGGTAGCTCAACACATGTACCAAATGTATCATTAATGTTAAGCCAATTGCAATTTATTGAACTCTGTATTGCCAGAGCCTGTATTCTCATATAGCTTCCCAAATTATCTCACTTCACACACCCACATGTGCCTCCCCGATGGCACAGTGGTAGGGTAAGTGTTGTCGCCTTGTAATCAAGTAGTCCTGGGTTTGATACCCTGTCGAGGCACATAGTGGTTCGGATCCCACTTCCAACTGTAGGTTCATTCCAGATTAGCCGTAGTGTGCATAAAGTGGACTTTAAAACACCAACTCAATCAATCTATTCACACACAATGATTTGTTCTTGATAAATTCTTCTCCGTAATACAGTAAATCAGTTCTGTAAAATTCTGTTTTATAGGTGAATTTTTGTAGGTTCCTCAAAATATAATTTAAAAACGTGTTAACGAAACGAAGTTGTACGTAATTTGCCCTAATTTTCAAGAAATACATTTCATTTGTGCGTTCTGAAGCTTCAACAATCGCGGCGTGACAAAGAAGGCAAAGAGAGGCGGCATGAAATCAAAGGAGAACGATTTTCCACAGTGTTGTTCATAACACAAGACGCATTTTCTTTTGTTGGTAATTGTGATACGATACAACATAAGTAAAAAGATGCCGGTAGCTGATGCTTGCAATGTACCATAATAAAAACTCAACAAAGGTTCTTTCAGTGAAGATTTTCGGTAGCTGTGTAGAGCAGGAAGATAAAATGTTTCATTTCTGCCAGAATGTATGATTCGTTAAATTATCACTTTACGACGGAAATAACATATATTAGCATACTGATACATACGTGCTTTATTTCGCGTGACGCTTCTTTCCCGAACTTGCCAACAGATGACTAGCCTGTCTGTGTGTTTGTGCGAACGTGGCAACGTAGAAACCCCCCAGCCACATGGCAGCCAACGAGGAGACAGAATTTGGTCACGTTCTGCCGTTCTGCGTTCTGATTGCACGCCGCTTCTTATCGCGTCCGTACTGTAGTTTCTAGAACACATTGTGTACATTTATCTTCAAAGGCGGTACATGAATTGATAGAAACAGTTATATTTGTGGAGTGATTTGCAGTCACGAAATGGCATTAATTTGGAAAGAAAAGTATAATGAAATAAATAGCATGTGTTACACAAGAAGATACATCACAATGCGATTCTGGACTTCAAGTGTACTAGAGTTTATTTTTCTATGCTATTAGATTATAAATAGTACCAGAGATATATTTCACACCGAGGCGAGAATCCACATGTGTTACTTGGAAGCAAGCAGTAGGTAATCAATGCAGCCTTTTGAACCGTAGAGACAAGCACTGACTTGTTTTCTCAACAAGAACTTAGACCAAAGGGTGTAATGCCCTGGACATTACATTGTAATTATTTGTTATTTAGTTAAAATATTGTGTTTGTTCATTTCTTAATTTGGCAAATATTTATGACGTCATAGACAACTAGTGTCAGATGGACAAATAAACTAACCTTCATGTGCCAGGAATAGTGGGAAAATGCCGAGAATATGTGGTTTTAAATTTATAAATTGCCGTTAAGAGCAAATAAACCTTTCTGTAAGGTGAAATAGTAAGTTTGGTTTTCCATGCCTGGTGATTACAAGAGTCTTTTGGCAACGACATGAGGAGCGAAGGGTAAATTCCTGAGCTGACTGAGAGGTACACAACAGGAATTTATTGGCACCAAACGTGGGGCACAAAGTGAAAAGGAATTATGATCAACGATTAGTGAAATAAAATTCGTACACAGTTTCAGTTTATGTGAGTTAGTTTCTGACTGCTGAAGCTACGGAGACTTTAGCGGTAACTTCAGTTTCGTGCTGCTGAAATTTCAGAAACTTTCGCATGTGACGTTCGTTGATGTGATTCAGTTTCACGCAGCCGAAACATTAGAGACATTCACATACAGTTTTGGCTTACGCTGTAAAATGTAGTGGACCTTGGCATTAGTGATAACATTTGCCATGCTAGCCGTTCTTAAGGTAGCCCCAGCTTAAGACAGTTTCCTTGATGGATACTACTAAAGAATAGAAGAAACGTTTTGGGAATGCAGAAGAGGTTGTTGAGGAGTGACAGCAAGAAGTATAAGATGGACCATTTGATGTGCTGCCAAGATGTTAGGAGAATGGAGGAAGAAGTGGCACAGTGTTACGAGTGTTCAATGGAGTTTCATTTGAAGTGTGCCGAGTTTCTTCAGCCCAAGGAGTTGTATTCAGCAGAAGAGTTGAAGTGTAAGAAATGCAATCAAAAGGCAATACTGAGCACTGTAGGAAAGGAGTTTACATTGATGGATGTATTATGGCTATTGGAAGTGCAAAGAGAAGGAAGAAAGAGACAAATATAAGACAAAGGGAAGAAAGGAAAAGGCAAATAGATAAACAAAGAAGGAAGAGAGAAATAGAAGAACAAAGGGGAAAGGAAAAGGGAAATAGATGAACAAAGAGAAGAAAGGAAGAGAGAAATAGAATAGAGATATGAGAAATTGGAAGAAGAAAAGAAAAATGTAAGGAAGAGTTAGTAAGAATAATTGAGGATGGAAGGAAGAAAGATAGGGAACAAAGAAAGGCTGATAAAGAAGACCAAGACCGTAAATTATCAGAAATTTATCAAAAGATAAATCTTCTAGAAGAGAGTGGGTAGCTCGATAAAGAAGAATTAATTTTAAATTGTAAACGCAACAAGGATGACTCAAACAGAGTAATAGACGAGGGAGAAAAGCAGATAAAGAAGATAAAAGGTGGGGAGAAAGGATCCAACAATTAAATTCTCAGAGAGATAAGCGAAGTCAGGAAATAGATGAAAGGAAAGAAGATAGATAAATGATCTTAGGAAAACTTTGAGAACATGAAAGGAAGGAAGAAGAAAGGGAAGAGTAGATTAGGGGAACTCTTAGAGCATTGGAATTGGATAAAGAAGAAAGGGAAAAAGATAAAGAGGAGCCAAAATTAGAAAGAGAGAGAGATAAAGAAGGAAGGCAATAGGATAGAGCTAAAGAGAAATAGTGTGGTAAAGGAGAGAAGTACCAAGCGATTGTACAACAAGAAGGGTGATAGAAAGGAATGTAAAAACTACAGAGGAATAACACTTATGTGCCACTCAGCATAGGTGTATGAGAAAATATTAGAGAAAAGAATAAGGGAAGTAACAGAGCTGAACATGAGATAGGAACAGTATGGATTTAGAAGAGGCAGATCAACAGTAAACCTGATATTCACCATAAGGCAAATGCAGGAAAAGCACTACGAGTACGGAAATGATTTGATTATGGCATTCCTAGATATACAGTAGAAAAGGCATATGATAGCATGGACAGAACAAAGATTTGGAAGGCTCTAAGAGAGAAAGGAGCCAAGAAAGAGATAGAGTGCAGAGCACATACAAGGCCAACCAGAGCTGTGTGAAGACACCAGTGGAAAGAATGAATTGGTTCAGCATAAGTAATGGACTAAAACAGGGAAGTGCTCTTTCCCCACTGCTCTTCATAATTACAATGGATGCAATTAATGAAGAGGTAGGGAAGAAGATAGGAGAGGAAGAGATGAAGGCCTGTTGTTTGCTGATGACTTAGTAATATGGGGAACAGGGAAGAAGAAGTTAAGTACAGAGACAGCTTAATAGTTGGAATGAGGCAATCAGAATAGCAGGAATGAAATTCAGTGCAGAAACAGAGTGAGGTGCTAATAACAACAAGAAACAGAGCCAGAAATGAACCAAGAATAAAAATGGACATGGAAGAGTTGAGGGTTCTGGAGAGCTTCAAATATCTAGGAAGCATAATTGAGAGAAGTGGATGAGGAGGTAAACAGAAGAGGACAAATGGGTGGTGGTGGACTATATCAAAGCATTTGAAGATTAATATGGAACAGAGATATACCTATGAAATGCAAGAAGGTAATATATAACACATACTATGTGCCGATAATTACGTATGGAGCAGAGACTTGAACAATGACAGAGAGAGAAAAAAGAAAGATTCAAAACTAGAAGGAATAGAATAAGGAATGAGGAGATTTGACCGACAGTGGGTATGGTGAAGCTTCAGTACAAGATAGATCATGCACAGATGAGATGGTTCAGCCACATGAAAAAGATGGATGCAGAAGGACTACCAATAAGAGAATACCAAGCAAAAGGAGTGGGATTAAGGCCAAGGGGGAGACCAAGATGTTGGTGGAAAGAGCAGAAAGCAGAGAGTGTTAGGAGAAGAGGACACGATTGGAACACCATGGAAAGAGAGGAGTGGTGGAAGACCAGGAAAAACTGGAGAGACTTGACTTCTACGCCGACCCAGCCAGAGGCAGGAAATGGTGAAGGATGATGATGATGTACGAACCTTTTGATAATGCAAGTTACAGTCGCCATTTTAGAATGGCTGATGTAAATTCGCTTCCAAAATCCAGTGGTGAAATTAATTCAGTGTCAGCAGAAACGTATTTAGAAGGACATATAATATATAAGGACTACATGCAGATGCTCATGGAGTATCGCCTAAAGGTTTTACCCTCCTTGATGCAAGGAAAAGCTAAAGCCTGGCTGATAGCCAACGAAAGGAAGTAGAGCCTCCCTTATGGCGCAGTGGTAGCGTTGTAGCCTTGTAACAAGGGGTCCCAGGTTTTATACCCGGTGGAGGCAAATAGTGGTTTGGATCCCACTTTAAACTGTAGGTTGTCCCGATTAGCCTTTCTGTGCATAAAGTGGACTTAAAACAATAACTCAACAATGAAAGGAAGTGGAGAACTTTGAACAGTTCTGTGTGGCATTTATAAAGCAGTACGCATCTCCAGAAGCCAAGCAGAGAGAAATGCAGACTCTAAGGAACCCACGGTACACAAAGGGTTCTGGCTAATATCTGGAAGAATCTTGTTGGGAGATTTATGACAGCAACTTTAATCTGACTGAAAAGGTAAACCAGTTAGAAGTTTTTCACATGATAATAAGTCAGTTACCACACAGGATAAGGCAACTGGCTTTGACCAGAGATCCAGCTAATATAGGTCAGTTAGCAAGCTTCTTAGGCACGTATGAAGCATCTGAAATTCAGGATAATTGTAGGAATGAGCCGCCTAGATGGGAAGATAAGCGTCAGGATTATCTGAAGGTTAGGTACACTAATTTTCTTAGGCCTTCTGTAGACAAGAGAGAAGAAATTCGGAATTTCCAAAAACCTAACTGTATCTTCCAGAGTTAAAGGTCAACCAACTGGAGAGATCGCAGACCAGCAAGAAATAATTGGTACAGAAACCAAACTACGCCTTATAAAGATGAGAGGAGAAGAAATCATGAAGCCACTAGTGTGAAGGAGTGTGCAGTGCAGACAGATTTTTCACCCACACATGTGAGAAGTAATTTGGATCCAATTAACTTCCTCTTGGAGAAATTCAAAACCCCCACAGTTCAGGTTCAAATATTATGGACCTAGGAGGATGGCCCTCTCCAGAATTTCAAATTAGCTTCCACTAAAGTTGAAGTGGAAACTGGAAATTGTTTCAATTGTTAAAGAAAATTTCCTCCACACAAGTGTTTTGTCAACTTTCTTTGCTGTGTGTGTGAGGAGGCCATGTAATGTCCTGGACATTACATTGTATTCTTTGTTATTTAGTTAAAATATTGTGTTTGTTCATTTTTAATTTGGCAAATATTTATGATGTCTTAGACAACTAGTGTCAGATGGAAAAATAAACTAACCTTCATGTGCCAGGACCTGGAAACATATAACAAACTGATAGATTTATCAATAAGCAGGAAATACGATAGCAACGGGGAAATATGTGTTTTAAAATTTATAAATTGCTGTTAAGAGCATCTTACTTGAAAGTGAAATAGTAAGTTTGGTTCTCCACGCCTGGTGATTACAAAAGTATTTTGACAACGAAGAGGAGCGAAGGGTAAATTCCTGAGCTGACTGAGAGGTATGTAACAAGCGGCAAGCGACAAATGACATGGGATTTCACACCAAACCGACACAGGTCCTTCGGTCTAAGATAGCTTCCGGACCGAAGCGACATGCAACACATGTCACTTGGGAACGAGCCAAGCAAGAGCAATGTTTCACACAGTAGCAGAATGATGGGTCACACAGGCCAGCATTTGATTGGTGAAATCTTCAAGCGACAATTCTGACATGCCGCTTTTCACTTTGGTGCAAAATCTTCCGAAAGCAAGACACTCATAGCATGTGCGCGAACAACAAACTGCAGCAACAAGTTGCAAGCTATTGAAGAAATGGCCTAGTTTGAGTGACACACAAGCAACAAATCAACATGTGCAGCTTATCGTTTCGCTTTGATTTGTGTCACCTACATCTGTCTATAGCAGCAAACGCTTCCTAATGGACTGAGTCAGTGTCCCTTGATACTTCGAAGTGAACTCCTCCTGTCGCGTTATTTTGGCATGAGAACTCCCTTAAGCAGCTTTCCAACCAAAGTGACAAGCTGCACACAATGTCGCTCGGAAACGAACCTACAGAAATAAACAGCCTCTTGCATCGAAGTAACGCAACAGTTTAAACATGTCGCTTGTTGCTTTGTGCCGCTCGGGTTGTTTTCTCAAAGGAGTCAAACTTGATCCTTCAGTCTGCTGGTCTCTCGTGCATAGTGAATTCTTTTTCTTAACAACCTGGAAGTGTTCGTGTCACTACCCACATCAGTGTGAACATCATGTGTTGCTGGTTGCATTGGTCTAAAAGTTGCAATGTCATTGGCACTAAGGAAGTTTTTTTGGTATCCCTTTATCAATTTCATGCAATGATCTGTTATCATCATCACCGCAATAAGATTCAGGCAGAAGGAAAGCGACAGTTAATATCAAAAGTACAAATGCTTCATTGTTCATTTCTTTCAAACAAAATGTCTATGGCAATACTAATGAATTTTTTTGTGTAATTCATGCACAACAAATCAGTTCTGGGAACATGCTATGTATATATTTTTTCCTGTATTAAAGAAAGTAACAATAACAGAATGTGGTCATCTGTCTAGAATGTCCATTAATATCTTCACAACCACTGTACCAGATATCATAACAATTTTCGGATTCAAAGAAATGTTGCAAGGAAAAGAATCAGACATTGCAACTAAAACTCCATTTACTTCCATTATAAGCAGACAAATATCACATTCGCATTCCGACACCAGCACCTCTAGCTGGTTTCATATTCAAATGCAACTGTAAGACAGCGCAGAATCATGCCATTTTCCACACTACCTATTCAAGGCATTGCAGTTACGTGCTGCATAAATAAGGAAGAAATGTTGATTAATTGATTGAATTGCTTTATTTTACTTCGCTTCTTGTGCCACTTTTTGGCTGATTTGCGAAGATGAGGATGAGTGATATGATGAAATGGATGAATGAACACTCACAAACATCCATGCCCAGGCCATGATTCAAACCCAGGACCTCCAGCATCGTAGCACAATGTGCTAACCACTCTGCCATGGGGGCCGGCAAGAAGAAATGATATAGACCTTAATAAAAGAGGATCATTGTGATTACTTCAGTATAAAACATGCTAATAAATGGCGACTGAGATCATAAAGTGAGCGACTTTGATCTGGCCAAATACCTTCGAGGGTACTTGTGCTGGTCAGTGCAAGGGTGCTCCTTGTGTGGCAATTTATCAATTTTAACATGTTCACTGTTGAGATAATCTAAAGGTGGCAAAAAAGTGACAATCAATAACAAAAATATTAATACACGATGAACAGTGGGTCCTCATTATATGTTCTTCATGTACTATAAGCCAGTGAGTGGGTTTACAAGAAGTAAAAGTGATTGATCCTGGTCTCCGAATGGCGCAACACAAACATTTATCTCATTCATATTTTGCACTACACTTTAAGGTATAATATTTATAACATAATTATACAGGGTGTTGCATCCCCTGTTATCCCCCTGATTAGAAAGGTTTCACAAAGGTAATCTGTTGTCTCTTGCAGTTATTTATACAGGGTGTTGCAAAATACCTTTTACAACGCTTGGGAGGTGATTCGACAAGTAAAACCAAGGAAAAAATGCCATGTGAAGAAATGTAGAAATCGGCACAGTTTTTGAGTGACAGGTGTGTGAAAATTGCCTCACACCACCTTTAAAGCACAATAACTCAAGATGGAAGAAATTAAAATAATACAATGAAAGTCGTACCTGACGAATACAATGGTGCAGTAATTGAGGCCTAGTGTAAATTGTGCAAGGGGACTCTCAAAGAAAGTGGGGAATCTTCTGATGGAAAATACAGGAAATTTACTACTATTTTCTACATAATGTCGAGATCGGAATGTAGCCAGTAAAAAATGACAACGTATGTCCACATGTCCCACTACTGCTGGGACACTGTCCCACACTCTGGAAATAGGAAATTCACCCAAAAATGATGCTATGCCGTCAGATTACGCTGAGATTGATTTCAGCTAAGTGATACAGAAATCCCCACTAGAGGGTCTGGGAGTGTAGGTCACCTGTTACGTATTAGCGTTGGTGGATACTACATAGAGAGTGTAGTTGACCGTTGTTCTTCGTGTCTGTTCTGTGTGTCTCAGCATGGAGTTTAGTCTAGTGTGTGTGTGTGGTTGAATTGCGCCAAGGTGTATTGTATTGTACGTAGAGTACGTATTCCAGTGTTCTTTCTCGGTTTGCAACAACTGCGTGGACACCTGTGAGACATTACATGGGTGCTAATCACTGTAGTTGTGATCAATCACTCGGAGGGGAAGTTTCCCTCATTGCTGGTCAGTTCTCGAACAGGACAATGGCAGAGAACTCTACCCACGAGCTTGCTGACATTCATCTAGTTTATGGAAAGGCAAACCGAAACAGCCATGAAGCACGGCGTTCGTATTACAAATATTTTCCCAAAGACTTGATGCTCGACTGTGTGAAACTGGATCTCTATTACCCCGTAGGTGGGATTGTGGAAGACCCCGCACTGTGCAATTTGAAGAGGATGTGTTGGACACGATCCGAGACTATCATGGCACCAGCACACATGTCATTGCTCGTACGCGACAAACCTACTGTAGCACAGTGTTTTTCGCGTTCTTCAGAAGGAGGGATTGCACCAATACAAATTGCATAAGGTGCACCACATACTGCCTATGGACTTTCCCCTACGCATGGGTTTCTGCCAATGGTACGTGCAACAAACTCTTGCCATTCCAGATTTCCCAGCATAAGTTGTTTTGTGGACCGATGAGGTAATGTTCACCAGGGACGGCATGTTCAATAGCCACAACAGCCAGGTCTGGGATATGGACAATCTGCATGCAATCATTGTGCGCCATCATCAACATAGGTTTGCAGCGAATGTGTGGTGTGGCGTAGTAGGTGACCACTTGATAGGCCCGTACATTTTACCCTCTACTTTGTGTGGTGGGAAATATCGGGTGTTTCTACATGACGTATTACCTGAACTTTTGGAAAACGTGCCACTGGTTTCAACACGACGGTGCCCCCCGTGCATTTTGACCGGGGAGCCAGGGCATTACTCAATGATATTTCCAGCGATCCTAGGCCACCTCACTCCCCAGACCTCACACCACTGGATTTCTTTGTGTGGGAAGAAATGAAAAGGCTTGTGTATGAAACCCCTGTGGAAAGTGCTGAGGACCTCCTTGCTCATGTTAGTGCTGTTGCTGGGACAATTGGTGACATGCTTCAACGATGCCATCTTTGTCTTGAAGTCAATGGTGGACATTTTCGACATAGTCTCTGAGTATACCGGTGTTTGTGAGCCCCTATCAGCACCGCACAGTGTACTTTAGTAAAAGGTGAGAGTGAAGATGCTGGAGATCACTGTACTACATACCGTCGATCTGCATGTGCAGAGGTTGTGCGCTTCTCAGGGGAATCCCTTCAAGATGTGCTGTGCCTGGAAATGTTACATGCCATTGTGTGCATTTTCTCGCCATTCTCTGTCTTCATTCCTTCCAGGATTACTAACTTTCTTTGGGGAGCTATCTTGTATTATGTACAGCAGGCATGTCAAACACGCGGCCCCCGGGCTGCATGCGGCCCTCGATATATTTTTGTGCGGCCTCTTTGCTATTACCTGTTTTTAAGTAGTAGAACCTTCAGATGTAGTAGTTGCTAAAATATCTATGTTATTATGTAACACGATGTGAAATTTCACAAGTATTCCTCTTGGACAGGATATTCCCGTTGTTAGGTGGAAAAAGGTGGTCGTGTTGCATTATTGGGGTGCTTGACGAATGTAGTGATTGCCAGTTGTTCCGAGTCCAAGGCTAAGTCGTCTGCCTGTGCAGTTTTCCCTCCGGAATCTAGAATAACGGGAGGGTTGAAGGGAAAGGGGAAGAAGCTACCTTCGCCCGAAAACCTATTACCGCGTCTTATAGTCTGCGCGACTCACCCCTCCTTTGCCTCTCCCGCATATTTGCTACCCTCTGTCGGTTCCATTTTCCAAGAAGTTTGGGTCTATTCGGTTTGCTTTGTTTGTGCTACCAACAATGTCTTTGTCGAAACCAAGTGGTAGTAAACGAAAAATTTCTGATGAACATCGTAGTTTTCAAGAGAAATGGGAGTTGGAGTACTTTTGTTGTGAAATGAAAGATAAAATTGTTTGCTTGGTGTGCAGATCAACCATTAGTGTACCGAAGTTATATAATGTCAAACGTCATTATGAGCAACACAGAGTTACATTGTTTGCTTGGTGTGCAGATCAACCATTAGTGTACCGAAGTTATATAATGTCAAACATCATTATGAGCAACACAGAGCTACATACAACCAATACGACGGATTAATGAGGCAAGACAAGCTGAGAGAGTTGATGGCAGGATTAAAACAACAACAAGGTATGTTTACTAACGTAGCTCAAGAAAGCGAAGCTGCGGTATGCGCAAGCTATGCATTGTCGGAGTTGATAGTTAGCTCAAAACCTTTTGCCGAAGGCGAGTTTATTAAACGGTGCTTGGTAAAAGCTGCTGAAATAGTTAATCCAGCAAGTGTAAAAGCTTTTCAAGGCATTTCACTATCCCGCAACACGGTTGCTGAAAGAGTAACCGAACTGGCCTGTGATTTGAGTGATCAAATTAAAACAAAAGTGTCAAATTTCATTGCTTATTCTATTGCTTGTGACGAGAGTACAGATATCGGTGGTGTAGCTCACTTAGCTGTGTTTCTTCGTGCTTGTGATGAGGAGTTCAACATTTTCGAGGAGCTATTGGACATTGTACCGTTGCATGACAGTACTACCGGTGAGGATATATTTATTGCTGTTCCTGAACTTCTGCGGAAGTATGATTTACCTCTGTCAAAGTTATCCTGTGTAGCTACGGATGGTGCCCCTTGAATGACGGGAAAAAACAATGGTTTTGTGACAAAACTGCAAAACGAATTTCGTGAAACCTGCGATAAACACATGTTCCTTCATGTGCATTGCATCATTCACCAAGAGGTCTTGTGTTCAAAAGTAATCAACATGGAAAGTGTGATGAAGCCTGTGAAAAAAGCTATCAACTTCATAAGATCCCGTGGCTTAAACCAGCGACAATTTTCTGCTTTCCTAGCAGATTTAGAAAGCGAATATTCTGGAGTGCCGTACTACACAGAAGTGCGCTGGCTATCGTGTTCTATGGTTCTTGAAAGATTCTGGAACTTGAAAGATGAAATATGTCAATTTTTGGAAATGAAAGAACAAGATAATAGCCTTTTTTCGCAACCAACATGGTTACAAGATCTTTCCTTTCATGTTGATATAACGAAACACTTGTCAGATTTAAATTTGAAACTGCAAGGAAAAGATCAATTAATCACCAACATGAATGATCAAGTCAAAACATTCGAGCGTAAGTTATTGCTTTGGGAAAAACAGTTAAGAAACGAAGACTTGACACACTTTCCAACTTGTTCTAAATACAGATCAAGTTCAAAGGACCCTGTTTTGTACAAAAAGTACGCCGAAAAAATTCAGCTTTTGAATACTGAATTCGGGAAAAGGTTCCACGATGTTCGTTCTTTCGAAGACGAGATCTCCTTGTTTTCAGCCCTGTTTATGACTGACGTAGAAAAAGTGGCAGCACATTTGCAGATGGAAGTAATTGAAATTCAGTGCGACTCAACTTTGAAACAAAAGTACAGCGAAGTGGGTATCCCTGACTTTTACAAGTACTTGCCTGCATGTTTTCCAGAAGCCCGCAAAGCGTGTGAAATAATTTCCATGTTCGGTAGCACTTACCAGTGTGAAAAACTTTTCTCACTCGTGAAAGGAAACAAGTCACCAACGAGATCCGGATTATCAGACGTTCATCTTAGCTGTGTTCTGAAAGTAGCTGCTTTAAATAAGATGTCTCCTGATATTGATAAGTTGGTGGCAGAAAAAAGATGCCAGCTGTCAGGCAAGAAGCAATGATCAAGTTTCAATGAATGATCAATATATTTATTAAGTGTTATGTTAGTCATTCTTTAAAATAAAGTATTAAAGAAATAATTATTCTTTTCCTTGCGGCCCGCCCTATCGAACACTACTGACTATTTGGCCCAGTTCAGATTTTGAGTTTGACATGCCTGATGTACAGCCTGACGACAGGTGGCTATTGTTTAACTTTTGTTTTTCATACTGCAAAGTAGTGTGGCAACATTAGGGGATTGAAAACTTTTTTTCCTGTATTTTTTTCCATTTGGGATGGTGTCCCAGCAGTAGTGGGACATGCGACAAATTGGTTTCTTTTCTTCTTCGTACCGCAATGTGAACCGTGTCCAGTTATTTCCCTATTTCCCAAGTTTTGAACCATATCCCAGCAGTAGTGGGACATGTGGACGTACATCCTCATTTTTTTAATGGCTACATTCCTATCTCAACATTATGTAGAAAATAGTAGTAAATTTCCTGTATTTTCCCTCAGGGGATTCCCCACTTTCTTTGAGAGTCCCTTTGCACAATTTACACTGGGCCTGAATTGCTGCACCATAGTATTCGTCAGGTACGACTTTCTTTGTATTATTTAAATCCTTCATTGATATCTTTCTTCCTTCTTGAGTTATTGAGCTTTAAACATGGTGTGAGGCGATTTTCGCATGCATGTCACTCAAAAACAGTGCCGATTTCCACATATTTTCACATGGCATTGTTTCATTGTTTTTCCTTGTAATGAATTTTTGTGATTTCCTTCGAATATCAAAATGTATTACACTCGTTTGGTGAAGCTTTTCGATTTTTGATCTAGTTCTGTGAATTGCCACCAGATGGCACCTTTGCTTGCCTTTTAACGTCTCTCTTGGATACTAACTTTGCACGTCGATAGTTAACTGTTTTTTCCTACCCAAACTTGGCCGGGAACATAGAGACTGGGAACAACACGCTGCAACAGCTGCTCGTTCGTGCCTACATGTTAACGTGTACAATCCGTTAATTTGCTGAGGAAGAAGTCGCATAAATGCGCGTGCATCTAAATACATTGTTAGCAGGATATAGACGTTTACGATGAAAGAAATAGGCTTGTGGTAAACCAAAATTGCCTAAGAATACAGGTACGTTAAAAATTTATTCTTATTTGAACTCAGTGATAATTGGAAGAGTGCAAAATAGTGCAACATAATGCTTCGTTACCTTGTTCTTTCGCACGATATAAATGCTAAGCAAATAGACTGAATTGTAGCTAAATTATTGCGTGCCGTTGTTCCCACGAACTATCGAAACATTCTCTCAAGTGTTAAAATCTAAAAATTCTGCGAAGAGTACAACGCGTAATATATAATTGCATGCATGTGTCTTATTCTAAAAAAGAAAAAGAAATAACGAGCAAAGTTTGAAAGCAAATGCATGAGAAAATATCCGGGGGTTTGTCAAACATTTTGAAACTTTGTGTGAAGCTTACATAACAAATATGTGCAGGCAGTATGACGTAGTTCAACACAGCAAAGCTTTCTTAACCTAAATTTACGATTAACCCCATTAATCACCTCTAAGTAGCACTAATGAGTATTTCATATAAATATAATTGTTGATATGAGTAAATGTATATTTGTTGTTCACGATAGACATGAATTATGAAGTGCAATTGTTACGAGAACATTCTAGTCTTTGTAACGTAGAATGCAAATATTCTAGTAATTAATTTAATTGTCAGCGACATGTACATAAATTTGAGTCCGCGCATGTTTTGCATTTTGTGATGTTTGAATATGATGCTGTTTAATGTGATATGAATATACAAAAGATTAAAATATGCAAGAATGGTAAATGAAATTGTCCCTACTAAGGGATTCAAATGCATGTTAAAAAGTGGTTAAGTATTTTTGTAAAAATTTGAAACAACGACTACGTAAAATAAAACGTGCATGTTATGCATTTTGTGATGTTTGAATATGATGCTGTTTAATGTGATATGAATATACAAAAGATTAAAATATGCAAGAATGGTAAATGAAATTGTCCCTACTAAGGGATTCAAATGCATGTTAAAAAGTGGTTAAGTATTTTTGTAAAAATTTGAAACAACGACTACGTAAAATAAAACGTGCATGTTATGCATTTTGTGATGTTTGAATATGATGCTGTTTAATGTGATATGAATATACAAAAGATTAAAATATGCAAGAATGGTAAATTAAATTGTCCCTACTGAGCAATTCAAATGCACGTTAAAAAGTGGTTAAGTATTTTTGTAAAAATCTGAAACAACGACTACATAAAATAAAACGTGTTGTTCTTGTTAATGAAATTCTGTTCTCTTATTTGAAAAGCAACATAAAAGATGTTTGAGTACATCAGTAGTTGGTTGCAGGTAGTAATTATGCATGTTCTTAGGCTTAATTATGCATATAGTGCTTTCTCTGAGTGGCAATTAGTTACTCACGCACCACATGCAACAAAACTGGTTCATTAAGTGGTGCTTGTGTCCCTTCGTTTGCCGAGACATATTTCTGTGTATGAATACGATGCACACACGCTTATTTTAGAGAATAAGCATAGAGTGATACACAAAATGAAAGTTTCTTATAACATAGAAAGACAATAAGAAGTTTTTGTACTTTTAGGTATACGTTTAAAGTATCTTCGATCTGTGTGAGAGGCAGGTTTTTGGGTCTGTCCCTTTGTTTGTGCATCCTTTCTTTGTTCTTACTTGCATATCCTTACAAAGCTTGACTCGACCCAAGTTTCATTGGCTTTGTTAAGAAGTAAGATACATTTTTGTGATTTGCTTGTCTTACTTTCTGAACCGATTTCCACCTTGGCCCCCTTGTACCAGTTTCCTATTTTCCTACTTTTTGGGATAGGTTAGTAAACTGAGCAGAACATCACAAGCACCTCCCAAGCATTGTAACAGGTATTTTGCAACACCCTGTATAAATAACTACAAGAGACAATGGATTACCTTTGCGAAACCTTTCTGATCAGAGAGATAAATTACCTTGTCCAGCAACTGTAAAATTAAAAACAACAAATTTGGATATTTTCTAAGGTTGAAATAACGTAAATTTAAATATGTACAAGTCGTATCCGAACATTCTTTTCTCTAAATATCAAGCCAAAACTCTAATTTTTGTTATGTTGGAATCTCTAATATTTTACCTGGATGCTTTAAATTTCATGAATTATATCGGGAATATACTTGTCACAAGGTAGACTCACGTTACGTCTGAATGGTGTAAGCGATGCAACTGACCACAAACCCTTCGAAATGCTCTTACATAGCAATTTCATTG
Organism: Lepisma saccharinum; assembly: GCF_977018435.1. Lineage (NCBI taxonomy): Eukaryota > Metazoa > Arthropoda > Insecta > Zygentoma > Lepismatidae > Lepisma > Lepisma saccharinum. The sequence continues at coordinate 58,320,739 of NC_139245.1, forward strand.
AAGCAAAACATTCTTGAAGGTAATTATACACTCACCGACATCACTCTAACAAAAGAAGCACACCACCGAGATCTAGGTATCCTCATAGATTCTAAACTAACTTTCGATAATCACATATCAACAATCACAAAAAAGGCAATGCGTATGCTAGGCTTACTTTACAGATTCACCGAAATCCGTAACCCGAAAGCACTTTCCATTTATTTCAAAACTTTTGTGTCCCCCATTCAAGAATACTGTTCACCAATCTGGAACATGGCTGCCCCTTCTCATACCTCCAAGATCGACGTGTTCTAACATTTTTCCTCTCCATCGTTCGATATAGAGTGCCGGCCTTGAGACACCTACCTTATCTGCTTATAAACGTAAACATAAATACTCCAGAATCACGTAGATACGTTGCAGATATGAAATTACTACATAAGATAATTAATGGAAACCTAAGATGCAGCATCCCACTCCACGAACTCTCCCTCAGAGTGCCCAGACATAAAACACGGAGCAAGGAAACTTTCCACACTGCAACTCCAAGACTCTCAGTCATTCAATGTTCACTATTTCATAGGCTACCAAATGAGTTCAATGTAATCTCAAACCAAACCGATATATTCAGTTCATATCCATCTTTTATCACCAACATAGAAAAAACTGTATATAAGTAATGCTTTTGTGAAACACATCTGTTTACCTTGGAACTGTCTCGACTTGTTTATGTTTATATTTATATTTTGTTAATTTTATTTTATCTTGTTTCGTGTGTTCATTTTAACACTAGTGTACTGTTTTACTGTTGCTTCTTTCCGGTTTAAAATGGCTTCTGCTGTACTGGAAATTTCAATAAATAAATAAATGTCTTAACAGGCACGAGGTCGAGTTTATATACGTTTGGTTGGCCCTTCTTTAAAAGCTTGAGTTTTAACAGCTAAAACGCCCGCCTTATCCCTGAACGTTCGAAACACGAAGAAAGAACACAGTGCTACATAGTTTCTATACATGAATATATGAACCTAAAAATGCATAACAAATTGAGATACACTTATCACATATACATATTTTTATACACGTAATTACCTAATTAATTAACATATTAATAAATATTTCAATAAGAAAAAAAACAGTTTCCTGACACGGGGGTACCATATTTTTTACCATATTTTTTTTTACCATATAATGTAATAATGTATTTTAACATGTAATGTAATACTTGTCCACAAGTTTAAAAAAATATTCCATTATACCAACTGCATTTGTTATGGATTTGTGCATGTGCTTCCAAAGTTATTAATGCAAAATTCAAAAATAAGGAAACCTACTACAAGCTTGAAAATAAACAACTAGTATTTAAACATTCTTGAAAGATAATAAAACTAAAAAAAATCAAATTGTTGCAGACACAGAAAGAACTTTAATGTGGAGGTCAGCAACCACCACCTCCAGAAGCAGGAACTCTCTCATTATATGACTGACATCTGCTGTAGCTTTCCCTTTATCACTTCTTCAAGATTTCCTCCCATTCTCATTGTATTTTACTGACTTTCAAACATTTTATGTTCTCTTCCAGCTCTGGTCAGTTATACAACTCCCTCGCAATTCCTTCAATCATCACAACTATATAGCGCAGTGGTAGCATCGTTGCCTTACAATCAAGGAATCCCGGGTTCGATATCTGGTGGAAACTGTAGGTCCAGTCCCAATTAGCCTTACTGTGCATAAAGCGGACTTAAAACACCAAGTCAACCAACCAACCAACCATCACAACTATAATTCCAGATTGTGAGAATTCATGAAACACGATTCAGCAAATTATTATACAATTTAAAAGAAACACACTAGTTGTAAAATATACTTTGTACAAGGTGCTTATAATGCTATATGCCTAACATCAACTAAATTCCTTGACTTTTAAAAGTTGTCCAAGTGTTCCAGGTAGCTGGAAACACTGTAACATATCTCTTTATGATCTGTTGCATGATGGACACAGAAAAGCTTTCTATCCACCATCAATTCTTGAATGCTTTATGGGAACATTTTGCATGAAAACTTCTTATCACATCTTGAACACACTTAGAGGTTAATTTATACCTTCTGTGGAGATGATTTGTTACACATTAAACAGACAAAAGGCTTTCCAAAACTATGAGCTGTTGAATGTTCACAAACACACATGAACTATGTAAATGATTTCATTGGTGTTGAACAAAGAAACGGTCTCTATTCAATATGAATTCTTGAATGTCTTGTAAGACAATACTTCTTTGTAAAAGACTTCTTACATGTTGAACACACAAAAGGCTGTTCAATACTATGAATTTTTGAATGTTCATTAAGATAGGTCAACTCTCGAAATAACTTGCCACATGTTGAACACAGAAAAGGTTTTTCCCCACTATGAATTTTTGAATGTCTTTTAAGAACTTCCTGGTATGTAAATGATTTGTGACACGTTGAACATATGTAGGGTTTCTCTCCACTATGAATTCTTAAATGTGCTATAAGAACTTCCTTGGATGTAAATGCTTTGTTACACGTTGAACACACACATGGCTTCTCACCAGTATGAATTCTTGAATGTCTTCTAAGATTTCTCTCTCGTGCAAATGATTTGTTACACTGTGAACAAACAAAAGGTTTATCAAAGCTCTGAATGGTTGAACACAGAAAGAGTTCCTCATCATTATGAATTTTTGAATGTCCCCTAAGATCATCCTTCTCAACACTATGAAGTTTGGAATGTTGTTGAAGATAAGGCAACAATTTAAAAGACTTGCCGCATGTTGGACACAGGAAGGATTTCTCTCCACTATGAATTCCTAAATGTCTAATAAGATCTGTCTTATATACAAATGATTTGTTGCATGTTGAGCACATGTATGGCTTCTCTCCAGTACGTACTTTTAAATGTTTTCTAAGATATGCATTCTGTGAAAATGATTTGTTACAAGTTGAACACACGAAAAGCTTTGCCTCAATACTATGAATTTGTAAATGTTGTTTAACACATGCCAACTGTCCAAAAGATTTGCCACATGTTGGACACAGAAATGGTTTCTCTCCACTATGAATTCTTAAATGTCTAATAATGTTTAATGTCTGACTTATACGCAAATGGTTTGTTACATGTTGAGCACACATATGGCTTTTCCTCAGTATGCACTCTTAAATGTTTTCTAAGATATGTATTCTGTGCAAATGATTTGTTACAAGTTGAACACACATAGGACTTCTCCACAGCATGAATTTTTAAATGTCTTCTAAGATCTTCATTCTGTGCAAGCGATTTCTTACAAGATGAACGAACAAAAGACTTTTCTGAATACATATCACTATCCGTACATTCTTGTTGCAAGTCACTTCTAACGAATGTGTGGCACAGTGATAACCTAGAAGAACATATATGTCATTAAACGCAATTTATCAACAGGATATTTCAGAAAAAGTCCAGTTCTTTCACTAAGATTACATAACATTCCAAAATTTTCTCAATAAATATTGCCTAACACAAACTCTGACACAACAAAACCTATCAATGGTCATTCTTAAGTAGTAATGTTATCTGTGAACCACAAAATTATTTCAAGTACTCAGATATGCTTATAAATTTGCCATATTTTCCAAAAGAAAAGGTGTTCTTTCAGTAGAAGGCAATGTTAATATTTTAATAATAATATCTTTGAACAATTTGTTCAGATCAGGATAATTCGTTGTTAAAATGAAAGGATTGTATTTAGATTATCCAGATAATTACTCTTGTACACATGGCTCTCACTGACTGAAAACTGTTGAATTTTCCTATTCCCTACCTGGTCTTCGTTTTGCTCCAATGGGTCAGGGGTTTTCAGAAATCAAAAATTAAAACAAATTAAAATTTCCAGTGTTCCTTAATAACACACAAATAATTTAAAATAAAATTTTCGGACAGAATTTAACACTAGATAATTATTCAGATTTGTCTTTCAAGTCATATGATGGAGAGATTCTATTTTTGATCTGACCTATCGTACTTGTGTGAATAGTTCAGATTCATTTTTTGGTACATGAGTGGTAGTTACATGATGCATAAATGTTGCAGACTTCTGCAAAAAAGGATTATTGATCTTACTTCGGTGTGAAACATGCTAATAAATGGTGACTGAGAGCGTTAAGTGCATGACTTTCATCTCGCCATGGAACTTCAAGGGTTCTAGTCATGGTCAGTTCATTGGTGTTGTTTCTCGTGTGGCAATTTATCAATGTCATCCAATCATTATTCATGGTCACTGTTGTGATAATCTAAAGGTGCCAGAAAAGTAACAATAAATAACAAAAAATATGAATACACAATCAGTGAGCCCCTATTATGTATTCTTCATGTATTGTAAGGCAGTGGGTTTACAACAAACAAACCCCATTGGTATTGGTCTCCTAGTGGCACAACGTAAACATTTATCTTACGCTTATTTTGCACTAAACATTGCAGTAAATTATGCATGTGTGGCCATGAATAAAGTTGTTCTACTCAGAGCCCTTGGTGCCAACATAGAGGCATTAGCATAGTGGCTATAGAGGCCATGAGAAAGCGAATGATGATGAAGAAAATAGTTCAAATTTTCACCATCAACTGAAAATGAAATGCCAGAATAACAAACATAAATAAGGCATGCAAAATTTTATCTTTAGTTTGTTGGTACAGAAGTTTTCAATATGCATTCTGTCAACATGTATTGCTCTTTGGAAGCATAAGTCAACATGATGAATGATTCAACAGTAGGATATTATTCACTGTACACTACATTTCAGTTTGACATTTCAACTTGGTGCACAAACTTTCAAGTATTTCTTTTCATCAGCATCCACTTTAGATGGTATCCAATGATTACAAAATAGTTCTCCCTCCTTCTACCATTATTTTATTGTTTAATTATGCTGGGCCCATTTAGGCAATAGGGAATGAACACTGGGGATGTTTTCAGCAGGAAATTTAAAATCAAAAGTTAAAAAAAACACTAACAATATCTCGGTAACTACTAATGCTAGAAGTACAAATTATAGCATTTTTTTTTTTTAAGTAGTCTAGGCTACAAGTCTATGCCAATCATTCCCAATTTTCATTTACCAAATATCAGAAGAAGAAGAAGAAGGAAGTTCAAAATTCTAATTGTTGACACGAAATTTGAAATTCGCCAGACCCCTACACAGGCAATGCCAGGATGTTGAGGGTTCAAAACTGCACCTTGCATATTGCCTGATATATCTTCTATTGTTGTAGCAAGAATTGCGCATTTGCTGTTCACACTTTCGGGGGAAAAATTGTAATATAAAAAGCTATGCTATGAAAATTTAAAATTCTTTACGGTTTTCAACCAAAATATATATCTTGATAACTACTAACTGGAGAGAAGAACATTATAATAATGTAAAGTCTGTGCTTGTTTTCTGTGGGAAATTTAAATTTCAGTATTGTTTTCGAAAAAATCTACATGCATGTCAGAACTATGTACAACAGTATTACATATGTGTAATAAATCATATAAATTACTCATTACTTTGCTTCTCAAGTCACAGGAGCTTAACACAAGTACCACTAGCATGTTAATTCATTTAAACCTGATTTTTGGGTGATGGTGCCAAGTATCGATTGCCAGTATGATATAAAAAGACACAAGATGGTGTATGTAATCTCATAATCAATCTTTATGGAACTGATGAAGAGAACGAATTCAATATCGATTCTTCTATATTTTTAGTCATGATATTTTACAAATGTGTTTAGTTTGCTGCAAAATTACAATACTACCGACTTGACAATGCATTCTGAAACCAAAATATAATTTTAAAAAAATGCCATGTTCCAACTTGCCCGGTGTGTCTTAATTCAGTGATGTTGAAAGATTATGTATACGCAACTTCTCACTAGATACATCAAGCCATGGCCGCGTAATTTTCCTTTTGTTAAATTTTTCATGACTTAGGCAAAATCTCAAGGCAACTTGCCGCTACACTACTACTGCCTTGTTCTTGCAAATTTTCAGAACTGATACTTTGTCAACACAGTCTACTGCCACTAGCATTATCAAATGTTGTTTGTTTTTATGGCAGGTTCCTAACATTCATTGCAGTGTCTGGAACTCATAATGTTCACTTTTTTCACTAACATTCCAGTTTTACAAAGAAATGTTCATTGTTCTTAAAAAAACACACACATTGTTATTAAAAACATTATTTCATAAAGAGCTATCATGCTCGCGTCATGTAGCCATGTACGCTATCTTTACGTACTGTTGTTCCACTCATACAAATACAGACATTCTGTGGTGACAAGTTTGTCACGTGACAACTCATGTCTAACTTTCACATGGGTGGTATTTTCTGGGCAAACTCTCTGGAAAAAAAGGTAAGAGGGGAGGTGGTCTTCGACCCTAGCCACTTGTTTGACAGGAATAGAGGAGCGCTTGAGACCACATCTGTTTTCTCCAATTGGAACTTCCATTTATCTGACAGAAAAGTGCTGTAATTGAATGGCGAATTGGGGAAAAGTAACTAAATTGCCAATAATCTTTGTTTCCCCCCATGCATAAAATTTATAAAAACTGAAGGGGGACACAAGTATCCAGTAAGGGGGAATTTTCCCCCATCCCCCCCTGAGTATACCAGATACATTTTCAATGCATTTCTTCAAAGAAGATTTGTTTTCTTTTACGTACTTACTAAGCACACACAACAGAACAGGCTGCCATTTCCTTTTTAAACTGATGATTATTTAGAAATATTTTCATTTGTTATGAAATTTTCAATTGGTAATGTGTATATACAATAGGAAGATTTTGTGAAAGATGAAGAAAAGAAAAAAATACGAAATCTGACAAGGGACTTGTTCTTGATGAACGGTTAAATTTTGAAAACAACCGAAGAAAAAAAAAGAGGTCCAAAATACACAAAATGGGAAAAGAACATACAGATTGAAGGAAAAAGTTAAAGGTTTAAGATCTGGTTGAGAGAAAGATAATGTATTCTTAATAAAATTGGAAAGAAAAATAACATGTCATTATCTGGATTAGAGACTACAAAGAAAAAATGGAAGAATGTTTCAGTATAAAGAATTTCAAAGAAAGCTCTCAAAATTCTTTAACTAAAATAAAGAACGAGGTGAAGAATAGAAATTAAAGCAGTATCCATCCATCTGTGTTCTCGTTCTCTCTCTCTCTCTCTCTCTCTCTCTCTCTCTCTATCTCTCTCTCTCTCTCTCTCTCTCTCTCTATCTCTCTCTGTGTGTGTGTGTATGTATGTACATTGCAAACCAAAAAAAATTTAATACAGTGCCCATAGTATCAGGTATAAACTTGTAATTTCTCTCACAAAAGTATCATACTTGCAAGTGAGATAGAAAATTTCGGAAATTTATTTTAAAATCCAACAATTTAGACGGACTTACTAGCGTGAATTTAACTCGAAATTAGACAAATTTATACTCAAAACTTTAATAACCACAAAAATTATAGGAAATAGGTAATGGGAAAATATTTTCCCTGGTCGGGAAATAAATTACAGATGTAGAGGTCTTGAAGAAAATGTAGAGAGGGGGGGGGGGGATTTTCCTTCCTTTACACCATTGGTACCAGGTATAATTTAATAGCTATTACTAATTACAATTAGTAATTGAACTGTTCCAATCCCTTTGTTGGCTACACAAAAAATAATTAAAAAGGACTAATTTTCAAAGATGTATATAGTACACAAAAACTACAGTAATATATATAGACCCTGTTAAAAATGTAAACATAAACATTGGTGACGGTCTTGCCTGGTTCCACCTGAACTTCCGGTTTAGGCCAGTCCCTGTTGTTTCCAATACAGAAACCGCGGCATACGAAGTAAGATATGAGCACTTGTTTTCATCAGTTGTGCGATGATAATCATTTGCTAAAGTTTTACAATGAAGGAGTGGACTTGTTGAATATTTTGGATGATCAACTGCAGGGCAGATTAATAAAAATCGTGTCTTTGTGGCCGCCAGTTGTACATGCAGACATATAACATGGGCAGTACACGCACAACGAACTCAAAATGTACAAAAGTTTAGATACATTCAATTATTTTGTAATTGGAAAAGTGAGGGAAATAGAATGCTAGTATTTGCATTACTCATTACTTCTGCAGATTTGTTGGGAAAGATTCACTTCAGCGTACATCATAACAATATCACCAGTTTTTAAGTACATGTGTCTTCAAGTTCGCCTTGGCGCCTAAGGGATTTAGGTAAACCCTACGATAAGACATGACATGCCACTTTTGCTTGCACGAATTTAATTCAAACAGTAAGGGAGAATTCACTCCGAAGCAACATGCGACATGTGTCGCTTGGGAACGAGTCAATCAGCAGCAACGTTTCACAGCGTAGTGGCATGTGAGGTCCAGGGTGGCTACAAACAAGCAGAAATGAAATTCCCTGACTTTTCCAGGTTTTCCAGGACAATTACAAACTAAACTAAATCGATGTTTTTGCAAATGGAAATAATAAACTCATACAGATCCACGTATGGTCTTGCTAAGTACCAATATTATCTTCTATTAAAATGATTTAATTTCTCTATTCTCTCTATGATTTGAATTCAAACTGCAAAATAATGAATTTGGAAAATTATTACAATTCACAAGCTAGGGAAGGATTATGGAATTTTGTCATACGCAGTAAGTGTAAAATAAAATACTTGATAATTTTTAAAGTTATGACTAAATGAGATAAGAGTGAAGAGTGATTGATTAAGAAATACAATTAGTAATTTATCAGTCTCCTTATACATTCTCGATATTATATGTTGATATTTCCACTGAGGTTTGGAACCCTCTGCTTGCAAGAACCATGAGTGCGGACTCATTTTTCAATGCATAAAGCTACCTCTCTCTTCTCTGTAAAGCAAACAACTTAACTCTTGCATATAAGTGAAACAACTGAATCGAAAAAAAGAAAGTGTCATATTTCCTTACATTATCGATGGGATTTCTGCTTCAGTACAGTATATCAAAGTGAAGTGCTGTGAAATTGACAACATGCAGTTATACCATTAATGCTGACGAAAAGGGTATGTAAGTATTAGAAATTTAACGCAAGGAATTTATAGAATTGCATTGTATATGTACCTCATTTAGCTAACCAACACATTAAAACAGGGACACTCTAATAATAAAAGCTTCTGAAAGTTCATATACGAGGGGCATCCTGAAAAAGCTCCAATGGTGCCTATACGCAGCACTAGTGGTCGGAGAGCGACACACACACACATGCAGGCAGGAAGAAGTGGCATGTAGCTGTAAATCTGGTACAGTTGGAATGAAGCCAGTTTAGGACAGTTCTAGGTTAAAGATTGCAGCTCTCATAAAGTCTCCCACCGACTGCCATGTAGCCTACATTGCACGCTCAGAATTTGGCACAGAGCCACCAGCAATCCTGTGAGTTGTGCAGACTGGATGTCGTAAGTGATAGTAAGGTCAGACGATGGCGCAGACAATTCACGGAAGGCCAATCGAATGTACACAACCCCATACAGCTGAGTACACGTTGGCCCTTTGCATCACTTCAGGTGAGAGATCTTAGACCACTCCCTGTACAGCCCTGGCCTTGAATGTACAGACTTTCATCTCTTTGTTTAACTGAAGAGGTTTCTGGCAGGGCAAGGATTTGACAGCTACATTGCGGTAGAGATAGTTCCAGTCTTTGCTGTCAGACACATATACCATGGGCATACAAAATTTAGTGACATGGTACGACACATGCCAGAACAACGGTGGTGATTAGACTAAGCCGAAAATTAGGTTGAGACTCACTGTTACTAATGCAATAAATTACAACTGATATTCTTGTTTCATTTATGCCTAATCGGTAGGGACCTTGATATTTTGTTATTTTTTTTCAAATTGGTGTACATTCTTATTTTTTATTTTTTACTATACGGTGTTATTTTTCCCAAAATTCACAATTTCATTTTAGCGCATTTTCTGGCAAATATCTGAAATTATACCTTCGTGGTGTTTTTAAACTACTGTTTCAAATTGTAAGTCACATGGCTTACGACTCTTCGTGAGAGTTTGATATCTTGAAAGTTATTTTGGGAAAGTTATTTTCCATACCGCTTTATTAATTTTAAGGTAAGGATTTTAGATAATGGAATTTTGGTGTGGAGTTAGGGCCCCACACTTTCTTGATCACGGCTGAAGGTTGGAGTGATGTGATCAGCACCACAGTCCTGGCTACCTTTATCCCTCAAAGTTTCCTCAAGGTACCAACTTCATATGATGCTGGGTGGGCGCCGGAGCAGTTTGAATAGGTGGAAAACATCCCAATTCTCCCCTGCAGGGGATAGACTCCGGGTCTCTTGCATAGTAGTCAGACGCCCTAACGACTGAGCTCCATTATTACTCACTCGACAAATGCTGATAGTGCGCACTTAGCTTGGTAATTCAAAACATATCTTGTGCGACAAATACGAAGATGTGGCTCCCGTGTGACGGTAGATACGCACTCGATCTCCTGTTAGAACCCTGCCACTTTGCTCTGTGATGCAAATGGTTTTGATAGAAGTTGAAAAAAATCGTGGGAAATAAATGATTTAATGTGGCTGTCGGAATTATTCCACATACGTATAACTATATAGTTTACTCTTCAGTAAAATGTTGGAAAACTTGCATGTTCTATGTACACAAACATGGCCTAGAAAAGACAAGGATGTTGGATTTCATCGAATTTTTTGTTGTTTTAGGACATTTCTTTAAAAAAAATTGCTAAAAACGCCAACAATTCGCATTTTTTGCCAAATTCGCATTATTTCGATATTTCGAACGGGCGAAAAATGTGTCCAGACATCACTGCACATTCATAAACATAATTTCGCAGCAATTACCATTTTTCACGGCTTTGGCGTTTGCGAAAAATCAATGTACCTACTAACTGGAAATTTCTTTCTGGCCACGCCTTGTATAAATCAGTAGATGGAAAGTGAAAATTTAGCAGGGCTGGCAGAGAAAAGTAAATTCTTGAAGGAAGTGATTTGCTGTTATGAATAAATGATTCGAGTAAATATGATATTAAAATATTTACGTATTTATTATTAGTATTTTATTTCATAATATTGGACATTAAATTCACTCAGTAAGAGATTTAAGACCATCTCTGACAAGATTAAACAGACAGGACAGAGAGTGGCGTTAATTTCATTGCAATACCAGTGTTGCAGTAAATTTGAGGTTGGGAGCATGCACTTGCCAATTTTTATAACGTTCACCAATGCAGATTTATGTTTCACTTTTTCGTGATAGTATTCAATATATATCCCGTTTGGTTGGATTCTTCTTGATATCTAAGAATAGTGCAATGTCATTGCAAACGTATGTTAACTTGTGCGAAACCAGTAATACGTCAGTATGATAAAAGAAAGCCTTCGTAAGCACTGCTACATTAAATAAGGTGAAGTGAGTCAGAAGAAAAATAGAATTCCAGCAGCATATTTGCAGTCTAAAGCTCTTCTTGTTTATGCATGCGATTTTTGTTGGATGTTGCAGTCCATGCAATTTCTGTTGCATGTTGTAGTGAGATACTTTGTCGGGTGGCGATATTCGACAAAAGTCGTATGTATCAATGGAACCTATTTGTTTCCATGTTCCTTCAGTTTGCCCATCAAAATGCCTTACTACGACGTCAGACAACTATCGAACGGCGCCACCTGCTCTTATCCTCTCCATCTGTTGACAAGTCCCCTTACTACTCCCATACGGACAAGAAAAAATGATAATTCAATGCATTTTCCACGTAATATTTAGAGGCTTAACCTTTACTCTCCCGATGATACCATGTGTTATCATCAGAGTAAGGTCGTACTCGCCCGATGATACCATATGGTATCATGGTGCTGATTACGAAATGAATGTGCTTTTTGGACCTTTATACTCTTATGTTTGGGTGGAAACTCTGACACAGGTCTGGAGCAAGCCTGGGAAATTCTTATTAATGACCAACCTCCCCCTCTCCGCAACATGTCAATGCCACATTTCCGAACAGTGTTTCATATTTTGGCTCATTATTCAACTTGTATGGCACCCAGGAACATGAAACATGTTTCAATCTCTTTGGAAACGTCCAATCTTTGAAGAGAATACTAAGGTTTGCGGCTTCTCCCCCAAAATAGCGGGAGAAGAGGAGGTAAACTCCAGATTTTTATGTTTTTTTTTTTTTTTCATTGAAATTCGGTGGTTGTGCCCCCAAACCCCCCTTCCTCGGTTCGGTGTACACATTATTTCCTTGTATTAATTATACATAAACTAAGTATTAACATGTACTGTGCAACTGATGTAATCTTCTCAGTGTATTTTCTCTTAATTGCCCAAAAATATTTGATCATAACTTGTGAAAAAAAAATGAAACTCAAACTGAAATTGCTTTATGGAAAATAAAGTAAAATAGGTTTTATAAATAAAGTGAAGAATGTGAAAATTCTTATTTTGCACTACATAGGTTACGGTAAATTTCGATAAATATAAGTTCAAAATATATATATTTTTGAAAGTTTGGTCATCAACCAATTTTACAAGCAATATTTTTCGCATGACCTGAGAACACGCACGCAGCAGAACCCTTTCATTTATCTTGCACGTGAGCAGCAGGGATATTTCATGGAAGAATGATCATTACAAAGCATAGCTTTCCTTTCCACTATCGCTCCTTCTTCCATTATTTAAATCTGTACAGATTTGTAAAACTGCTGCACATGTTGGCTCACTGCAGTCTACCCGCAGTAAACTGGACGCTCGAAGCAGACGACAAACGAGCACTCTCTAAGGCGTGACTTATTAACATGGCGGCGGCATGTTTTCAGCGCAATGCTAGCCTCGCAACTTTGGAAGTCTCGTTTCTGCCTTAAACTGAACGCAGAGAAACGCGAGAACTTGCAGGGGTCATTTTTCAAGGATGTAGTTTTTAAAATTGTTGTAAAAAAAATGAGTGGAAATGTCCATTATATTGTGTGCATATCCTTCCAACACTGCTCTGAGTGTTCAGGAAGTTTACTCTTGTGTCAGATGCAAAATGAAATTTACAGTTTTGCTTATCCAAAGATGAAGAAAAATAAGTTGTTTTAACTCTCGTTTTCCTTTGTGGAGATCGAATGTCGTTATCTTCACATCAAAACAGCTTTGTGAGATTCAAAACAATGACTTTTTCCTTCATGCTGGATGAGTCATCGCTGTTATCGGCAAGAGACAGCTTTGCCGGCGCTAGACGAAACACAGCGCCAGCTGCAGCGTAAAATCAAGAGACCGGCTGGAAGTTCGACCAACAGGTGGTCGAAGAGAAAATCCTCAGCATTTCAAAGATAATGCAACTGTCGAAGACTGAACTTTTATCAGCAGTTTGAAGAAGAAAGAAATGACCTTTGCTTTATGTTATAACATGCAACAGACAATAATATGGACGATATTTCCTATGCAGACAACAGCATTTAAAAACAAAAAAAAAATAGGACCTGAATTCTGCAATTATCACATTGCTGTGCACACCAGTGGCGGAGAATGAGCTGGGAAAGGGTTAGGTCACTTTTTTTTATTGTCGTATGGTTTTTGTTTGTTTTCAAGAATGTATCCAGAACTGGTTACCCTATTTTAGACGTCAAAGGAAAGGAATAGGGGTCCACTTTCACCCTCGCCTATAAAGCCCGTATGCACACACGAGCAAGAAAATCGTGGCTGGAACAATCGGAAACCCCCCTCCCCGTTTGCTGACAGGAAGGGAGGGAGAAGGCACTCAGCTAAGGAAACACTTTTTTGGAAAACATTATGAAATCGGCACAGTTAGGAAAATGTATGAAGTGGGAAAAGAGAGTTATGATGAACGTAAGATCGTAGTAAACTTTTGCGGAGACCTGGATGACAATGCATTAAGTGGGTTCACGATCTTTAGTTGGCCTACGTGGCTTAGATTATCTCTAACAGTTTCGCTTTTCTATTAAGTGTTACAGGGAACAAAGAAGACCGTTTGAATGAAAGTGGTTACCCGAAGTCGTCGGCTACAAGGCCAAGAGTTGTTCACTCATGTGAACCTGCTGAACTCTAGGTCAGAGCTGGACAGATGGGTGAGAGAGTTCCAGGTGGCACGCGTCTGTATTTTGGAACATTCCTGCGATCTTATCTCTCATTTCTCAAGGTGGTGTATTTATCGATGAAAGAGCATGACCTGCCATACACATTGACGAAGACTGCAATTCCAGCAGTCATTTCGAAGTTTCCAAAACACCTGAACATAGTAATTTTGATTTACAGTTTCACCATAAACTTCCCTCAACATCTAAAATGTTTCAGTAGCAGATTTTTGAAGTTTCATGAGAAACTTGTTGTTAACTTTTGTTCTACTTTCACGCTCGTCATTTTCCGGCAACGCACTGACACACGTGTTCACACAGTGACGCTTATCTCGCAACTGGCTGGCCCGGGTGAGTCCAATTCACGGTGCTAGGGAGGGCAGGTAGTTTATGGTAGTTTATCCCTGCACAAACAATACGCGTCAAGTTAATTATTTTTAGTAATACAGCCACAATCCGGTTTTCACTGTGTCACACCTCGTAGATACGAGTGGTTTTTCAGCTTCACATATCTACTTCACACACACACACACACAGAGGCTCTATTTATTACCTCAGCATGCCAAGCAGAATGCGATTCACAAGCCTCTCTTGATACAAAGCTGTGTTACGTAGACTATCCAAATCAGGTTTGGCATTTTGACTGGGTTTTTTCGAAAATACACAACCCGGGTGGGTTTTTTCAGTTTATGTTTAAAAATATATATTTTAATTATCGAATACATTTTCCCCCAAGTAGTGATGCGAGACAGCTCCACCAATGAACATGTGAAAGGGGACTGGATTGTGTAAAAAGGGAGGGGGGAACGCAGTTACCAGCCTTCACAGCAGCATGTACTGCATTGATCTGCCCACTCGATTTCCTCCTTGTGTTGACATTTTCTGTTCCAAAATATTTGTCCAACATTTTGATTCTACTCTTCCTTGAGGGTGTAATAGGTAATGCTGTATCAGTTTTCAGGGTTACATTCCCTGAGGAGGCACATACTTTGGTGTATCCAACAATCAGGCTCCCGGGGAGGGGGGAGGTAGAAAATATGTTATAACTAGGGCTGAGCTGATACCGATGCCAAAGTATCGGTTGGAATTCATCTGCCAATACTCTTCCTGCTTCTTGGTCTTTCATGGGGCTCGCAAAAGTGCTTTCGCACAGTCTAATTATCCTTTAAATTATGCAAAATTCAAACTTTCTTTTCATTTTGCAGGAAAAACTATATTTTGTGATTACACACTATCTAATTTAATATTCTCATGTAATTCTAAAATATTCTAAAGCAAATTTCTTTGTAAATTGATGCACATAATGGGAGAAGAATATTTACACACCAATATTGGTCAGTATTTTGAACAAATTTTAATTGTTGCAATTTTCAAGTATCAGTGAGAATCGGTAAGAGTATTGGCATCGGTATCAGCTCAGTGCTTTTTTTCCTGCAGTCAACAACGGAACTCCATGCTGGCACCTTTTAGGTGAGGACTAAGAACATTTGATTTTAACAAGTGATATGCCTATGATGACACAGGACCCAGGTTCAAATTTCAGCCTGAGCATGGGTATTCTTTCTGTGTCACTTCATCAATTTCATCATACCATCACTCATTCTCATCTTCGCGATTAGTCAAGTGTGGCACGAAAGAGAAGTAAAATAAATTAAATCAAACAAGATAAATGCATTTGTATGTGTGTGTATACTTTGATGCATCATCCTATATGAACAAACACAATTTTGAGTAGTTGTTATGATGAACACATTAACAAGCAACACAGTACAACAAATCAGCTTGGATAGTGCCGTAACCATCTTCCCAGAAAAATAACAATAACTATACCTTTTTAATTATATCAATCAGGTTTGTTACTTTCTTCCTCCTGCAACGATATTCAAATTTAAGCATGTTAAAGTATATGCTTTTCAAGATGCAGCACATTTTTAATAAATACCATTAGTGAGTATTCCATTCTGAACTTCAGTTTATGAAACAATTAATTTTGTAAATGCAGTTGTGCCTGTGTTGTAATGAATAATGGTACAGCTACAAACACATTTTTTATCTCATTTATTTCATGTGCCATAGACCATTAAAAAATCCCAAAATACAGTGCTTTCTCCGTCGAGTCTTCCGTAAAGCGGCGACTAACATGCCAGGTGCCGGGAGGGCATCTGCCAGCATTTAGACCCAGAGCTGTACGCTGATCTTGGCACGGAACGTGTCAGTGCTTCAGTATCCAGGTAGCTGGTGTCTACTTTGCATGTGTTTGTGAATTGTAAAGGTGTTTACAAGTGTTTTAGATTGTTTTCTTTTAGTTTACGTATTATAGGTGTTTTTCTGCTGTCTAATAACGCTACTACGTACATTTTAAAACTAGGCATTTTTTTTTTTTGTACGACTCTTACATCATTATGAATTCTTGTAGGGAAATCAGAAGGCGTTTGGCAGCAGAATTCCCAGATGTTCCTGTTCCACACAGAGACAATGTTAGAGAACTTATGAGCAAATTTAGGGAAACAGGGTCTGTTCTTGATAAAAAGCGGCGAAGGGTGAAACAGTGTGTGCTTAATGGGGAGAAACTAGACGACGTTGGAGCACGATCGGTACACACTTTTCAAAAATCCCTCCGATGCCTTGCACAAGAAACAGACATTTGTATATCATCTGCATGGTGAGCTACAAAGCTTTTAAGCCTGAAATCATACATTGGAATAATTGAAATAAAATATCAGGAGAGTAATTGAAAAAATTTCGGAAGAGGAACTCATACATGAAAATTTCATTAAAAAATTTCGTAAATTTTTGGAAGCTGGAGAACATAATTTCCAACACCTCTTGTAACAAGGTACATGCTCATGTTAATTTTAACTGTCTGTGTAATTGTGCGAGTGTACGAGCTTATTTCATTACATAGCTTGTGGTTCAAGTTACGCGGATGTAGCATCCAATTTGCAGACAGACACGCTCTCGCTGCCCGATGTAATGGCTGCCGCTCTGTGGAAGACTCATCTGTGAAAAGCACTGTACTATGCAACACAATATTTTCAGTCTGCTTCAATGCAGTTATTTCACAGTTTTTTACAGGATTCTGGATTCCAGAACAGAAATAATATTACATAAAGTATTGTATACAATATATCATGTATATATTCCTTGAATAACATTACAATTTATTATTATTATACCTATTTTAAAATGCAAATAGTAATAAATAGAGGAAATAAAGTCGGGGGAACCGTCAAATTCGGAGCAACTGACGTCCTGGTATATTTTTAGGAACCAGGACAATAAGACCAGACCCTCGAATGTAGGCGGGAGGAGGCGGGCTTACTTCGGGAGTTCCCCCCTTATTACATGTATTGAATAGCTGTATATGTGTGTATGATTGTTGCTTATAGTTGATAATTGTCTAAATTATATGATAATGCAAATTCAGTATGTAATGTAATAATGTAATAAAGGGAATTATTATTATTAGTTTTTTACAGTTATGTTTCTCCATTATCTTTCTGAATGTTTCAAGCATCCGTGTATTAACATGCCAAATTGCAACTTCGCCACATTTAATTGTCTGGCTGATTTCGTCCAAATGGAATACCTTATACATCCTCCAAAATATATGGCTGCTATGAAAATGGCAATTCCCATGGTCAAAACATCAGTGACCATCAATTTGGTCCCCAACGCTCCCCAAACACTATATTTAAAACATTTATTGCCTAAAATGCTTAAAAGTTTATTTTCTTAATCTCCAGAAATGTACATTAGCCATTTGAAAGTCACCAGAATTTGGAATCTACCGCAGCATATGAAAAATTCATTTTTCATTTACAATCTCGAAATGCTTTGAACACATGCAAATGCAAAATAATCGTTCCCAAGGTGTATCTAGTTGTGATTTATTTCAGCTAAAAACTTCTAAATTTGCTGCAGTTATCATGGTCTCAAAATTGATGACTTATCCCCACCCTTCCGAAAACACACACTATATTACAGAGTTTTATTAAAAGCTTAAAACTCAAGTGATGGCGTGACATTGCTGAGACTTGCTTTCTTAATCTACGAAAATGTAACCTAGACAAATATGATCATAATTTAAAGCTCTTGGAAGACATGTTAAACCGGTCTGTCATCTACTATCTTTAACCATGATGACCAATTTTCTGCAAATAGAATGCGAGACTAATCCATCAATTAATCTTGCAACTCAAAAGCTTTCCATTTATGGTGGTTATCATAAATACAACGTTTGTGATTTTACCACCACTCCTCTCCTATGCTACGAAATATTATTTTAAAAGTCTTACTGCAAAATTGCGGACCAATGAAATCTCTAAAATGATTCAGTTTAATTCCTTATACTCTGAAAATGTATTCTAGACAGTTTTGAACAAAAAAAAGGTGTACAGCATAGCATAGAGCCTGCAACATGGGGAAAATCAGTTCTTCATCCACCATCTTGAAACACATTGTCCAATTTTACTCAAGTTTTCTAGCTGCAGAAATAATTTTACCTAAATGATTGTAAATTTACTGCAGTTATCATAGCCACTAAACAGATGAACATCCCTCTGCCCATCAACCCTAACTCATGCTTCTCCTAAACCAAGCACGATACATTGATAATTTTTTTGTCAAATTATAAACACATGTGAACTACGGTTCACAAAAGATTTAGGACCCTTTTCATTTCGTTATCATCCAGTTCATACAATGCAAAACTTCACTTTTTCTCCATATCTTTCTCTGTCGACTGGGCAAAGAGTTTGAATATATGAAAAATTACCACAATTTCTAGATGGCACGACATTGTCATTAATTTCATGTAATTTTACCAACATTTTACACAGTACTAACAAACGTACAGTTGGCGAAGGTGTAACGAAAGCTACATTGAGATAATTTATTTGCAGACGACAAGCAACTTGGCTGCAATCATTACAGAGTGTGCAGTGAACATTTCCTCCCAGGTAAGTTCATATGCCACCTTTCTCTGTGAATTTTAGTACAAATGGATCGACCTGGTTCACAAATTTTAAAAAAAATTATGTAAAATATCTTATAATACCAATTGCATTTGCCATGGATTTGTGCACATGATTCTAAAATTATGAATGCAAATTTTAAAGAAAAGGAGACCTATTATAAGCTTGAAAATAAACTACTGCAATGTTGCCATATAAACCATGAAAAAATTCAAGTATAATTCCTGGTTTTCAAGGCGAACTTTCACGGGTACAAGCAGATCTCTCTCTATTTCAACCTTACGTATTATCACCTCTCACCAACCACACAAACATATTAACAATATAAAGGATCTGTGCGATTCCAACGTATCCAAAAATTCTAATTCAATTCAATTGAACGGTATACGAGTATACGTGAACATATAATTAATTATATACAGCATTAGTCAAAATGATGTTCCCAATTTCAGTGTCTATTTATTTCATTGTTATTTTAATAAACATACATGCTCCAATGGAAGATAAAGATGATAATACTCAAGATGATTTTTATACAGAGTTAGAACAGGTCTTTGATAAATTTTCTCAGTATGATATGAAAATTCTGTTAGGTGACAGTAATGCACAGGTTGGCAAAGAAGAGACATTTAAACCCACGATTGGTAAAGAAAGTCTTCATGAATTAAGTAATGATAATGGTATAAGATTGATTACTTTTGCAACCTCAAAGAATTTAATTGTGAAAAGTACAACTTTTAAACATAAAGATATCCATAAATATATCTGGTCTTCTCCAAATGATAAAACTCATAATCAGATAGATCATATTCTCATTGATAAGAGAAGGCATACTAGTATAATTGACGTTCGTACACATAGAGGTGCTGACTGCACCAGTGACCATTATTTAGTAACTGCTAAATTAAGAGAAAGACTCGCAGTGATAAATCATAAGTAGAGCCCGGAAGTTCAGGCATTTATTTTTGTTAAAATAGGCAGGCAAAAAGGCATTTATGTTGAAAATAGGCACTAAAAATTTTAAAAAGGCAAAATAAACTGAAAAAAGGCACATTTGGAAGTCGCTTACTTTTATCTATAATTTCTGGCAAAATGTTAAAATCTACATTGGGAAGAGCATTTCAATTTTCTCCGTCTTGATTGCACATAACTACAAGGTGTTTTTTAAAGTTCTCAACATTCATTGATAGTAGTCTGTCAGAGAGAATGTTTTTCATAATAGAAAATGATATTTCTACTTCGACAGAAGTTATTGGAGCATACATAAAACAAGCTAATGTAGCTGGACTCATTTTGGTAACAGCATTTTCACCTTTTAGAATATCACAAATTGTTTTCAATTGTTTCAAGTCCACATTTGCACTCACTACCCGTTTGCACTTTTCCGCAACAGCTCCTGGCAATTCCATCATCTGCTGCATAGATTCCTCGTAGATTTTCACGAATGCTATAATTGTAATTGTCTCTAGCAATGCACCATAATGTGCAAAAATAAACTTGAATAGCACAGGAGTTTTTCACTTCACGAATTGAAGCCGCTTCATTTTCTGGAAGAGCATCTATCACCTCACTGATTTTTTCAAGGTTGTTAGCATAATATATCGCTGCTGATATCCAGGTTCCCCATCTGGCCAAGACTGGTTGCGGAGGTAAACTAAGCTCAGATGCAACTTCCTTAAATTTTCGGTTTCGAGAGGGAGATTTCAGAAATATCTTCTTTGTGTTCGAAATCAACCTGTCCACTTCAGCAGTCAATCATGCACAAGGAAATGTTAACCGAGAGGCAATATCCTAACTGAGCATGAAATACATTTTTCTTACACTTTTCTCCTTCAGCAATGTTGAAACATGCATGAGTTCAATATTACTTAAATAAGGCGAAACTTATTCACATAATAAACGGAAGAAAAATAAATGCCAACAACGTTTTTTGGGAGAAAAATCATTTATATACACATTTTCTTTTAAAAAAAATGGTCAAATTTCATTGAAAAAGGCAAAAAAGGCATTATAATTAAAAATAGGCAGTGGGGTCCCAAATAGGCAAAATAGGCCAAATGAAAAGGCTTCTAAAACATTCGAAACAACATACGAAACGTATATCCGGAAAAATTTTATCAATATATGCAGTAGATAAAAGGAGGCATTTTGCCAAACTTTCGGGCTCTAATCATAAGCAACAAAATCTAAAAGTTATAAAATTTAATACAGGAAAAATTGCTGATGAAAGAATTAAGAAACATTACCAAATTAAACTGTCAAATAGATTTGATGTTTTGCAGGATTTAAATGATGATGAAAATATAAATGAAACAGACATAAATAAAAATTGGGAGCACATAGGTAATGTAATAGAATCAGCAGGTAAAGAAAGTATAGGATACCATAAACCAAGAAAAAGTAAGCCATGGTTTGATAATGAATGTCATAATCTAATAGAAATAAGAAATCAGGCTAGACTTAGGTGGTTAAATAACTCTGATGATACAAATCTAAGCAATTATAATAGAATAAAGCGAGAAGTTAACTGCATGTTTATAAGTAAAAAAATAGATTACTTGAAAAGCAAAATTAACAAAATTGAAACAAACAGCAAAAACAAAAATATCAGAGATTTATATAAAGGTGTAAATGAATTTAGAAAGGGGTGGCAACCTAAAGTAAACTTGATAAAAGATAAAGACGGTGATTTTCTAGCTGACCCAAGCGATATTTTAAATAGATGGAAGAACTACTTTAATGACCTTTTAAATGTTCATGTAGGAGATAAATCAGAAGTAAATGAAGTACACACAGCAGAACCTTTAGTTCCAGAACCTAACTTGACTGAAGTTAAAGATGCTATTAAAAGGCTAAAGAATGACAAAGCACCTGGCATTGATTTAATAACAGCTGAGTTAATTAAATATGGTGGAAATTCGTTAATATGTCAAATTCATAAATTAATTTGTTTAATATGGAATAAAGAAGAAATCCCTCAACAGTGGAAAGAATCCATAATCGTTCCTGTGTTTAAAAAAGGTTATAAAATGAACTGCAATACTTACAGTGGAATTTCTCTACTCTCAACAACATATAAAATATTATCTAACATTCTTTTAACAAGACTAACCCCATATGCTAATGAAATTATAGGTGATTATCAATGTGGATTTAAACGTAACAGATCAACTACAGATCAAATTTTTCACATCGGACAGACACTTGAAAAAAAGTGGGAATATATCCAAAATGTCCATCAACTATTCATCGATTTAAAAAAAGCATATGATTCGGTCAAAAGAGATAAATTATATAATATATTAGTCGAGTTTGGAATACCAAAGAAGCTTGTTAGTATGATAAAAGTATGAACCAGTGAAACAGAAAGTAAAATTCATGTGGGTATTAATGTGTCTGACAAATTTACAATTCATGATGGGTTAAAACAAGGAGATGCATTATCTCCATTGCTCTTTAATTTTGCCTTAGAATATGCTGTTAGGAAGGTAAAAGAAACTAACGAAGGACTAAAATTAAATGGTATGACTCAGTTGTTAGCATATGCAGATGATGTAGACTTATTAGGGGATGATATAAATACAATTAAGAATAATGCTAAAATATTTTTCAAAACTGCTAAAGAGATAGGTTTGGAAGTTAACAAAGAGAAAACTAAATATATGCTTACAGGCCGAAACCAAGTGTTAGGTAATAATCAAAATCTAATTATTGATAACAACTCGTTTGAACCAGTTTCCAAATTCAAATACTTAGGAGTAATATTAACAAATGAAAATTATATTAAAGACGAAATAAAAAGTAGGCTTAATTCAGGAAATGCATGTTACTTCTCTCTTCATAAACTTTTGTCTTCTTGTTTAATATCTAAGAAACTAAAAGTTAAAATATACAAAACAGTAATTTTGCCTGAAGTATTATATGGGTGTGAAACTTGGTCCCTTACATTGAAAGAGGAACATAAATTGAGAGTATTTGAAAATAAGATCCTTAGGAAAATATTTGGACCTAAAAGGGATGAGGAAACAGGTGAGTGGAGAAGGTTACATAATTTAGAACTACATAATTTGTATTCATGTCCAGATATTATTAGAATAATTAAATCAAGAAGACTTAAGTGGGCAGGCCATGTGGCACGAATGGGAGAGGAAAGAGGAGTTCACAGGATTCTTGTTGGGAAACCTGATGGTAAGAGACCTATAGGAAGGCCAAGACGAAGATGGAGGGACAACGTTGAGATGGATTGAAAGGAAATCGGTAGGGATGGAAAAGAGTATACATCTTGCTCAAGATAGGGACAGATGGAAGGCCTGTGTTGCTGCAGCCATGAACCTTCGGGTTTAAGATGGCTAGAGAGTTAGTTAGTTAGTTAGTTATTTCATTGTAATGATACATAAATGACTGAGATTACACATACAGATTGAAAAACTCAAAAAGTTTTTCCTGGCGTATTATAAATGTTCTACGTGAGATCCACGTGTTACACAACACATATCTAGTCTATAATCAAGTTCCTACCACACTCTTCCTAGCATGTCAGGGTCCACGTCTCAAGACTTAATGAAATGGCCACCACGATCGCTAGATCTCACACCCTATAATATTTTTCCTATGGGGTTTCATCAAGGATCGAGTTTTTGTGCCACCACTTGCTACAACAGTGGTGGAATTGCGTGAGCGCATCACTGCAGCCATAGCCGAAAGAAATGTGTGGCAGGAACTTGATTATAGACTAGATGTGTATTGTGTTACATGTGGATCGCACATAGAACATTTATAATATGCCAGGAAAAACTTTTTGAGTTTTTCAATCTGTATGTGTAATCTACATATCATTACAATGAAATAAATAGACACTGAAATCGGGAACATCATTTTGACTTACGTTTACATTTGAAATTTCACATACTCAGACTAGAAATACATCTACAAACACAAGTCACAAGGGACATAGTAATCTACAAAATATTGTTAATTGTATAATAATTTCAAATTTATCTAATCAACTTCAAGATATTTTGCAATAATCTTCAGTCTGATAGATTGTTCTGCGAAGGACTATCAAAGCAGACTGAGATAATTCTGATTTATTTTCCACACAGTTATTATCTCTTTTCCTTCCTCAATAAAAATAAAAGCTAAACTGTGAATGTATACATTCAATGGAATTGGGATTAATAAAAATAGCAATTTTTCACGTATACAAAGAAAAAAATCAAATAGAATTCACGCACAATTCATGGAGCCAATAATTCATGCATAATTCCTGGAATTCCCGGTGAGTCGACACCCTGAACTAGTATCTAAACACAGTTAGATCATAATAACCTAACTAAAAAAATCACATTATTGCAAACTGAGAAATGTTTTTAATGTGGAGGTCAGCAACCACCAGCTCCAGAAGATAAATGTCATTCATAAAGTATCCCAAATACAAACGTGCAAATACGGACATAAATCTGCTGCAAGTATGCTACGTCACATTGCTGAGACATACACTGGAACGTATATTTTCATCCATACATCCTTCCCTCGGAGCCCAGTTCTTCCAAGCTCAAGCTCAGGTAGTCCCGTACTACCTGCTTTCTACAAAGGGGGTCCCCAGGGAACGACCTTTCAGGGGTGATACCTCATGGATTATCGTTGTTCACAATAGCTGGGTCTTGGCCGAGGGAAGAGCAGGGCAATTATCCCCAGTAGTTCCTTCCAGTCCAAACCTGCCTTTTCATCATGCGCTGCCTTTACACACACACACGTGTATACGCAGAAAAGTTAAGGCCTCCTAAACTTTTGGGCCATAGGAAAATTACGGGGGTGCGTACAGAAATTACTGTGTGTACCATCTTCAAGTTCCCAAATACTGTCGGATTTCTAAGTTGTGTGCAAAATTTAATGACTTCCATGTGTTTTTACGACTGTGTATGCCCAGCCTTATATGACTAACATGTGCTGTAGCTTTTCTCTTAACACCTCTCAGTGTATTTTCCTGACTTTCAACTAACATTTTATGTTCTCTTCCATCTCTAGTCAGTCATATAACTACCTTTCCCCTCCTTCATTCATCACAGCTATAATTTCAAATTGTGAGAATATACAACTATAAAACAGGGTTCAGCAAATTATTATACAATTCAAAAGAAACACACTAGTTGCAAAATATGCTTTGTGCGAGGTTCTTATAACTCAATATGCCTAACATCAACTAAATTCCCTCACGTTTAAAGGTTGTCCAGATTTCCCAGGCTGTTGCATGTTCGACACAGAAAATATTTCTTTCACTGACAATTCTTGAATGCTTTATGAGTACATTTTGCATGAAATTATTTTGTTATATCTTGAACACACAAAGGGGTTAATTCTTAAATCCTTTCTAATATCTACCTTCTGTGCAGATAACTTGTTACATGTTAAATACACAAAAGGCTTTCAAAAATATGAACTGGTGAATGTTCAGAAAGATACACTAACTATGTACATAATTTGATCAATTTTAAACACACAAATGGTCTCTCTTCACCATGAATTCTTGATTGTCTTCTAAGGGCATACTTCTTTTTGAAAGATTTCTTACATGTTGAACACACAAAAAGCTTTCACATACAATGGATTTTGGAATGTTCTTTAAGATATCTCAACTCTCGAAATGACTTGCCGCATGTTGAACACAGAAAAGGTCTTTCTTCACTATGAATTTTTGAATGTCTTACAAAATCTTTCTTCAATGTAAATGATTTGTTACATGTTGAACACACATATGGCTTCTCACCAGTATGAATTCTTAAATGTATTGTGAGATAAGACTTCCGTGCAAATGCTTTATTAAACTTTGTACACACATGGGGCCTCTCTCCAGTGTGAGTTCTCATATGTACTACATGAGTTGAATTATGTGCAAATGATTTGTTACATGTTGAACACACATATGGCTTCTCGCCACTGTGAATTCTTAAATGTTCTTTAAGATTATTCTTCTCTGCAAATGATTTGTTACACTTTGAACACACATAGGGCTTCTCCCCAGTATGAATTCTTATAGGTTTTATCAGATTATGCTTCCGTGCAAATGATTTGTTACACTGTGTACAAAGAAAGGATTCCTCTTCAACATGAATTTTTGAATGCCCTATAAGATAGTCCTTCCGTGCACAAGATTTGTGACATGTTGCACACTTGAAAGGCTTCTCAACACTATGAATTTTTTAATGGGCTTTAAGATACCTCAAGTCTTTAAATGACTTGTTGCATGTTGGGCACAGAAATGGTTTCCCTTCACAATGAATACTTAAATGTCTCGTAAGATTTCTCATTTCTACAAATGACTTGTTACATGTTGAACACACATGGAGCTCCTCTCCCGTATGAATTTTTAAATGCTTTTTAAGATATCCATTTTGTGCAAATGATTTGTCACACATTGAACACACAAAAGGCTTTCCCTCAGCACTATGAATTTTTGAATGTCTTTTAAGCCATGCCAACTCCCCAAAAGATTTGACGCATGTTGAACACAGAAAGTGTTTCTCTCCAGCATGAATTGTGAAATGTTTCCTAAGATCTTTTTTCTCTGCATACGATTTGTTACACTTCGAACATGAATAGGGCTTTTCTCCAGTATGAATTCTTGAATGTCTTCTAAGAGCTTCTTTCCGAGGAAATTATTTGTTGCAAGATGAACAAACAAAAGACTTTTCTGAATACATGTCACTATGCATGCATTCATGTTGAAAGTCACCTCTAATCAATGTGTAATGCAGTGAAAACCTAGAAGAAGATATATGTCACTATAGGCAATTTATCAACAGGATGTTTCAGAAAAGATGCAGAACTTTCACTCAGATTTACGTAACATTTCCTGATATACATAACATTCCATCGTTTTCTCAATAAATATTGCCTAATATCAACTATGACACAATACAGACCTATAAACGATTATCTTAAGTAAAAATGTAATCTGTGAAACAGAAACAATAATTTCAAGTATTGAGATATAATTAATCATCTGGTATATTTTCCAAAAGAAAAGTGTTCTATCAGTAGAAGGCAATATTAGTATTTTACAACCTTTAAGTTCAGATTAGGATAGTGGTCATGAAAATGACAGGGTGGTACTCAGATTATCTGATATTATTTTCTGATTTCCTACCTGGTCTTTGTTTTGCTTCTATGGGATAGGGTTTTTCAGACATCAAAATTAAACCCAGTGAAAATTTCCAGTGTTTTAATATCAAGTAAATAATTTAAAAGAAACATTTCTGACACAATTTAACATGAGAAAATTATTCAGGGTTGCCTCTGAAGTCAAATGGTGGAGGCTCTCTCTTTTTCAAAGCTGCATCTGACCCATGTCGGTTTGTGAATAGTTCTGATATATTTGGCACATGCGTGGTAATTACGTGCTGCATAAATAAATAAGAAATGTTGGACTATTTACAAAAAAGTATTATTGAGCTTACTTGCTAATTAATGGTGATGAGATGTGCTAAGCAAGTGATTTTTTTCTTCCCCCGGAACTTCGAGGGTTCTTTCTACTCATAGTAAGTGCATGGGTGCTCCTTGTGTGGCAATTTAACAATTTAAATACAATCATAATTCATGGTCACTGTTGTGATAATCTAAAGGTGGCAGTAAAAAGACAATAAATTACAAAAATTTGAATACAGGATGAACAGTGAGCCCCATTATATGTACTTCATGTACTGTAAGGCAGTGAGTATTCAACAAACGAAAGTCATTGGTATCTAATTCCTATTTTGGCAGGAATCAGGCATTTTTTCTCCCTTCTGTGAAATCCTTATTATCAGGATTTTTAGGTTATTTTATTCAGCAAAATAATTTTTCCAGCTGTGAAGTTGAAAAATATTGCGATTTTAGACACCCCAAAGTTTTATTGATCCGATTTTTGCAATTTTGATCTAAAATTTGTTTTCTAGTTGGGCTTTGAGCCTCCCCAGATTCGGTGGCATCCATGTGTGCTCTTGTCTTTTGAGGCTTTGTTATTTTTCTTGTTATATCTTTAGATACCCGACGGCCAACTGTTACCCAAGCATGTGATTGGCATTAACTTGTCAATATTATGTTGCTTAGAAGTGCAACAGAACCATACAGCTAAGTTTAGAATGAAGACAAAGAAAGTATGTTCAGCTACACAAAAGTACTGATGGGCAGTACACTTCAGTTTGCAATATCTCAATGAATGGGTGACTCAGATCACCCACACACATGCCTATTTGAAGGTTAATGGAAAATACGTAAATATAGAGGTTCAAAACACTGCCATTGACTAGATATTAAAATGTGTAATTTCATGTTTGCAGCACGAAACATCCATTGTTTGTTTAAAATTATTTATTTTCAACAGTGAGGAAACTTCTTTTTTTTAGTTTGCACACTTTGATTAGTTTGCAAAAGAAAAAAGAAAGAAATATAAATGAAAGGTAATTATAATATACTTCTCTTATTACTACACCCCACTCCAGCAGAGAAAAGTCAGAAGTGACACATATAAGTATTCCTGAAAATGTTACCTCATGTAAATTTAAAACTAAATGGATCATAGAACCTGGGACACCTGGCATTGTAGCATGATGTCCTGACCACTCCACCACGGATGCCGGCCTCAGATTTTAAAATTTCTCAAAAAAACAGTTTTTTTCAATTTTGCAAAACAACTTTTTCTTAGTATTGGGTACTCCTACAAATGCAATCCTGGTCTTGTTTCGAAGCTCCTTACATCTATTTTTTATATCCTATAGCATTGCCAATTCACATTGCAAAACAGAGTTTATATCATTCTTATTCAACGGAGTGGAGCATGGCAACACCACACACAGTGATATCCATTGAACTGTGGGCTGTCACCGCGAGTCAGGTGACTTCAAATACCTTTTTGAGCAGGCCTCATCTCCAGGAAGGTATCAACTCAGGGCAAGCTTCGCACCTACCAACCTGTGGGTTGAGAATGAGTCAAGAGGAAGATTTCAAATGCCTTTTCCTGCTCTCTCAAATATAGGCAATAGCTAGGCTGGAGAGTTCAATGAACAAACTGATCTCCAACTATGCACTGGTAATGGTTAGCTGGAGAGTTCGTATGAACAAACCAATCTCTAAAAGTTCGCACTAGTTCAGTGCATATGGTGTTGCTACGTACCACGTACATCTTTACTCCGTTCAATAAAAATCTGAATATAATCAGTTTCGCAATGTGAATTGACAATTGTAACCAGAAAATACATTTTGATCACATAGACAGAGTGAATAATCCAAATTAGAAAGAGAAGAAAAATAAAATCCTATCCAGTAAGTATTCCAGATAGGCAAGTGGTGTCATGAACTAAAAAGGTAGAGATCATTACTGTTTATGCCATGATGTATGAGGTATGCATATATTTATAGTATCTAGGGGCATGCATATTTCATTTTTGAATGTGAAATAACACATTGTAATGTTAATTATTCATGTTTCTAAGATGTGTGAGGTGCATTTTGCTATAATGTTTTGTCACGAAATGATGCGAAATGAACTGCATAATGCAAAATAAACTCTTCCACATGAAACTCACAATTTATTTACTCACACGGCACCTTCTGAGGTCTGAATAATCCTGTGAGTTGTGCAAACTATGGAAAATTGATTAATTCTGATGTAAATATTTAAGAAGCAAAAATGCCCCCTTTGCACAGGAATAAACTTGAACACTCTCATAACCACATTAATGTACTATTAGAATTGAAATGTTAATTTTGTGTAATAAGTAGGGCTGAGCTGATACCGATACAATTGTACTCTTTATCAGTATCGGTAAGAATCGGTTGAAAATTTTCCACCGTAGCCATTGTTTTTGAATCATTAGAACCGCGTCAAGAGCAACATGTGCCCTTTTCAAAAGTTTATTCACAAGTTTAGAAGATCTGCACATGGCTATTCCGAGAAATGCTGGACAAACCCTCACCATCCTGGGAAGCAGATGATTGACAAGATCAAAGAAATGGGCATGTGAAAGCTGGGACCAAAAATGTAACTGCCTGGTAAAGGCTGTGTGGAAATGAAATAAATCATTCATTTCCAATGCCTGCTCGCAAACTCGTGGACTAAGATGGTCAGTTTTAAAACAAGCATTTCTTTCATGCTGGGCTGTTCCCATGCCAGAGGATTACAAAGCTCTTGGGAAAGTTTTCTGTTTTCTTTTTTAATTCAAGCGGGGAGGGAGGGTTATGATTCAACAATTTCTTCATTACATATTCTCTTATGTGACTGTTGGTATCGACCGATATGGAAGCAACTTGTTTTTATTGCAAACAATAAGACAATGGGGAGCATAATACATGGAGAGCTAGCCAGACAAGCATTATTTTAATAACTATTTGAATATATATTTTGTCAATTTTCTCCCTTTCCAGGTTAACCAAAATGACAAGAATGAATGAAATTCAAGAGACACAACCCACCGAAAAAAAAAGTCTTCCAACATTTCAAAAATCTCTGTTTTGCATCCTCTGGGTCTACAGAGAGGTTCACAAAAAAAACAAAAAAACAAACAAAAAACTGTTTTTTTTATACTGAAATATGCCAAATTTCTGTACCGAAATCTTGAACTTATTCTGCACAAATATGTGGCTCCAGTAGTATCATATTGTACTTTCAGGACTGGAGTTTTCTGTAAGGAACACCATAATGAGGTTTAACTTTTCATAGGCTTTCATGGATTTTCCTCAATGTAAAATAGAAGGATAACATGTTGTAGGAAAACCACCACAATTTGTGGATACCATAAACGAAAAATAGGAGTTACGATTCTCAGGAACATAATGTTCAATGGTTGTATGGCATAGTCTAAGAATATGTTATGTGTGTGTGTGTGAAAATTACTAGTCAGCAAAAAATTGTTAGTTAAAACGCACATATTATTACTGATGAAAAAATGAACACAGCAATTTATCTTCTGCATAGTTTGCAACTTTGACCACTAGATGTGTCTCACTGAAAATAGCTGCAAGCTACTAGTGCTGGGGTCAGTTGGGTTTTTGGTGCTTGAATTCTCTCCACAATACCTTTGTCCACTGTTCCAGTAGTATATTGTAAAATGCACAGATATTACCAGGCAAAGTAACAATCACTAACTTAATTCACTTTTCTCTTGCATCATACATATCTTCACGAAGGAAAAAATTGTTGACACTAATCCAGATGCCGCAATTACGTTGTGGGTGTTTTGTTTCATTTCTTAATGACACTACATAAAACTTAGTGAGCGAACATCGAGCACCGAGTATGTACAATCAAATTAAAAACACTTCAACACTTTTCAACATAGTCTCTACCATGTTTAATGCAAGAGTGCCAGAGGTTTCACAAATGACCGGATTTTACAAAAAAAAAAAAAAAAAAAATCTTCTGACTGCATAACCATTCATGCACAAGATCTTTCACATCACCATTAGTGCAGAACTGCATGCCCTTCAGGAGGCCCAATGCATGATAATCAGCTGGTACTAGGTCCTGTAAATATGCAGGATGTGGTCGACAGTCCAAACAAACTTCTGTGATATTTTTGTTCTGTTGCCTGAGCTACGTGCGGCATTGCATTATTCTTCAGTGAGAGCAAAAGAGCTGAGCAAACCAAAACGTTTTGACTTGATTGCAGGTTTCAAGTGGTTCTCAGGCAGATCACAATATGACTCGCTATTAACACTGTATTCTCTGTTCATGTAACTTTCCAGGATTGGACCTTTAGAGTACAAGAAGAGTGTGTGCATTATGTTGCAGGCACACAGAGCAGTACAGAATTTCTTTGGTTTCAGCAATAGTGAATGCCTACACTTCTTGGTCTCTGGCATTCATCACCAGAGACTATACTCTTTACAAAAACATCTCCTTCAGTTTCATAACATTGTAGCAGTGTTTCAAACATCCACCCAATGTTCATGCAGTTTTGAGGTCGGTAGTTTTCGTACCCATCTAGTGGAAACTTTGTGGTACTGAATCATATCGTGAATTGTTGCCTGCTGATTTTCTGGGATCATTTGATCCATTGAAGCAATAGTGTATAGCATAGTCACAGTGTGTGGTAGACAGGAGCGAGCTGCTTCAATAAGTTGGCACTCCACTTTTAACTGTTTGCACCACTCAAGAACCTGTTGAACACACACACAGGAATGCCACACTGTCCCTGCATCATTCAATGGGATATTCCCAAGGGTCCCGGGTTCGAATCCTGGTCGGGCTTGGTTGTTTGTGAATGTCCATTCATCAATTTCATCATTTCATCACTCATCCCCATCTTCGGAAATTAGCCAAGAGGCACAAAACGCGAAGTAAAATAAACTAAATCAATCAATCAATCAATCGATGGGATATTTGCTGGTTTTGCACTCTGCATTACGCAAAAACGGATAAAAGCAAGCTGCTCCTCTGTGGGGCATGTCTCCCAGGGGTCGAGAATCTTTTGTGGCCCCTGACTTTACATTTCCCATCAGACCTCATGTGTTTGTCCACTTCTGTTCACAAAAAGTGGCACACTCATTTGAGTTGAAGTCCACCTTCATAGGTGATCATGTCTGGCAGTACAGCCGAAGTAAAGGTTCGGAAAGCAGCATCAGTCAGCAGTGTTGCTTACTATCAAACCACATGAAGGGAATTTGGTAACTCTCAGTCTCAAAGAAAAGATTACAGCGTAAATATTAACTTGAACTGTTTTTGTCTACAATCAAAGTAATATAAATGTGAAAAATTCGTGAAAAATATATTTTAAAAAATGAATTCTTTACGTTCGTGACGAAGTGGTTATCACAATGCGAGGGCCACGGGTTTGAATTTGACCTGAGCATAGGTGTTCTTTTTGAGTCTCTCTTGATCGTCGCAAGTAGCCAAAAATGGAAGAAATCAACATTAAATAACTAAAAACAAAAAAAGAATAAAAAATGCAATGAGAATAAGTGAGGTGGAAAAAGTGCTGTTGTAATTCATGAAAATTATGCAAAAATAAAAGGTAAAGTGCTCCCCTGTGCTTAGCACCATGAAGGTGTATAGGGGGTGTGGGGGTAACGCCCCACAAAATAACTTCTTTTTTTACTTTCGGAAAAAGTGTTTTCCTAGCCCGGAATAAGGCTTGAAGAATATATAAACTCCTTCCTCATCCACTTTGGCAAACAGAATCACTAAGTCGGCACTGATTATGTGATGCGAAAAATAATAGAAATCTGAAAGCAAGAAGAGTTTATGTCACAGCCAGGGGGGCACATAAGAAGAGATACCCCCCCAACACACATCCGTCATCCAGGCTATTAACAATAAGTCAATGGTTGTCCTCTCATTTAACCCTTATCCGGGCATCCAGACACTGTTGATTATATTTTTTGTCACATAC
The DNA here is from genome assembly GCF_977018435.1 of Lepisma saccharinum. Taxonomy (NCBI): domain Eukaryota; kingdom Metazoa; phylum Arthropoda; class Insecta; order Zygentoma; family Lepismatidae; genus Lepisma; species Lepisma saccharinum. The sequence goes on from NC_139245.1 coordinate 58,354,177, forward strand.
TTCAAACGATACTTCCTGCGAACATGATACTATTTTTTGACTTTGTTTGTTTCTCATTTCACAATATTTGACTTTGTTTGATAAAATAGGTCAGGCATAAAAAAAATATTTTTCATTTCACTTACGTAATGGGCAAGCAGTGTCTGTCGGACACAGTGTACAAATAAAAGTTGTAATATTACTTGAATATGTACTAACAAATGTTTAATCAAAAATAAAGTATTTAATAAGACATGACATTACATAAAAATATTATTAGCGATAAAATAGAAAAAATGAAAAATATATGAGCAAATAAAACAATTTCCTCACACTACCTTCCGGTCTAACATGTTTCATTTGCTATGCTGCCAAAATTACAACATGCAATTACGATGATGATGATGATGAATACAAGAATTATTGACATAACAATGATGTTTAGGTTAAATATCATGTTACTAGGTTGTTTCCACATAGATGAAACATAAAAATCTCGCATTAGAAGGGCAAGATCCATTTAAAACAATGCAGTGTCCGACAGGCATTGCTTGCCCAGACACGTTACAAAAATAGCTTGCCTGGATAAGGGTTAACAGGAAACTTGATTTTTTTTAAAATAAAAATTGTAAGGCTTTCCTCTTTTACACTTGCACGTTCGTTTCATAATATAAAATAGAGCACAAAAATATAATGTTGAATATTTATATATACAGAGCATTCACTGACATTCGCTACGAGACTCGGTGGTAAACGGTCCGGCATCAGCGCTTGTCTTTCCTGGTGAACGGGTCCACGACAGTCGGCTATTAAAATTACAGTGTTCATATTGTATACTAACCTTGACTACAGAAGGTGTTGAAAATGATGTCCCTCTGCTGCAACACATTCCTGGCATCTCCGAAGGAAATTGGCATTTACACGTGCAAGTTCGTCTACTGTAATTCTTCCAATTTTTTGTACAATACTCTCATTTAACTCATGGATGGTGTGCGGATTGTCTTTGTATACTTTATTTCCTCATTTTCTTTCCACATTTATTCAGAACTGACCCTGATACTCAAACTTTTTTACGGGGTTAAATAAGCGACTGTCGCGGACCCGTTCACTGGGAAAAACAAGCACTGACGACAGGTAGCTTGCCGCCGAGTCTCATAGCGAATAACAGGGAATGCTCTGTATATACAGGGTGGCTCAATAAGTCACTTAACACCCCCAGTACAAGGCCACTGCGGCATGGAACGTGAAAATGGCGATGACCAATAGTTGCCTGGCCAAGGGGGAACCACATGGACGTCACTCGCATGGTCAGCAGCCATCTTGATGTCCGCCATCTTGAAATCAACTTCAGAAGTTTAAATGGGAAGGGGGTCGTACGACATAATCAAAATTGGCTAGAATTTCACCAGGAAAACAACTGTGACATTTGTTTTCACCCAACTTTAATTGTTGCAGAGTTAACAATGCCACAAAGGTATGGCTCAAAAAGTCACTTAACATCCTCGGTACAAGGCCACTGCAGCGTGCAATGTGGAAATGGTGATGACCAATAGTCTGAATTCAACTTCAGAATTTTAAATGGGATGGGGGTTATATATCAAATCAAGCTAGAATTTCACGAGAAATGCAATGGTGAAGTTTTTTGCGACATATCTTTAACCAGTAAAAAGTTATAACTGAATTCTTGTACCAATTTGCTTTTTTTCGAGGTGCTAGAAAAATGCCTTAAAATTTATTTAGCACATCGGTAATGCATTGAGATCAAAGTGATGTCTAGGGAGAGAAGTTCGCATGCCATTGCATACAATTTTAATCGGATACATCCAAGAAGAGCTGCGCATTATGAGTGGTTGTCGCGAACAATTTACAGTGTGACGCTTCCATTGAATTAAAAGTCTTTCACAGTGACAAGGCTAATGTTTATGTTCATAAGGAAGTTCATAAACAGAATATGCGACCCTTGTCATCTGATAACTAACTTTGGACAGAAACTGCTTCACAACGTTCCCATGGTGTTCTGGTGTTCCTCCATATTGAAAAAAACTCTGTAAAAAGTACCTTCTTCCATAAGCAAGGATGGAAAAACCTGTTTATTTAACAAATCCAAGTAGCCCTAAGCATTTAAGGTTCCGTCGATGAAAAATTGACTAACCAATCGTGTTCCACACAGCACGCCACACCATTAACTTACCAGTACTAACCATTCAGCTTTGATCTGTCAAAAATGGGTTATCAGATAAAAAGCATTGAATATTCTGTTTATGAACTTCCTTATGAACATAAACATTAGCCTTGTCACTGTGAAGGACTTTCGCGACAACCACTCATAATGCACAGCTCTTCATGGATGTATCCGATTAAAATCTTGTGCAATGGCATGCAAACTTCTCTCCCTAGACATCACTTCGATCTTGATGCAATTAACAATGTGCTAAACAAATTTTAAGGCATTTTTCTAGCACTCGAAAAGGAGCAAATTGGTACAAGAATTCAGTCATAACTTTTTACTGGTTAAAGATACGTCGAAAAAACCTTCACCATTGCATTTCTCGTGAAATTCTAGCCTGATTTGATATATCATATAACCCCCATCCCATTTAAAATTCTGAAGTTGAATTCAAGATGGCGGACATCAAGATGGCCGCCGACCACACGGGTGGCGTCAATGTGGTTTCTCCCTTGGCCTGGCAACGATTGGTCATCACCATTTCCACGTTCCGTGCCGCAGTGGCCTTGTACTGGGAGTGTTAAGTGACTTATTCAGCCACCCTGTATATACCGCGTGAGGCTCCTAAAAATACCACCTGAAATAGCGAAGAAACCAGAAACAGTAGCAATGTGAGGTTTGCGGGAAACAATAATATCAAATGGGGCTCGTAAATCGGAGGTATGGGGTGGGTCGAAAAATATCGACAAATGGGGCATCTGGAGCAAAGTCATATTTTTTTTTAATGGAACGATATACAATAACATGCATAATATAAAAGAGCACGCAGAGAAACACAACGCCGTTGGTCTCATGCATCTACTGCACATAGGAACGAAGATATAGCCATGTGAAAATATGTAAACAAACTAACAAGTGGCCCACTTGACTGTCAGTACCACGGCATGTAAGACTTCTCAGGTGCCTGACAGAACTGCCTTTACGCAGAGCAAGTTTTGATAGCAGGTTCACGAGATCGTGTTAGTTCATAGCAAGCAGTCGTAGTGGTAAGAGCGAAGATTATGGTGTTCACAAACATAGAAAAAGCGGACATGATCCTGATTTATGGGGAATGCCGAAAGAATGCCTCAGAAGCCTACCGTGTGTACGCAGAGAGATATCCGGACAGACGACAGCCATCTCGACGTCTGTTTGGTAAGTTATTTATTAAATTAAGAGACACCGGAAGTGTAACACCACGAGCACGTGTGCGGAACAAGCCAACTACAGGTGAGGCAGGTGCAACAAATGTTCTCGCCGCTGTTGCTGTGAATCCGCACGTTAGCTCCTGTGAAATTGCCAGGGATGCTGGGATGAGTCAGCGAAGTGTATTGCACATTCTGCACACACACAAGTTTCACCCATATCATATCTCCCTCCATCAGGAACTTCACGGGAATGATTTTGTGGACCGTGTTTGGTTTTGCACATGGATGTTACGACACGACACACCCGATTTGTCACGTATCCTCTTCACTGACGAGGCAACTTTTACCAATCATGGAAATGTCAACCTAAGGAACATGCACTATTGGTCGGTGACAAATCCACATTGTCTTCGCCAAGTGGAATGCCAGCGCCCATGGAGTGTGAACGTGTGGTGTGGTATAGTGGGTGAACATCTCATTGGCCCTTTTTTTATACAAGGGACACTGAATGCTGACCGATACATACAGTTTTTACAACATGAACTGCCTGTACTATTGGAGGACATACCACTTCAGACAAGGAGGGAAATGTGGTACCAACATGATGGGTGCCCAGCTCACAGTGTAAGACGCGCTACAGCATGTGTGGAAAATACATTTCCAAATCGTTGGATTGGATGTGGAGGGCCTGTCAAATGGCCGGCTCGTTCCCCAGATTTGACACCATTAGACTTTTTCCTGTGGGGAAAGCTGAAGGACATTGTCTACCGGGATGTGCCAACAACTCCAGAGGATATGCAACACCGCATTACTGCAGCCTGTAGGGACATTCCCTATGAGATGCTACATTCTGTGCAACGATCTTTGCGTGGGCGCCTCGTTGCCTGTATCGCAGCTGACGGCCACCAATTTGAACACACACTTTGACAGGTTTTCGCTTCTTACGCAGTGGTTCTTCGACATACTGTCATGGTCATTTGCATTATGCTGTAACACTGTCAAATACGTGGAGCTGACGATGTCTACTGTATTTTTTCTTCCTTTAAGGCGATCTCCTACCCCGGCGAAGGTCTGAGCATTTGCTATGTTTTCGGTATTTTGGTCACGATTATCTCGAGAACCAGTCGACAAAAATTTTCCAAATTTTGATTGAACACTGAGAAAGGATGTTTCTAGAGACCCACTGATTAATATTTTCATTTTTTGCATCAACGTCCCGAAAATTAATTAATTCATTTTACTCTATTTTCACTTTTCTTGACACAGCAACCCTGCAGAGCCCAGTCGCCTGGCTCTTCACGGACCCTCGTTCACGACTAATGAGCCGGGAGGAGAAGGGAGGGAGGCCCGAGGATAACTCACCAGATGTTTTCGAGCTGTAGAAATCTGCTTCAGGTATAAATATCCGGGGAGGAAAGCTCTCGGAAGATTTAACTGAGTATTTTTGAAATTATAGGGCTAACTTGAAAATGGACAAAAGAAAGTGTTCAGGAATGCGAATAGAATCAGCACAGATATATATTCACTTAGTCCGGAGTATGACATTTCTCGAAGTACCGGGATGGCGAAAGTATGCTGTAAAGCATTGCTGTTCTCAAGGAGGGGTTGAGGGCAGCATATTCCCCAGTATCTCAGATGTCAAGAAGAGAAATAAATTACACAATGTCCATTTCAAGAATATTTCGGCAAAAATAAAGCGCAGGTTAAGTAGTTCATGAATATCTGGATAATGAACTTATAACAATTGTATAGATCAGTCTCCCACCCCATCCATGACCAATAGCGCGTCACCCCCTTAGATCATGCCATAATTCCCATAAAGTATTTTATTGCGACAATCTCCTATTACTGAAAGTCATTTTTTAAGATTTACTGAATAATTTACTTGATCTGCCCCTTCTCCAAATTATTCCTTTTCTTCATCTTGGAACCAATTATAGTGAGTTGAATTAATTACTAATCAAGTATGTTCCTCTCCGCCTCATCGCACACATTGCACAACGATGTCCTTTTTATACATATATTTTAGAAAAATATATTGAATTTTATGATAGTGAAAGGAAAAATATTCCTCACCAAGAATTTAGATGGGGCGGTCTGCGTCATTATCCCCTCACGCGCGAAGCGCCTAATAATCCGGGAGGAGGGGGAGACCCAAGAGAATAAAACCCAGATGCACTCGACCTGAATGCAACCGGTTTCGGGTATATGTAACAGGGGAAAGACCCCTCAAGTTCAATCTTGGTATTTCTTTTACTAAATTGTGGACGGGAAGTTTCGGAGCAAACGTTTGATGAATAGAAACAGAATAATCGCAGATAGTGTATATTCGTTTAGTGTGGAATATGAAATTACTGTGCTGCAAACAGTGCCTCCGGCAAGGAGGGGCTGCGGGCGGCGGCATATTCCCAAGAATACAGATCAATTGCGCTAAATCAATTTCAATTTCAAGAATATTTCAACAACGACCAATATATTGTTTTGTTCCCTGGTGGAGGATTCTTCCCGATGGCACATTGTTAGCTTCATCGCCTTGTAATCAAGGCGTCCCTGGTTTAATAACCGGTGGAGACACATAGTAGTTCGGATCCCACTTTAAGCTGTAGGCCCAGTCCCGATTAGCTTTACTATGCATAAAATGCAATTAAATCAATGTTTCATGGTCGCAAGAGTGTAAAACATCTGAGTCACATAAAATATAACGTTTAGCTTGAATTAACAGTGTTACCTTCTCAAAGCATTTAAATAGAAATGGCATATGCATGGTTTCGTTACACATTCCAACTTTAGGCCAAAACCTAAATAGTTTTACTAAATTAAAAAAAAAATACTCTCAAAAGAGGAACACTGAAAAATTTGTTTAAAAGCAGATTTTCATGCCCCAAATATCGTACTAACAATAATATTACATACGCGTGTATGCATAATCACACAATAGCAGTAAAGTGGAAAATAAAATACGAAAATTGTATTTATTTTAACTCCATAAGTGTGTTATGTATTATGTATCTGCATGTCTGTGTTAACTTATATTTCTGTTATTGGCCTGCAACCGTGGCGGAGTGGTTGGCACAGCGCTCTACGACGCCATGGGTCCTGGGTTCGAATCCCGGCCTGAGCATGGATGTTCTTTGTGATTGTGCCTTCATCAATTTCACAATATCATCACTCATCCTCATTTTCGCGATTAGCCAAAACTGGATTAAAAGCGACGCGAAATAACAAGAAATCAAAATGATCCGTAAATATGTTTCATGCTTCAGGACGTACTGGTAACCTTCATTTTTCACCCCCTGGAAGTTTTTTTGCCCTAGTCCATGTCTATGCAAGAATACGTTTATTTACGAATACGACAATTCTATTTATTACGTAAGGCATTATACAATATACCCCGAGGAAATATCATTATTTACGAGATTTTTTTCTCTCAGAAGATGTAAAATTGGGTTTTCATGTTGTTGTTTTTCCGTGAAGCACTGTTCTTCCGTCGAGTAGCTAATCTGGAGTACGTACATTTAAATCTTCTTACACATCTCACTATGTCCGAACAAACTGTCGTACAACATGATTTTTACTCGCCAAAAGTCGTACCATTTGTTTTTATTGCGCTTTCTGTCCTGCTAAGACAAGCAGAATGTCCTATTGCGCATGAAATACATATATAACAGCGATGTACGTAACGTATCTAACCGTTATGGCCAGGGTTATGTCTGTCCGGTTGTCCCTATGCTAAAACATAGCACCAGCTATCGTAAGGCACAACCAACACCCCCCCCCCCCCCAGCTATCAATTTTCTCTTGGGACCTTGAATATATGTGTACGACAGAAACACACTATTAGATTGTAGTAGAAAAGGTCATATGGTTCAAGAATAGTAGAATTTGATTACAAGTAGCAAGAATGATTTCGAAGGATTTAAATTTGAAACAGATTTTCGTAGTGATTAATTCTGCATAGGTATAATAGTTCTGCAGTTGTGATGAAAAGATCTAGTATTGAAATGCAAATTGGAAGCCCTTTTAATACTAATCTTTTCATCACGATTTCCCTCTATTGATCGCTCTTCGGTCTGATTTTCCGTGTGACTATGATATGTACCGCGATTCCATGTAACACTTTCCTAGTCTTCCACGTTCATGACAAACATGCCGCTCTCAATATAGCAACTGCTACCGATATTTTCATTTGATACTACAAAATTTATGAGGATAATCCGAGCTTTTTCTCTTGGAAAGATCGACATCTACCATTTATTCCCGGCCGGTCATTCACGCCAAAAATAGTTTAGGCCTAGAGGCCATACCAGATGCGCTGTCCAGTTGAGCGATCATATTTCACGGCATGGTCCACTGCGTTCTTTCACCTCGTGTCAGTTCAAATGTGTGTGATCTTCCTTTGAGACAAGTGTTTCGGAAAGCAGTGTCTGTCGAAGATTTGTAAAATGAAAAGTGGCGACGATATCAGCAGAAAGAGGAAACGGTGCTACAGTTACGGAATCTTTGCGAAGAATATTACAATAATAAGGTTGACATTGGAAAGGACAAGGTTACGGATATTGAACGACTTACCAGAGAACAATCAACTTGCAAACAATGGAAAGCAGAAAGACGGATCAGAGTAACTGCCTCAAACATAAAGAAATAGCTTGTAGACGAGCAGGCACTTCAACATCGCCACTCGTCAGAAATTTATTATATCCACCATTCCTCTCTGGTAATTCTATAGCTTGGGGTAAAGCCAACGAACCAATTGCCAAAGAGCAATATGAACAAAAGTTTTCAGTCTCCATAAAAAATTGTGGCCTATGCATCGACGAATTCCATCCATTTCTTGCAGCATCCCCCGATGGAGTAGTCACATGCAATCAAAATTCCTATCTCATAGAAATAAAATGTCCACATGCAGCCCGTTATTGGAAGACCATTGCTGAGGCCGCCCAAAACATCAAGAGTTTTCCACTATCTGTTAGCAACAGTGGTGATTTATATCTTCCCAGAAACCATCAATATTTTTACCAAATTCAAACACAGTTACAGTGTTGCAACATGGAAAGATGTGATTTAGTGCTGTATATCCCTAGTGATTTGAAAGTTCTGACCATAACTAGAGATAGAGATTTCATGCGACAGATTATGGACAAGTTGCAAAGATTCTACAATGAATGCTTGCTGCCGGAAATTGTAGATTCTCGTGTAGAACGAGGATTACAAATCCGCGAACTAAAAACGAATGTAGTACAAACTGAGAAGAGACAAGAAAATAGCTGAACCTTGCAAGTTTTCAGTTCTTCCTATTTTAGGAACCTTTATGTCAAGTGAATAATTCAAAATGAATTTTATAGACTACACAAACTGTTAAATTCCATCAGAACTATGACATGTAGTCTGCAATATGTATATTTGTGTTTATTTGTGTGTTATAGTGTGTAATGAATTGTTCGGAAAGAGCCACGGAACTGCCTATTGCCATTTCACGAACATTTATATGAAGTAAATAATTTAAAATGAATTTTATAGACTACACAAAGTGTTAAATTCCATCAGAACTAGGACATATAGTCTTCAATATGTATATTTGTGTTTATTTGTGTGTTATAGTGTGTAATGAATTGTTCGGAAAGGGCCATGAAACTGCCCATTGCCATTTTACGAACATTTAGCTATATGAAGTAAATAATTTAAAATGAATTTTATAGATTACACAAACTGTTAAATTCCATCAGAACTATGACATGTAGTCTGCAATATGTATATTTGTGTTTGCTTGTGTTTATTTGTGTTATAGTATGTAATGAATTATTCAAAAAGAGCCATGAAACTGACTCTTGCCATTTTACGAACCTTTATCTGAATTAAATTAATTCTATAGACTACACAAACTCGTTCCCTCATAACTATGACATGTAGTCTGCAATATGTATATTGTGTTTGTTTGTGTTTATTTGTGTACTATAGTGTGTAATGAATTGTATGGAAAGAGCCATGAAACTGTCCTTTGCCATTTTACGAACATTTATATGAAGTAAATAATTGAAAATGAATTTTATAGATTACACAAACTGTTCAATTCCAACCGAACTATGTCATGTAGGCTGTGACACACACACATATTTATGGGTGTCGGAACCAGAAAACAGAGGCGATGAATTTGATGGTCTGGCTGATCATGCGTCACCCAATTAAAAAGGCAATGTGGCAGGCCCTGGCCCATAGCTGTCGCACCATCGAGTTTACATATGTCTGTAGTTTTAGTTTCTGTGTGTGTGTCGGATTACGTTTATTCATCTTCCAAACCTTTGGAAAGCACTCGGCGGGAGAAACATGATACTTCGGTGGTGATTCTCGGAATTTGACCCCAGCTGGCAGGCCCTTCCAGTTTCTCCACCGCTGGAAACCGGCGATCTAGGAGGGAAAATGCCAGAAGTAAACAATAATAGCTGCAGAAAACAGATCGAGGTTGAGAAAAAGGATTTCTGATGTTTTACAGTCTTGCAAGAGCCGAAGTGGTCTATTTTGTCTACCCCCGTCGCGAACCTGTGAATGCAGCGCGCTGTGACGCCAGAGTCCCGGGTTCAAATCCCAGTTCGGACATGGATGTTTGTGATTGTTTGTCCTCAATGAACAAGTCGAGATTTGACATCAATTGAGATGAGTTTTGTGTGAGGAAAGCTGCCCCTTAGGGGCTTCACTTTAATAAAAATAAAATAAAAAGGATCTGACTGCCATGCGAAAGACCCGGGTTTGATTTCCGGGTAGGTGATCTAAGGTTGGAGTTTTTCCGGCCTTGTACCCGTATAAAGCGGCTCTGGGGCTGCCCCAGCCTCAAATCAATGGGTACCTGGGGGGGGGCTGAAAGCTGCAGTAGTATGGGGCTGATCACCACCTCCAAAATGGTCCAGTTCGAGAATGTGTGGGGCCCTATCCCCACATCCTCTAAATGTGCCTTCATGCCACAGTGGTACGCACAGGTAACTTTATCTTTTTATAGTGTTTGCAATGGAATTGAAATATTAAAATATTATACTGGCATAAATAGGCTACTTGTATTTTGTGCATGAAATGTTTCATTGCATTAGTGATAAGAGCTTTCGAAATGATTGATTTAATAGTTAATTGGTTCTAATGTAGCCATTATGTAAAATTCATACATCCACAACCCGAAATCCGGACAGTCGGGCCGTCCTGCGTGCGAAGTGATTAGCATAGCGTGCTAAAACGCCGGGTGTCCTGGGTTCGAATCCCGGCCACGGCGTAGAAGTTTTTTTTGTGAGTTGCCGTTCAACAATTTCATCTAATACGCATTCTTCATTATTTTTGCAATTATCCAAGTATCAGAAAGCGACGAATAATAACAAAATTAATCAGTCAATCAACAGACACTCGGTTCTAGGATCAGATCCAGGTACCCGGTTCCACCGAACTTTATATTGTTTGCCATCTCTAGTATATACGTATGTAATCATGTATTATTTATACGCGGATCTTCCCGATGCCGTAGTGGTTACGTCGTCGTCTTGTAATCAAGGAATCCCGAGGTCGATACCCGGTGCAGGCACATTGTGGTTCGGACTCCACTTTAAACTGTAGGTCCAGCCCTGGCTAGCCTTTCTGTGCATAAAACAAATTTAAAAACAAACTCTACATTTATTTATGCATATATAGTATGGTCCGTTATCTACATTTATAATGGAAGAATAGTGTGTTTTACAATAATAAAAATAATGTAGTAACCAGCCCTGTTACGGAAACGCCACTGCTTTAGAAACATATTTGTCTCTCATACTCAAACTCTCGGACCAAATTCCAACTTCATATTTTTCTTGGTCCGGAACACACTTCACCAATTTCATGCCACCACTTCCAGTCCATAATTTAAAAGCTACCCAGTTAAAAGCCAAAAGACAGGTTGCTTTCTTTTCATCTTCTAAACCTGTTGTGTGTTGGGGCGAAACCACCCGCCGTGTTCCAAACCCTCTTTCTACAAGGTCATTAGGCAACCCCGAGCAGCTGCAGTGAACCTGCCGGCCGGCAACAGGGTTGCCCTGTCAAGAAAAGTGAAAAAAAGTCTGATATTTCACAAATAAAATGAATTAATTAATTATGGGGACGTTGATGCAGAAAATGAAAATATCGATCAGTGGTTCTCTAGAAACATCCTTTCTCAGCGTTCAGTTAAAATTTGAAAATTATCTGTCTACTGGTTCTCGAGATAATCGTGACTAAATTTACGCCCATAAGCTTACATGGAAAATTGCTCAAACCTTCGCCGGGGTAGGAGATCGCCTTAACACGTTCTGTCTTCATCTTGTCCAATGGCTTCCGACATCTCATACTTGTACATGCCGTGGTACTGACGGTCCAGTGGGCCACTTGTTAGTTTGTTTACATATTTTCACATGGCTATATCTTCGTTCCTATGTGCAGTAGATGCATGAGACCAACGGCGTTGTGTTTCTCTGCGTGCTCTTTTATATTATGCATGTTATTGTATATCGTTCCATTAAAAAAAAATATGACAAAAAATATGATATGCAGCCTGAAACTTTGTTATTCTTTGTGTGCCATTAAGAAAATATGTATTTAAGCTATTACTCATTCAGAGAATATGACTTACTCGAGACTACTTGAAATTTAGATTTTTTTTAGTTGCTGCTAAGCCTCGATATTTACAACAAGTGCTAAAATTGAAAATTGTTGTGTGATAAAACACCGCTAATATTCTCAAGAAGAAAACCACTGAAATTAAATGAGTAAGTTGTGAGGAACATCAGCAGATATATTTTAAGGTGTTCCATCATTCATGTGTCCCTCTCCTCATTTTAGATATTTACAAGTGACCCACTCGATGAATGCTCGCACCATAAGAGTAATTGTCAGATGGGAAGGAAAAAAGACTGGTCCAAATTGTAAAGTAAAGACGTGCGCAGATTGTAAATGTTATTATTAGAAACAAACAGAATTAATCATTAACTACAATTATTTACCTAAACATCACTCATATTACACTTAGAATAGAGCTGTAAAATATGTCTTTTGGATAATTAGCTCTATGAATTATTATTCTTACATTATACTTATTATAGTTCTGCTTTCGAGGTGCAATGTTCAGCAGAACAGCTGAATCTGGACTGTAATCTAATATAAATAGCAATACAACAGTTGAGGTCTTGACAGATGAAAGGGACAAATATGTCATTTCCATTCACATTATACTAGGTAATGTTTCTAGTAACTTATCGTATGAATTGGTTTTGAGTAAATTCGACGTTCATGTCTGTTGGCTTTTGTGGGAGCGGGTTTGGACTGCCAAGATCAAGAATTCGCAGTGTTCGAGTAAGATAAGCACCAGTCACTTGAACCTGTCACTCTAGCTGTTTCTTCTCTGCGACCAAGAAGCAGAAATGATTCATGCTCTGGTATAAATTGACAGACTTCTAGGGTCATGAGTTTGAACCTTGCCAGGATCAGATTTTTTTTTTTACTTACGCAGTAAACAGTGAAGTGTAACAAGATTTGAAAGTAGATTTTGATATTTCGGTTTATTTTGACCGTCGATGTATATGTAATTTCGAAATCTGCCAACTTTCAATTCAATAGCAAACATTCAGATGTAAAGAACTATAGTGCTAACTAATGGGAAACCTATATTTCTGAGCTTTTACAGGAGGTTACATAGAGAAGGAAAAATATACATTTATTTCAAATCTCTCTTGATTTTCACAGGGATATGGTTGCAAGTGAGATCCGAACCACTATGTGCCTGCCACTTGCTATCAAAACCAGAGCCACTCTATTCCAAGGGAACTAATTTACAACTCACCACATCACATGTCAGGAAATTTATCAATTCTTAATTTAGTCACGATTAAGCTGGGGAACTATAAAATTAACTGTCCAAACAAAAATAAATTAAATTAATAATTTTCCAACAACATAAAAATGAAATAGTCCACATGCCTAGATAAAAAAGAGAGGCAAATTTTCCATCATGTTCATGAATTACATAGTCACCGAATATAGTGCTTTCCTTTTATACAATCACTACTAGAAAGCAATTTTGGTCGATAATTTTAGTTAACAGTATTTTTTATTATTATTAGTAATAACCTCTGCAACCGGAACAAATTATATTCCTTGACATTTACAAAATTACAGATTTAGAAGAGAGGGTTGATCTAAACACTTACTCGTGCACTATGAAATAACGCAAGCAGCTAATCATCCAAAAGACATATTTTACAGCTCTATTCTAATTGTCATGTTTAGGTAAATAATTGTAGTTAATGATTAATTCTGTTTGTTTCTAATAATAACATTTACAATCTGCGCACGTCTTTACTTTACAATTTGGACCAGGCTTTTTTTCCTTCCCATCTGACAATTACTCTTATGGTGCGAGCATTCATCGAGTGGGTCACTTGTAAATATCTAAAATGAGGAGAGGGACACGTGAATGATGGAACACCTTAAAATATATCTGGTAATGTTCCTCACAACTTACTCATTTAATTTCAGTGGTTTTCTTCTTGAGAATATTAACGGTGTTTTATCACACAACAATTTTCAATTTTAGCACTTGTTGTAAATATCGAGGCTTAGCAGCAACTAAAAAAATCTAAATTTCAAGTAGTCTCTAGTAACAGTCAAATTCTCTGAATGAGTAATAGCTTAAATACATATTTTCTTAATGGCACACAAAGAATAACAAAGTTTCAGGCTGCAATTGGTGTGACAATACAATACATTATGTAGCCCCCATTTGGTAATAGAAAATATTTTGGAGATGCAGGGAATCGAACCTAGGATTTCCGCTTGCAAAGCTGATACGTATCCAACTTAGACACAAGCCACGGTGCTGTAAACTTGCTTTTCAAGTAATTTGTCTTTATTGCTTCATCTTTTGCTGCTGACCTGCAAAAGTATAAATTCTCTTCTCACTGATTATATTCATTTGCAGCCAATATGCTTCATCTCATGACGTCTCTTTAATGTACACGCATCATCCCCAACTCATCAAAATCAGGCACACACTACACTCTCTTCCCCATTCTCCAGTGATCCTGAAACCAAAAACATATTTCCCGACAAGCCCAGAGTGGTTTTCAAATGCCCCCCCCCCAACCTCCAAAACATCCTGGTCCAAAACACTTCTTCACCACACAACCAACAACGCCCTGCCCATAAATGCAACCACCCTAGGTGCAAAACCTGCCCCATCCTCATTACCTCTCACACCCTTGAGGTGCACACGGCCACTGGCAAATTTACCCTCCACCCCAAAGGGACCTGCCATGCCTCAACCCTGACTTACATCCTCACCTGCAACATCTGTGGTGATTTTTAGCTGGGAGAAACATCAACTGCCCTAAACCTCAGCATAAATAACCACCGCTCCTCCACCCACAACCTGAACTTCACTGTCGCCGTCCATACCAACCACCACAATATCCCTTTCAATGACAGCTTCCGACTAGCGATCATCCATCTCTTGCCCAACCAGCCAACACTTCTGTTCGCAAAAGATATAAGAGGGGGCCTATATATCAGCCATGAGTGCAACCACTCCACCTGGCCTGAAGAAGGCCACCCAGTAACTCTCCCACCTCATCCGATGCTCCCTTCCAACCCATACCACCACCCTCCCAAACCATCCCGCCCACTCACAGTTTTTGACGAGCCTGATGACGAAACAATGCTTTTCCGTTCTATGCACCTCTTCTTCTTTGATCGGTACCTGACAATTCTTCAGGGCTACAACTTGTGGTTCCATCTCTTTCTTCTTACTCTGAAGATGCAACGATATAGTTAGTGAAAATTCAAATTTTTTCCACTGTCTGGTGAATGTTTCTTTCTCCTCCTCTGATTCTATATATGTATATATATATTAAAAATATTCACCACTCCATTTTTGTGCTCCATTTTATATTACGATACCAATGTGCAAGTGTAAAAAGAGGAAAGCCTGACAATTTTTATTCTAAAAAAAAATAATTTACTGTTAAATGAGAGGACCTCATTGACTTATTGTTAATTGTCTGGATGACTGACGTGGAGGGGGGGGGGGGAAGGGTACCTCCTCTCATGTGCCTCACTGGCTGTGACATAAACTCTTCTTGCTTTGGATTTCTATTATTTTTCCCATCGCATATTCAATGCCGACTTTGATATTCTGTTTGCCAAAGTGGATGAGGAAGGAGTTTATATATTCCTCATAGTCTGTGAGCCAGGACCTCAAATTTAGGTGATCGGTACCACTCGCGGGAATGGGTTCTCATATGATTTTCTTTCAAGGTGTGGATGCCAGAACTGGAAAATGTGTGATAGCATCTCATAACTCTTTGCTTTTTAAATAATATTATTGAATTAGTAACCACAGTCAAAAAATAATGGTTTTTCATTTTTTTTATAAAAAGCATATAAATTGATCACAATATTTCAATAAATAAATTTAATTTCATCAGACTTATTAAATTCAATGTTATTTTATAATAATTATAACTAATAAGTGTAACAATATTAATATAATCCTTACAATACTAATAAAACTTTATTATATTGCTTATACACTGACATAGATTAAATACATAAGTTTCACTTACAATTTCCAATAAAAATAGTGGCTAAATCTTAAGTACACAAGTAAGTTATAATTTAACATAAACAAGATTTTGTTATATCATCATCTTCTGAATAGATTTCATCACTTATTGATTATCACAAGGGTGGTCTGCACTTCTCAGTGCAACTGATGTTATTTAGACAGAAGACGCAGTTTGTAGTTTCTAATGAAGTGGTTGATTGATTTATGTGGTGTTTCAAATCCACCTTATACACAGTAAGCCTAGTTGGGACTGAACCTACAGTTTAAAGTGGGATCCTAACCTCTATGTGCCTCTACCGAGTATCGAACCTGGAACCCCTTCATTACAAGGTGGTGATGATACCACTGCACCATCGGGGAGACAGTTTCTAATGAGTTGCAAGCTAGTAGATCTAATAGAGTTTAAGATGCTGGCTGCCATTCCATCCAATCCATTACCAGCTCCTCTGCTCCATCGTGTTTTTTTTCAATGTCCACATTCTCCCACTTGGACTAGGATACATGGTCATTCAGAAGACATCTCTTGCTTATAGCGGATTGATAATTGCACGTTAAGGCTCGGCTGGACCTTTGGCACCCGAATGGGCGAATGTTTTTCAAGAAATCTGCTGTGATATTCAAAAATATGAAAAATTACATCAGCTTAGAATTGCTTGTAGTTTCGTGATTACGTAAGTCTATTAAACTATTGATAATATCTAGACAACAGTGAAAGAAAACTACACGAAAATTCACGTCAATGCTCTAGAAGCAATTTTAATCTGATGTATTTTTTCATATTTTGGAATATCACAGCAGTTTTTCAAATGGAGAGGATTTTTTGAAAAAAATCGCCCATTCGGGTGCCAAAGGTCCAGCCGAGCCTTAAGCATGTTTCTTGCAAGTAGATCAATGTCTATCTCACCCTTCTTTACACAGAACACACGACATGTCATGTCATTCACACAATGTACGGAAGATTTTGGAGTATACAGTAAGCACGAGAACTACAGTTTGCCCATTACTATTTCTTTGAAATCTCATTCATCTTCGAGGGTGCGAAAATATTTCCCATGTTTGTCTGTTGGCAGGAAGGATTTACTTTTCCTTTTCCTTTTCCTGCAAATGCGCATGGAGACTTATCATATCTCGACAAACATTTTGAATAAGAAATGAACCTATTTTCTTAATGTCAAGAACCCACATGGGTGTTTTAGTACTATATTTCAGAAAGAATTAAACCATGATTCTTTCATCGAATCTCAAACACACAATATGCACATCTGTGTCATCTGAGCCTCTCATTACCGATTCATAACCCTCATTAGCAGCGGCAGTATTCACCAAAAAATTACCATCCCTTCTTCATGTTTACTGTTGAGATTGAGCACTTTGGGGCTCCCTTCAGATGTGATTTTCCATCATTTATCTCCACAGTTCGCGAAGTGTTTTATTCAAAACATTTACAAAATGCTTTGGTTTCCTACATTCGTTAACAAGAAATGCAATTAGAGTTGTTTTATTCATTACGTGACTTATGAATTTCCTTCACTTTCTGACAATCTGGGATGATGAGATGCTCTGTGACTGATGCCCGAATTCTTCCCATGTGATTATCCTTTCGGTGTTCTTTATAGACGTCTCATTGTACGTATCAAACAGACATCGATTCTTGGAGTAGTATTTCCTTCTGGAAAGCAATGGACAAGACAGATAGACCTCGCCAAAGTTTGACTCCTCTTCTTTTACTCTCTGAATAAGAGCCATACCATCAATCACCATGGCTGAATTTCCAGATATTACCTCAGGGTGAATAACATTTTTCTGCAAGTATGTTTCTGAAGCCAATGATAATGGTTCTAAGAGAAAGCCCATTTGAAGATTCTGATTCTGTGCTGTCACAATAATTCGACCAAATAGTGTCTTGTCTGATCCACCGCCTTCTTCTTGGATCAAGAGAGGAACGGAAACCATGTACTTGCTTATGCAACTGAAAGAACATTCAGAGAACAGATACAGTAGAGTACGGATCAGTACAGGTAACAAAAAGGTCCTACAGTCGCTTGAACCAATGCTCACATGATGTGCGTCACTATAGAGCAATGTGTGTACCAATAGAACAGCTCCGAAACAAACATAGTCACAGCAGTAACTCACCCCTAGTATGGTGGGTTATCTTGAACGGCCAACACCGCTACACATGTGTGGCATGGACTCGATGAGGTTATCGATGAGAGCTTGGAGGATTCCTCGCCACTCTTCACTTTGAGCAATTTCAGCTCTGGAAGAGTTGAGGGAGGTGTCATCCTACCAAGAATGTGTCTGCCAAGTGCATCCCAGACATTCTCTACGGGATTTAAGTCCAGTAATCACGCTGGGCACTCCATACACTCTATTCTCTCGTCCTCTGACACATTGTGCACTAACAGAACTCTGTGAGGACGAGCATTATCACCGATGGAAAGGAAACGATCACCTATTGCATTTGCGCACGGCATGGCAAGAGGTCTGAGGTTCTCGTCTCCATATCTAAGGGCCGTCAAATTGCCATTTTGGATGAAGTGGAGGTCCGTACATCCCACAATTTTGATTCCAACCCACACCATCAGTCCACCACCTCCATTTTAGAATGTTTCTTGAACACAGGGTTATAGCGTGTTCCACATTCCCTTCAGATTAGGCACGTCTATTGTAAGGCTAGGGGCTGAATCGCGACTCATCGGAGAACACCTCTCAACCCTATTCATGGTGGCCCCAATTACGATGTTCCTCAACCAAGTTTCTACAGATTGAAAGCTGTAAGGTCATGGAACACACACACACCATGAGTATATATGCACAGAAGCCATCTTTAAGAATGCGATTGCAGACAGTTTCAGATGACATCTGCGCCCTATTGATGTGAGAATGGCATGTTATAGCTTCGTTGAATTCTGCTGTCTGTTCCATCAGTTGTTAACAAGAGGTACCTTATGTCGCTTGAGGTTGTTGTTCGCCGACCCCCTTGACCTTGCCTTCGTCGCACATTACTCGTTGTTGGAACCGAATCTACAGGTGAGAAAAGGCATTTTGAGACACTCCAAGGGCTACAGATACCTCTCGCTGTCTGTTCAGTTTTCATCCTACCTATGGCTCTCCACGCAATTGACTCAGGTAAATCGCACCTCAGAGGCATTGTACCACTTACTCATGTTCCTCAATGAACTCTTACACTGTCCTTGGACTGCTACTGTCATTCTGACAGCTTCAGACTTCAGTTGTTAATTCAGAGATATCAGCATTAATGATGGACAAATAGACAATTGACTCCAATGATAGTGTTAAATACCATCCAACTTGTCAATTAAATTATTAAAATATTAATTAGTGTTATTATTATAATCTTAATTATTATCATTATTATTAATTTATATCAAAATTAGTGAAATTGTCATTTCTAATAGTAAAAGTCAAAATATTAAAAATTATCACAACTTTCCATTTACATCAAGGTTATCTGGAAGCTGGATTGATAACACACAGAAGGCAAAGAGTTATGACATGCTATCACATATTTTCCATCTATTGGCATCCAAACCTTACCAAAAAATCATATTAGAAGGATGCACACTTAGATTTTGATTCAGTATATCTGAGCTATCATCTTCTCAAATGTATACGTAATAAGTCTCAAAGGTCCTTGTTTCAGTTTCATTAGGTCTCAAATCAACAGTTTGAATATGTATTCAAATATGTATTTTTGAACTAAATAGCAAAAAATTGTTATCATCCCATTGGTGAGGTTGCAGTTCGCATGTGGTGATGCAAAAATTTGTTTGTGAATGTTTCAATGAAATTATTTGTAATGGTACTAATTTAAAATTAAGTAGAAATGTATATGGAATATCACATGGAAAACTGCTCAACCTCTTGTTATAATTTTAACAAGTCAATTCACCTTTACTTCGTAAGTGGAAAATACTACATGCCACTACTCTTCACAAATTTGGCACATGATCCATTACATGTTATGGAAAATAAACTGAGTTGGCACAATAAGGAATATTACATGATAGAACATGTTTACTTTTAATTATGTGGAGAATTGTTCATTTTTTTTAACAACTGTAACATATACCTTCAGTAAAAAAGTACCCGGAATTTGGCTGATAAAAGTCCTACATTGGAGGTATCGAGAATTCATTTTGTCCGTAGGATGCCAGCAGCACTGTACTGAATGACCATACAGAGGAATAGAGTAATCTATCCATCTATTTGTACACAGCAGCTGTTTACGTTAGTTGTGTTGACGAGGGTCCTGCGATTTGCAGAATGGAGAAAAATATCGAGCAAAGAATTTGTTTGAAATTTTGTGTTGCTAACAGAATGTAGTGTGCTGAATCATTGAAAATGCTACAAAAGACCTATGGTGAATCGTGTCTATCGAAAACACAAGCGTATGCATGGTTCTAGGCTTTCAAAGAAGGCAGAGAAGTGGTTGCTGATTTGCCCCGTTCTGGTTGACCTTCCACGTCGATGACTGAAGAAAACATCGAAAAAATCAGGACAATGGTGCTTGAAAACCAGTGTGTGAGTGTGAGAGGTGGCTCGGCATATCACACATGTCCGTTCACAACATTTTGGCTGATGTGTTAGGTTTGAAACTAGTCACGAGACGACTTGTTCCGAAGGAGCTGAATTTCCTGCAAAAAGCACATCGCAGGGATGTTGCTGAAGACATGATTTCGTGAGCCTCTAGTGACTCCACCTTCATGAAACGCATCATAACTGGTGATGAGACATGGGTGTATGAGTAACATGCAAACAGGTCAACAATCTTCAGAATGGCACTTTGAAATTGAACCAAAACCCAAAAAACCATGTCAAAGTCCCTCAAAAATTAAGGTCATGCTCATTGTTTTCTTTGATTATTGTGGTGTTGTGCACTCAGAATTCCTTCCAGCAAGGCAAACTGTGAATAAAGAGTTTTATGTGAGCGTCATGAGGTATCTGCATGAGAATGTACGCCAGAAAAGACCAGAGTTATGGGGGAAAAAATTCTTGGATTTTGCACCATGATAATGCGTCGTCGCACACGTAGGCTCTTGTTCGCAAGTTTTTGGCCAAAAACTCAACCCATGTCCTTGCCCAAGCTGCATATTCTCCAGATATGGCTCCGTGTGAATTTTTCTCTTTCAGTGACTCAAGTTACCACTTTGGGGAAGGCATTTTGAATCAAATGAATCCATTAAAGGAAATTCGCAGAAGGAACTCGAGCAATACAGTCTTCTGCATTTGAAAAGTGTTTTGAAGACTGGGTTAAGCATTGGCACATGTGTGTTGCATTTGATGGGGCCTATTTTGAAGACGACAAAATACATTTTGATGATTTACCACATATTTTGTGATTTATTCAAAAATTCCAGACACTTTTTGTACGTAGTAGTAAAATTGTCTTTACCTACATAATTGGAAAACAATTATTTCACAATTCTTGCTCTCCGTTAGCTTAGTGTTCTACGATGCAGGAGTCCCAGGTTCAAATCCCAGCCTCAGGATGTTTGTTCTTTGTTGCTGTTCCTTCATCAATTTCATCATCGCTCATCCTCATCTCCACAATTAGCCAAAAGTGGCAGAAAAGCGAAGTCAAATAAACCAAATGAAATGAATCAATCTTGCACATGATCCTGTCTTCAGGGTCATGTAACACAAATTTCAATGACGGGACAGACAAACAGAAAAGGAGCAAATAATTATTATCTTCTAAATTTATCAGATAGTTAAACGAAAAGTTGCGCGATTATGTAAGTCTATTAAACTATTGATAATATGTAGATAACAGGATAACAGTGAAAGCAAACTACACGAAAATCCACGTCAATGCTCTAGAAGGAATTCTAAGCATATGAAATTTTTCATACATTGAAACATCACAGCGGTGGAGGAAAATTTTTAAAAATTCGCCCATTCGGCTGCCAAAGGTCCTGCCAAACCTTAACTCAGGTACGTATAACAGGTTTTGCATTTCTTCATGCTTGCATCTCAATAAGGATCATTTACGAGGGGCGACCCAAAAGAAACCAGAATTTTGTAATAAAAAATTGTGTATTTATTTTCAGGTATCAAAAGCTTAATTTCCTTCGAATTACTCTTCATTTGATGCAACACACTGGTCTAAACGTGTTTTCCACTTTTCCAAGCAGTCCTGAAACTCTTACAAAGTGATGTCTTTTAAATGCCTCCATCATTTTCTTTTCTTCACCTATTCCATAAAATTTTTGCCTTTGAAGACTTTTTTCAATTGAGGGAATAAAAAGAAGTTGCACAGAGTGAGATCGGGTGAATATGGTGGGTAGATAAGCTGGGGCTTTGTGTGTGTTGGCATGTTGTCGTGATGATGCCACACCTTCCCACTTTGCCACAACCCATGACATTTTGATCTCACCAATGTTTCAGAACTTGTAGGTAAAACGCCTGGTTAACAGTTTTACCATTAGGAACTAATTCTGAGTGAACAATGCAAATTACATCAAAAAAAAGAAATCAGCATTGTCTTGACATGGCACCCTGAGCGAGGTTGGTCATAAAGTGACAATTCAGCATTCCTGAAGCAGAAAAAAACACTCATAAACTTACGTTTTCCCTAGAGCAGCTTCCTTGAAAGCTCTTTCAAGCATTACAACTGTTTCCCCTAACAGAAAACAGAATTTCGCAGCTGTACACTATTCAAACTTTTCAGCCAACACAAAAAATAGACAAACAAGCTAGAGATGCTTAACAAAAATTTACTATGTGGCACCACGACTTCACTTGACGACAACTGTTAGCAGATTGATGCAACAGGCATCTAGCGGCAGAAGCATGTAGTACAATGGGCTTACCCACCACAGAACAATTCCGGTTTCTTTTGGGTTCCTGCTTGTAAGAATTAAGACCTGACTGATTATACTGAAAGTTTAATGCCAATAGCTGCTTAATTCTCTGCTTAATATTCTAAACATTATGCCTAACTTTGCAACAGTTTTTACTTTCTTGTGGATGGTCACCAGCTACTTATTGCAAGACTTCCACGACGTTTTTTCTAAAGGTGGAAGGAGAAGGGGAGAGGGGTCTTCATTGTGACTAAGAAACCGAATGCATCTATTCATATGTAAGAAACAATTTTGAATACAACTAAATATTCAAGTTGAGAAAATATAGTCATAGCAGAAAGGCCACAATTAAACATACTCTACTAAGAAATCTTTGGAGCCCATTTGAAGAAACAGATTGGTATAGAGGCTATGGAAACCATGGGGAAGTGAATGATGATAAGAAAAAAAAGTTCAAATTTTCACTACCAGATCGAAATGTTTCACTGAAATCTGCTCAGCAAACAACATCCAAGAAAACACTTTGTCTGACCATTGATCCCACTGCCTTATGCTTCCAAAGGGTTATTCACATTGAAACGGAGCATACCAGAATTTGAACCAATTTTTTTCAGATTAGCATTCCCTTCCCCATGGTCTCCATTGGTTCTGTACCAAGTTTCAGTGCAATCTGCTGCTTCGAACGTACTCCGGAGGGCTCTGAGTGGAGCAACTTTAATTGTGGTCATCCAATATGTGTTACCAGGGTGGCCACTCTAGGATCATCATAAAATTCAAGTATAATTCCCAGTTTCCAAGGCAAACTTCCCAAAAATTCAAGAGCAGAAGTAGATGTTTCCTCTATTTCAACCTTATCTATTACCGCCTGTCACCACAGACTCTGATTCTGATGTGTCCAAAAATTTAAATTCAATTGAATTAAAAGGATATCCTAATATTTAAGGTGCAGAGTTCACATTTGCCATTTCACATACTCAGACTCGAAATACATCTACCATCGCAAGACATAAATACTACGGGATATACTAATCTACAAAAAATTGTTAATTGCATAAGAATTTCAAAGTAAAATTAACCTAATCAACCTCAAGATATCTTCTCTTGCAATAATCTTTCATTTGTCAGATAGATTGTCTTGCAAAGAAAAGTAACAAAGTAAATGGACTGTTTCCGTTTAAGACAGAATTTCTGTCAGTTCTAAACAGTGGCCGCGGTGGCTCAGTCGGTAACGCGTCTGACTACCATGCTCAAGGTCCCGGGTTCGATCCCCGGCCGGTTCAAATCCGGGAACTTTTCTAACGGTGGAAGCGGCCCCGGCGCCTACCCAGCGTCGAATAACATGGGTACCTGGGGGAAACCCTGGGGGGTAAAGGCGGTCAGGGGCGTGATGCTGATCACATCACCCCCACTCACGACCGGATCAAGAAAGTGTGGGGCGTTACCCCCACACCCCCTATACGCCTTCATGGCGTGGTGCTATGCACAGGGGAACACTTTACCTTTTTTTTTTTTTTTCACTTTTTACCTTTTACCTTCTAAACAGCCAAACAGATTGAATTCTGTTTCATGTTCCTCACACCTCTCTCTTCCTTCCTAGACCAAAAAAGTTAAACTATGAAAAACTTGCCTCAGAGCATTTGTAAATATGTATAAATTTAATGGGATTTGGAATAGTAAAAGCTGCAATTTTTTACATCTACGGACAAAAATTCACGCATAATTCCTGGAGCCAATAATTCACACAGAATTCAAGGAATTCCCCATGAGTAGCCACCCTGGGTTTTCGTTTTCATTCATTTGAAAATACTTCATGTACTCACCTTTCTGTTGCTGAAGCTGGGCCTTCATCTTCAATTGTTACTTCACTCTCTTTCACATCTTCAGGTTCTACTTTAACATTGTCACTCTCAGTATTTTCTAATTCAAAAGCACTGCAGTGTGTAATGTTATCACTTGTATCCAAATGTTTACTATCCTCCTCTAAAAACTCACTCGTCCCAGTACCAGAGTTCAAGTATATGTGAACGGAGCTGCCACTAACATACTCTTGTTGTTCCGTTTTCACTTGTCCCTCCTCAGGCTCAGATTTAATGACTGACGATGATGACGCTGGCTCCAAAGTGTTTGAAACTGACTCTTCATAAAGAAGAGGCTTGGATCCACTCTCCACTGAGTAACTCATGATGCCAGGTTCTGCCTTCACTTGCGGGAATGAAGGTTGATCATCAAACTCCATGTGTGTTGATGAGGGTGAGGCACTCGAAATCTGCAAAGACATTTTACACATGAACATCAGATTGTGCTTAAATTGGAGAAAAATGAGAAAATATATAAGTTTATATATGGTTGAGACTGATTTATATGTAACTAAGTTCTGCATTATTCTGCTTTATATGTAAATTACTGTAGGTCCAAGCAAAATGTAATTTAAAAATGTATTAATTAAACCATGGTAGCTCAGTTGTTAGGGCATCTGACTCCCATGCGGGACGTGTTTCTTTTTTCCACCTGTTCAAGTGGCTCCGGCGCAAACCCAGAATCACATAAAGTGTGTACTTGGAGGAAACTCTGAGGGGTAAAGGCGACCAGGGGCTTGAAGATGATTACATCATCCCCCACTTTCAGCCATGGTCTAGAAAGTGTTGGGCCCTAACTCCACACCCCTATATGCCTTCATGGCATGGTGAAAAGCACAGGGGGGTACTTAACTTCTTACTTTTGTTAATTAAACCTTATTTATACGTAATGCATTTATACATAATTCGATGATATGTGTACTATTTTTTATGAAATAAAGTTCATATATATGTAACCAAACTTCAACAATGTCACACAAATTATACATTTTTTGTCGTTACAAAAATACAAGGCGAGTTTGAAATACAAAACAGGATAGGTGGGCATGGCGGTGGTCTTTCTCAAATTCCAATAAAGATGAATATGGCAGGGCGATGTCACAGAGAAATCAGAGGATAAAGATTTGCTGCAGTTGTTCAGAACATGAGATGCATTTTTCTTTGTACATAATCACAATATGAAAACATGATAAAAAGATGTCGATAGATTCCATAATAAAATTCCAAAATAATAAAAACAGAACAGCGGTTCCTTCAGTGAGTGTTTCCAGTTGCTACTGGTCAGAAAGAGGAAAAGTTACATGTTTGACCAGAAAGTAAAATTGTATGGGACGTGGATGCTAATCCACATAAAACTTAAGAATCAAATTATTAGATTTGTTAATTTACCACTTTGTGACAGAAATAACCTGTTTTACATATACCATGTTCCTCAAAATAGATACAATTACAGTATTTTATTTGGTACGGTCAATAAATAACTAGATTAATGCCGTGAAAAAGCGAAATAAAGTTACAGAGCGATGAAACTTACAGGATATGTAGGCCAGGCTAGGGTACACCACATGTCTGCAAGATGAGTTCCAGAAAGCATCACTAGGTGACAGCACTTTCAGGGAAGGGAAGTTGTGTGTGTGCAATTTGCCTCAAAAGCGCCAGTCAGTCATTCAGTGAGAAGATGGAAATAGATCAGTATGAAAGAATTCCAAGAACCCAGACAGGAACTCGACAATAAGGAATGCATTATCACATATTACCTAAGCTTTCCTGGGTCACTAACAGTGTAAACATGTGCATTATTACGATGTAATTAGCACACAAATAGTCAATTGATGTCTTGAAAACAAGTAATTAAAAAAAATAATGGGGTGTTTTGAATCTTGGAAAAAAAATTTAAAAAAATTAAAAAATACGGAATTCAAATTAAGCTCTGAAAACAGAAGAAAATGACATCAATTTGAGCTCTCTAGGTCAAATAGTTTTTGTCTACAGCTGTTTAAAAATTACAAAATGTTGTCTATTTTTGCAACTTTTGCTTTTTAGTAAGTCAATAGCTAAAAAACTAAGAGCCCAAAAAATATGAAGTTTTGTAATTTCTAACCTTTGGATAAGTACAATGAATGAAAAAAAAAACTTATAGATTTGAATACTAAAGGTTCAATAATATTTTGATTGGTCAATTTGACACATAACCATTAACCTATCTTAGCATAAAGCGGACTTAAATAACAAGTTTTGTCTTTATGTTTTGATCCTTTAGGTGTAATGTATCCTCATTAGAGTTGGAAGTGGTATTAAAAAAACCCGAGTTTCCTTCCGTGGCTTTTTTGGTTGAGTTTCTTTTCGCTTTTTCGCAAAAGTGTCTCAAATCAATGAAAATACAGGAGTTGGCAGTATTTTCCTTGTTCCATGGTTTTCGTTTATCTCCCTGCTGTAAAATAGGAACTCATTTCTAAATATAAAATACAATTTACAATAATAGACATAAACAGTGTTTTTAAAAAAGCTGGCTTTTCTGAAAGTGTTATCTTCAAATTTCAGTAGGCTTATTAAATAAATCTATGTAGTATAATCATATTCACATAACTAGAGTAGTTTTGTATGTGTTTTTAATAGAACCTAATAATATGATATGGTTTTCAATGTTTGAATTTGTTATACGAACAAGTACATGAAACAAAAAAGAAAATATTGCTCTACCTTTTGAAAATCTAGTATCAAATATCTTTACATTAAATTTTGTATTCAGTAAAATATATTTGTATTCTGGCTTTCCAGTACATCATGCATAATTTGGTTAAATGGTCGCTAAACTTCGTCATGGAGCAATTAGTGATGTATTTTGGCTGCTTGTTGCAGTAGTTCTCAACCTTTGTGAAACCACAGCCCAGTAAATTTATTTCTTACAAGTTGATGCCCTGATCTCAACAATTTCACTCATAAATACATTTCTGATCTTTAAATTTTATATGGAAATTAAGATGCACCCTCAATTATATATATATTAATATAATAAATATAATAAATATATATATCATATATAAAATTAGATTTAAATTACTCATCCACCCCTGGGTGCAATAGACTTTTGCAGCCCGACGGTTGAAAAACACTGGCACTAAATCTCAAGCAGAAGTAAATAATACTAGCTGCATATGGCAAAAAAAAAAAAATCAATCTCTTTAAGAAATCTCGACTGGAGCTACATTTTGAAATGAGATTTGAAGCACTCTGCCTCCACTGAGGATTGAACCTCAGACCTCTTCTTATTACAAGGCAACAACATTACTTTATTCCACTCCAGATCCCCATTCATGATTATAAAAGGAACCTTCTATCAAAAAGCCTGCCTTTTTCCAATAACAGTACTTGCAATTTGGTCTCTGTGATTTACAGGTTAAGTTAAATCTTAATCTCTGATGAAGTAGCTAACAATCTTGTAAAGTATAGAGAAAATTCAGACTGAAGCAACACATGGCAGTGCGGGGTGTCATATTGAAGTGACAAGTGACATGGGCTCCTTCAGTCTGTAAACAAGCATCCACTACGCATGCACAAACAAGACCAAGGTTATATGATGCATGCCATTGAAGGAGCTTTCAGACTGAAATCACAAATGACAAGCAACGCAGTCTCTTTCAGTATAAAGTAAAACATTCACCGTGCATGCAACAACAGACTGAAGTGGCACAATGCACACCATTGAGAAAACAGTATAGTCCGAGCAACATGTAAGCAGTGACATGTTTAGCTCGTTGTTGCACTTTGGTTCAAAAGGTTGAATGGATTACTGAGGGTCTGCTTCCAAGTGACACATGTTACTTGTTGCCTCGGTCTGAAAGTTCCATGACAAAACGGTGCAGGCCAAGTGAGAAGCAACACTTGCAGCTTATGTTGCTTTGGTTCTAAGGGTTGGTTTCCAAGAGCCATCTATCCCTTCTGTCTCAAAGCTCTTTTAAACAAGATATATATATATATATATATATATATATATATATATATATA
The DNA here is from genome assembly GCF_977018435.1 of Lepisma saccharinum. Classification (NCBI taxonomy): domain Eukaryota; kingdom Metazoa; phylum Arthropoda; class Insecta; order Zygentoma; family Lepismatidae; genus Lepisma; species Lepisma saccharinum. Next base: position 58,382,802 of record NC_139245.1, read on the forward strand.
TATATATATATATATATATATATATATATATATACACACACACACACACACACACATTCAAGTAATATCTCCATATGTGTAAACAGTAAAGAATTTTAATTGTCCCAAAACATCAAATATTTTGATATTAACATTAGTTTCATATTTTATGATATCAACATTTAAATTGAGATACAAACATGTAAAAGCTTGTTTTAAGTCCATCTCATGGTCAGATGTGCTCATCAGAACTACACGTTTAGTTTTAACCCTAGCTTACCCATTCCATACAAGAAACTTACATACTGGGGGGTGCCTCACAGGCCACACTTTTCTTTATCACTGAAATTCAAGAAACCATTTTATTATTGAATCAAAGACTTTTGCTGATTTTACAAAAATTACTATCATTAATATAAAATAATAACCAGTTATTGCATGAGTGTCTCACATATATTTTATCATTTACTAAAACTCACAAAATCCATTTTAATTTTTATTAATGCTTTTTTTGTTTTTAGAAGTGCAGTTGTTGTTTATTAAATATAACAGGGTGGCTAAAAACAAGCAGAAATGAAATTCCCTGACTTTTCCAGGTTTTCCAGGACAAAATTTAATTTATCCCTGACAATTATAAACTAAATTCATGTTTTTACAACTGGAAATAAGAATGTCATACAGATCCTGGTATATGAAGTACCTATATTAGCTTCCACAAAATTGACTTCATAACACTATGATTTGCATTCAAACTGCAAAATAGTGAATTTGGAAAATTATTACTATTCACAAGCTAGAAAGGAATTATGGGATTTTTTCATATGCAGCCAGTTTTTCAATAAAATATTTGATTATTTTTCAAGTTACGACTAATTGAGATTAGAGTGAAGTGATTGATGCGAAAAGGAATTTTGTAATTTTTCAATTTCAATTTTCTTGTTATTATATGTTGATATTGCACTGAGGTTTGGAACCCTCTGCTTGCAAGTATATCCAAGTGAAGTGAAGTACTGTGAAACTGCCAACATGCATTATTACTGGCGAAAAGGGTATATATGTATTAAAACTTAAACGCAAGCAATTTATGGAAGGGGAATCAACTGCATTGTAAAGGTGCCTGATTTAGCTAATAAAATATTAAAACAGGAACACACTGTTGATAACAGTTTCCAAAAGTTTATGTACGAAGGGCACCCAGAAAAAAGTTCAAATGGCACCTGTATGTGGCACTAGTGGTCAGAGCGGAACACACATATGCAGGCAGGAAGAAGTGTCATGTGGCTGTAATCTAGTGCAGTAAAATGCAGTCGTTTTAGGATAGTTCTAGATTAAAGATGGCAGCTCTCATACACCCAGTCTTTGCTGTGAGACACATATGCCATGGGCACACAAAATTTAGTGCAGTGATCAGAACGCTACATTGTAAAAGTAGCTTCGCTACAGTTACAGCTACTCTTCCAAAATGTAGCTTCGCTATAGCTACAGCTACATATACCAAAAAGTAGCTCGCTACGCTACTCCTGATCGCTACTCGCTACTTCGCTACTTTTTGCGCTACTTCTGCATAAAAAAATAAAAACAACCATATGGGTATTAAAAATCTCCTACTACTGGTAAATAGATTCTGTTATTTTTTTATCATGATTCCAGTCATTCAATAATTTTGATAGCAGTGTTACTTCAGTTACTTATTTTTACTACAGTTTTGAGAATACCATACCTATGCAAGTGGCATATCAATTCATATTTGATATATGAATATTGCAATTAGAGTGTTACCCAAATTAATGATTACAACTATACACAAATCAAATTTGGTAGGATTACGTATTTACGTATGTTCACATCAACATATTTTTCTTGAGAATAAATATTTCATTTCTTATAGACTGATATGAAGACAGTATTTTGAATGAAAAGTACCTGAAGCCCTTTGACTACAAAAGGGCCTCAGGTTCGATTCCCAGGGGAGGCACATAGTGGTTAGAATCCAGTCTCGATCAGTTTACCTATGCATAAAATGGACTCAAAACAAAAACTAGGAAAGACGCCAAGTTGAGAGGATGGGATCCTCCTGCTCCTCCATTCCCCTCACTGCTCATCATTCTTCCTCGTTCTCAGAATTAGCCGAAAGAGGTAGAAAGTGACTATAGATAAGAGAATAATTAAATAAACCATTCATCCTCATTGTCATGATTGACAGAAGTGGAAGAATAGATGAGGAGGTAAACAGAAGAGGACAAATGGGTGGTGAACTATATCAAAGCGTTCAAAGATTAACATGGAACAGGGATGTACCTATGAAATGCAAGAAGGTAATATATAACACATACTATGTGCCAATAATTGTGTATGGAGCAGAGACTTGGACAATGACAGGGAGAGACAAAAAAAAAAGATGCAGGCAGTGGAGATTAAATTATTAAGGAGTATTTTGATGAAGACTATAAGGGATAGAATAAGGAATGAGGAGATCCGATAGACAGTGGGTGTGGTGAAGCGTCAGGACAGGATAGATCAGGCACAGATGAGATGGTTCGGACACATAAAGAGGATGGATGCAGAAGGACTACCAGTAAGAGCTTACAATGCACAAGGAGTGGGAATAAGGCCAAGGGGGAGACCAAGATGTCGATGGAAAGAGCAGATAGTGGAGTGTTAAGAGAAGAGGACAAGATTGCAACACCGTGCAAAGAGAGGAGTGGTGGAAGACCTAAAACAACAGAGAGGCTTGACTTATAAGTTGACCCAGCCAGAGGCAGGAAACGGCAACGGATGATGATGATGATGTCATGATAGCAAAAGTTACAGAAAAGTAACGCAAAAGTAGGAGAAATACATAAATTTGAAAACTATGTATACGTATTAACTAAAGAAAATTGTCGTTTCTGTAGGAAAGTCAATAACTCGTACATACTTTTTACAATATGATAAAATTATTGAGGATACTGTGGTGCAAACCTGACTGTTCTAAACGTATTGTAATTTTAAAATTTGAGAACAAATACTATCGCGAAAATAATTGTAATTCCAGAAATTCTATGATTCTTGTAACAATAATTTCCTGCTGGTGAGATCCTATATACTGACGATGATCAATGCTGTTACCGTACTGAGCCATTTATTGCTGGCACTATTTCCTTGTCAGTGCAGTGGAAAATCCATCACTCATTTTTGCACTGCAAATTGTGTCTTACACAGCAATTAATGACATTTTGGTGTCTCTTACACCATGGATATCAACAGGATTTGTTCCGGGGGTGACACAAACGAGGCACTTTTTTTTCCAGTGGTGCAGCAAACGAGGCATGTTTCTCCCCAAAATAGCGATGCAGCTAAAAAGACGTAGCTGTTAGCAGGAATATATTCATATATGTCAGTTAGTTATCTGGATATCTGAATTATTCAGCTACTAATTAATTAAATTACACAGATATCTATAATCTACAATCTAGATAATCTGTACCTCCATGTAATAAATTGTCTTTATGAACCTCCTGCAAAATTAAGGGTTATTGTCGATTTTTTCTGACGCGGTTGCCACATTCAAAATTCACCTCAAAATGCGGAGAAAAAATGTAGCTGTAGCGAAATTTTCGCTACAACTATAGGAATTTTGTAGCTTTGCTACCGCTACAACTACAATTTTCAAAATGTAGCGTCGCTACAGCTACAGCTACAAATTTTGTAGCTAGCTACAGTAGCGATGCTACAAGTAGCTCGCTACTTCTGACCACTGATTTAGTGTCATGCTAAGACCAATGCCAGAACAACAATGATGATTATGCTGAAAATTAGATTAGGAGTCACTGTAACTAATGCTTTCAATTACTACTGATATTCTTGTTTTATTTATGCCTAATCGGTAGGGACCTTGAACTTTTGCTATTTTTCTTCCAAATTGGTGTTATTATTTTTTTATTTATTTATTTATTTTTATTATTCAGTGTTATTTTTCCCAAAATTCACATTTTCATTTTAGCACATTTTGTGGCAAATATACCTAAAAATATACCTTCATGGTGTTTTTAAACTACTGTTTTAAATTGTAGGTCACATGGTGTACATGTATTTGTGACAGTTTGATATGTTGGAACCGATTTTTGAGGAAGTTGTTTTCCATTATTTCTCGCTCGACAAATGCAGATGTTACGACTCCCCTGTGGTGGTAGGTGAGCACTCGATCTCCACTAAAATTGCACCACTTAGCTCGAAACACTTGTTGCGCGACAAATACTGATGATGCAGCTTCTGTGTGAACCCCGCCACTTTGCTCTGTGGTACAAATTGTTCTGATAGAAGTTGAGAAAATCCTGGGAAATATTTGATTGAATGTGGCTGTGGGAATCCAAGTACAACATGCATTATAGTTTTCTCTTGGATAAAATGTTGGAAAACTTGTGTGTTCTAGATACACAAATATGGCACATTTTGTTTATTTAAACCTAAAAAATACAAGAAAGTTGGATTTCAATGTATTTTTCGTTGTTTAAGCACATTTTTAAAATTTGCAAAAAATGCCAACAATTTACATTTTATGCCAAATTCTCGTGAATTCACTATTTCGAATTGGTGAAAAATGTATCCACACATCACTGCACATTCATAAACACTACTTTGCACATTTTTCACTATTATCACGTTTGCAAAAAATCAAGGTCCCTACTAATTGGAACTTACTTTCTGAATGCCCCTTGTATAAATGAGTAGATGAAAAGTGAAAATATAGTAGGTCTGGCAGAGAAACGTCAGTTACTAAAGAAAGTGATATGCTTTTAGGATTGAATGATTCGAGTAATTATGATATTAAATTTTTGCGTATTTATTATTATAATTTTATTTCATAATATTGGACATTCCACGAGTTTAAACAGACAGGACCGAAATGAAGGGGGGGTTTGCTGAATTGCAATACCAGCGTTGCAGAAAACTTGAGGTTGGGAGCATCATGCACTTGTCAAATTTATATGACGTTTACCAATGCACATTTCTGTTTAACATTTTCGTGACATTATTCAACATATACAGGGTGTTTCAGAGCAATACAGACACTACCTTTTTCTCGAGAACGAGAGATCATATCAAGTTGAAACAAAAAAATGCACCACTAAGTTGGGCCCAAAGAATCCGTAGAAAGTATTTGCAACAGCCAGAAAGCCACCCTTTGTGGTTTTAGTGGGGGGCACATGCCCCATTCAGGTAATTTTCAAATGGGAAGGGTATGTTTGGAATGCAGATTCGGAAAGGTGTGGAAAAAATACGATTGTGATATGAAACATTTGTCTGTATCACCTACAGTTTTCCGTGTAGAAAATGGTTTTGCAAAAAAAGGAAGGTGAGCCAAATCGAGTATACCGAGCTTAACAATTAAGATAAGTGTAACACCATAACAGTTTCGGAAAGTGCAGGACACAAGCTTTCCAACGATGCCACATGATGACTGTGGGACTAAAAAAGGATGAAACCGCATGACCCAAAAAAGGGGGTCTAAAGTTAGGGAAGAACTCGAAAATTTCAAATGGCAAGGAGGGAAGGGGGTCGAGTAATACCTCCTTGTAAAGGTCACAGAAAAAGTGAAAAGGATGCGAACATGATTTTGTAATCCACTGACCAGTTTCAAAATGACAACAAAAACAATTCCGACTCCTGAAGTTGGTTACCTTGCTTTTTATTTTTGGTAAGGGTTCCCAATCTATAATGTATTTTTTTTTTTTCAAAGTATCAGAGGTGAAGGATGAAGTATCGCAGAACTGTTGAAATGATTCGAACTTTGTTGAAAAAAATTACCACTTTTTTGATTTCCAAAAAGTACAATTTACACATAAAAAGTATGAAAAACGAAATATGCTGACGAAGGCAGTAATTTATTTTATTAAAAACATAAACTAAATGTAACATTTCAACCTTCTAGCAAGGTCTTCTTCAGACTCTGTATCAAGTACAAATGTAACAAGATACAAAAACAGGGCATTATATATACACAAACATTACTCCCTCCAGACTATTAGAAAGTTGTTCTGGAACTTTCTAGCAGGTGGCTTTCCCTTGTCAAATGTATTAGGTGCATTCAAATGAAAAGGTCCATTTCCTTGCAGAAACTTTATTACAGTAGTTGGCTACACATATTCACCGTATGAGGTAAGACACTGGTCCCACTTTGAAACAAGGTTATGAAATCCTTGGTAGAAGAAGTCCTTGTGCTGGGAATGAAACCATTCCCTGACAGCTTCCTGCAGCTCAGGACTCGAGGCAAAGCGTCGTCCTCTGAGGTGTTTCTTCATAGGAAAGAAAATGTGAAAATCACATGGACTCAAGTCAGGACTTTAGGCAGGGTAGACTAGCACTTCCCAATGGAATGATTGCAACATATCCAGTGTCTATCTGGCTGTATGGGGACGAGCATTGTCCTGGAGTAAAATGATGCCTTTGCTGAGTTTTCCTCGACGCTTATTCTTGATTGATGTCCGTAGACGATGCAGTGTTTCACAGTACGTGTTTGCGTTAATTGTGTGTCCCTCCTGAAGGAAGTCCACTAGCAGTGGCCCTTGGTCATCGAAAAATATTGTCATCATAAGTTTGCCGACTTTAGGTAGTGACTTGCTTTTCTTTGGTTTTGGTGATCCTCTATGCTTCCATTCCATACTGTCCCTCTTTGATTCTGGCTGGTAATACGGGCAGATGGATTCATCTCCAGCAATGATTTTGCTGATAAAGTCGTCACCTTCATTCCTGTATCGCATCAAATGAGCCAATGACAATCCCATTCTGCACATTTTTTGTTCCTCCGACAAACACTTTGGCACCCATTGTGCGCACACTTTCCTGTAACCCAGTCTGTGCCTCACAATATCATGCACACTACCCAATGACACGTTCACTTGTTCGCTAATGGCTGCCAGGGATATTCGTCTGTCTTCTTGAATAAGGTTGTCAGTAGCAGCCACTGTCCAATCAGGAATGCGATTTTTCAACTGTCCCGGCCGAGCATCGTCCTTCAACGTGTTTTGTCCACCACAAAAATGCCTACACCATTTTCTCACTGTTTTGTCTGATACACATTTTTCATACACAACTTTCATTCTCCTATGAATCTCCGCTGGATGTACTCCTTCGGCATGAAGAAACCGAATGACACCCCCTGTTCTTCCTTGGACACGTCCCTTAATGACACCTCCATTGTTCAGCACAGCATTCCACCTGGGGGGAAGAAAGTGAAGGTGATTAGATAACGGACACGTGCTACCTGGACACACTTGCGCATGCGCAGATGCCTCATTACTAAAACGTCACATATACCTGTGGGTATACAAAACACATGAAATTACTGTCTGGTATAAAACGCTTTTTCAGAAAAAATAAAATGGACCTTTTCATTTGAATGAACTAAGTACTTTCGCCTAAAAGGCTAAACATATTTACTTCTACATAGAATGTGGTTGGACTTTTTATCTCACCCTCTTTTTCCTTCATTTTTCTTCCTTCTCCTCTCCTCTTTCTCTCTTGTCCTTTCCACTCTTTCTAACACCTTCTTCCATTCTTTGTTTAACTTCAGTCCCCCATTGCAGTTCATTGTGTCTTCTTCACCTTTCTTCTCTATTTCCTTGGCCTCCTTCCATTTTCTCACTAGCATTCTCTTCTCCCTTCCTATCTGCTTAGCCTCATCCCACTCTATGTCATGTCCTGTTTCTCTCGTGTGTTTAAATATCACATTTCTCTCTCTCTTAAGTCGTACATCATCCCTATGTTGTTTCAACCTGTCTTTCAGCCTCTTTTTCGTTTCTCCTATGTACTTACTCTGACATTCTTTACATTTCACTTTGTAGATAATCCCTTCCTCTTCCTCTTCTCTGTTTTCCTTTTTCTTGTCTGCATTCTTTGCTATTCTTAAGATGCTTCTCCCTCCCTTCCTGTAAGTTTTAATGTCCGCTTTCCTAAGCACTTTGCATATCTTTTCTGTGGTCTTCCCCATACTCCTTATTCCAAACCTTCTCTCTTTTTCTTTCTCTTCCAATTCTCCCCTGCCCCTTTTCTTACTTCTTCTGTTTATGTCTTGCTAGAAGGTTGAAACGTTACGTTTAGTTTATGTTTTTAATAAAATAAATTACTGCCTTGGTCAGCATATTTAGTTTTTAATAATCATGGAAACAAGGCTTAATGGTGTTATAAAAAGTATGTAAAGACTTTTTTACACAAGTATCCGTGCTTCCCATTGCCAAGAAATTAAAAAGAGAAAGAATCACAGAATAGTACAAAGGATTTTGGAAGTGCATTTGAAGAGTTCTGAAAGCAATTACCACTGGACGCAGTTCTGAAAAGTACTATTTGTCAGTGAAAAGAAGATGTAAAAGCTTTCTTGGTACTTTAGTATTACACGGACCACCTCCAAATCGTATTACGCCAAATACGATTCCCACTTATGGAACCTAACCTAACTGAATAACTCATGTTTGTGAGGCGAATATAATAATTTAACGTAGACAAATGAGGTAGTCCATATAATACTAAAGTACCGCTTTCTTACACAAACAATCCATTTCCCATCAACACGGCTCTCCACAGACTACTGCCATGTTTGCTCGGATATCTGTTCACATGACGCTCGAAGGGATGCCATGCTTGAAAACAGCACTTACGGAAATTATTGTAATGCTAAGAGCCCTAAACCTTGCCCAACTAACCTAACTACTAAAGCATTTAGGCATTATTTGAATGCTAACTAGAGTTGCAAAAAAGCCGGCTCTTTTGAATGGATGTTTTTTTCCGATAAAAAGCCAGCTTTTGGGGGGAAAAAATGGAAATTTTGGCTTTTTGACTATTTGCCAATTACAGCTAACCTATTTCACTTGAAGTTACTGTTATGAGATTACAGGTTTATAGTAACATATTTTACAACTAGCTAAAGAAATTTACATGATGTATCAGCCAAGAGACAGAAATTGGCCAATCCCAGTCGACACATATTGAATAGTGGTTCAGATTCAATTTTAACTCTAGCTTACCAAGGGAGGGGAAAGGGGGGGGGGTCCACCACCTCTATTTTGTAGATTCTTCAACTGTTTGAAAATAAATTACATTGTTCCCTAGGATGTTCCCAATATTTCTGTATTACTTTTGTACACAGAAACATAAATGTAATGTAAATAGGAGGCAAAATGCACTTGGTGGGCTTATCAGGTGATATCTTTGAATGCGTCTCATTCGAGACACTCACGCCAGTGACAGTGTACAATTGGTTGGTAATGATGGTAATTATTGTAATTACTGTATTTAAAAAACAACTGTACTTCTACAAACAAAAATGCATTAATAAAAAATTGTTGTGGATTTAGTGAGTGATAAAATATATATATATGACACTCATGTAATAATTGGTTATTATTTTTTATTAATGATAGTAATTTTTGTAATTATTATAATTAATAAATAACTGCACATATATAATCAGCATCCGCCCCCTGTGGTGGAGTAGTTATCAAATCGTGCTGTGATGCCAGGGGTCTTGGGTTCGAATCCCTGCCTGGGAATGGATGTTTGTCAGCGTCCATTCTTCATATCATCCACACATCTCCATCTTCGTCAATTAGCCAAAAGTGGTAAAAAAGGAGATGTAAAATAAAGCAAATCAATCAATAAAATCAATATATAATCAGCAAAGGAAGCAGTGATTCAATAATAAAATAGTTTATTGAAGTTTAGTAATTTTAGTGATAAAAAAGTGTGGGCCTGTGAGCCTCCCCCTGGTATGTAAGTTTCTTCTATGGCTCAAGCAAGCTAGGGGTAAAACTAAACGTGCAGTCCTGATGAGCATATCTGACTATGAAATGGACTTTAAACAAGCATTTTACATGTTTGTGTCTCAATTTAAATGTTGATGTCCTAAAATATGATACAAATATTAATATCAAAATTTGTATTCGATGTTGCAGGACAATTAAAAATCTTTACTGTTCACAACACATATGCAGAAGTATACATATTACGTCAATGTGTGTGTATATTGATGAGGCAAACTGAGCAAACGTTAGAACATCGCCTCTCCACACAGTACGCTGACCCAATCGTGCAACTAATACCTCGCATACCGCTGGCCTAGCACTAACATTCCTCCCTCGCTACTGGGTTCGTCCACATGGAGGTAATCAACCCGATGGTAGAGGAATGGAAACCTGCAGGTTCAACACATTATGACAGGGAATAAAACTTCATCTATGGCATGAAAATGGCACACAGTTATTGTAGATCACAAAACCGTCAGGATGAGCACAGTAAGCGCCGAGAGCGAGTTGAATCACGGAGCATGCCCGAGGCATCGAGATGAGATGGCGACACCGGCATGAGCCTGTGGGTAGCCAGCGGCTATTGGGCCAGGTAAGTGTGGAAAGAGCTCTGTCTTCATCATCTTCCCTCTTCTCGGCCAGGTGGGCCAACAAATTAAACTTAACCTCTCACTTTTCTTCAAGCTACATCTCTGTCTCCAGAGATCCCCGTCACTAAATGGAGTCACACATCAATATATCCTGTTTAACGGAGCTTTGAAACGGAAGCGACACTTGGCTATTGGAAACCAACCCTTAGAAGTAAATGTAACTTTTTGAACCGAAGCAACATAAGCTGCAAGTGTAGCTTGTCACCTGGCCTCTACCCTTTTCTCAGGAACTTTCAGACTGAAGCAACAAGTGACTTGTGTCACTTGGAAGCAGACCTTTCCACCAAAGTGCGACAATGAGCTGAACATGTCACTGCATGTTGCTCAGACTATACTGTTTTCTCAATTGCATGCACCGTGCCACTTTGGTCTGTTGTTCTTGCATGCACATTGAATGTTTTGCTTTATACTGAAGTAGACTGTGTCGCTTGTCATCTGTGACTTCGGTCTGAAAACTCCTTCAGTGGCATGCATCATGCCACCTCGGTCTTGTTTGCACGTGTGTGTTAGATGCTTGCTTACAGACTGAAGGGGCCCAAGTCATTTGGCACCTCATTCAATGTGACACCCCCACTGTACTGCCATGTGTTGTTTCAGTCTGAATGTTCTCCATACTTTACAAGATTGTTAGCTACTTAATCAGAGATTACGATTTAATTTAGCCTGTAAATCACAGAGAACAAATTGCAAGTACTGTTGGTGGGAAAAGGCCGGCTTTTTAATAGAAGGTTCCTTTTATAATAATGAATGGGGATCTGGAGTGGAATAAAGTAATGTCGTTGCCTTGTAATAATAAGAGGTCTGAGGTTCAATCCTCAGTGGAGGCAGAGTGCTTCGGATCTCATTTCAAACTGTAGGTCCAGTTGACATTTCTTAAATAGATTTCTTTGACATTTGCGGCCAGTCTTATTTGCTTCTACGTCATTTTTTTGTGGCAGTGATTTTCAACCGCCAGGTCGCAAAAGGTCCGTTGCACCCAGGGGTTGACGACTAATTTAAATCTAATTTTATATTTGACATCAAGTCTATACATAATTGAACTTTCATTATACCATAGTTGATGTATTAATATTAATTAAGGCTGCATATTCATTTACATATAAACTTTAAAGATCAGAAATGTATTTATGAGTGAAATTGTTGGGATCAGGGCATCGACTTGTAAGACATATATTTACTGGGCTGTGGATTCACAAAGGTTGAAAACCACTGCAACAAGCAGCCAAAATACATCACAAGTTGTTACATGATCAGGTTTAGCGGGTATTTAAACAAATTATACATAATGTACTGGAAAGCCAGAATACAAATGTATTTTACTGAACACAAAATTTAATGTAAAGAGACATACTAGATTTTCAAAAGGTAGAGCCGTATTTTCTTCCTTGCTTCATCGATACCTGGTGGAGGCACATAGTGGTTCGGATCCCACTTTAAACTGTAGGCCCAGTCCCGATTTGGCTTACTGTGTATAAAGTGGACTTAAAATACCAAATCAATCAATCAATCTTACTTGCTTCATGTATGTGTTTGTATAATAAATTCACACATTGAAAATCATATTATATATATTATTTATTTATTTATTGAAATTTCCATTACAGCAGAAGCCATTTTAAACCGGAAAGAAATAACAGTAAAACAGTACACTAGTGTTAAAATGCACACACGAAACAAGATAAAAAAAATAAAATAAACAAAATATAAAAATAAACATAAACAAGTCAAGACAGTTCCAAGGTAACAGATGTGTTTCACAAAAGCATTACTTATATACAATTTTTTCTATGTTGGTGATAAAAGATGGATATGAACTGAATATATTGGTATGGTTTGAGATGACATTGAACTGATTTGGTAGCCTATGAAATAGCGAACGTTGAATGAGTGAGAGTCTTGGAGTTGCAGTGTGGAAAGTTTCCTTGCTCCGTGTTTTGTGTCTAGGCACACTGAGGGAGAGTTCGTGGAGTGGGATGCTGCATCTTAGGTTTCCATTAATTATCTTATGTAGTAATTTCATATCTGCAACGTATCTACGTGATTCTGGAGTATTTATGTTTAAGTTTATAAGCAGATCTCTCTTAGGTAGGTGTCTCAGGGCCAGAACTCTATATCGAATGATGGAGAGAAAAACACTGAGTACACTCTCATCTTTGAGGTATGATAAGGGGCAGCCATGTTCCAGATTGGTGAACAGTATTCTACAATGGGGGACACAAAAGTTTTGAAATAAATGGAAAGTGCTTTCGGGTTATGGATTTCGGTGAATCTGTAAAGTAAGCCTAGCATACGCATTGCCTTTTTTGTGATGGTTGATATGTGATTATCGAAAGTTAGTTTAGAGTCTATGAGGATACCTAGATCTCGGTGTTGTGCTTCTTTTGTTAGAGTGATGTCGGTGAGTGTATAATTACCTTCAAGAATGTTTTGTTTCAATGAAATTGTTATGTAAGAGCATTTCGAAGGGTTTGTGGTCAGTTTCCATCGCTTGCACCATTCAGAGAATCTATTTATGTCATTTTGGAGAAGTTGCATGTCTGATGGCTGTTTTATTTCTCTCATAATCTTGCAATCATCAGCGAACATTAGAATTGTGCTTGAGATGGGGGAATTAAAGAGGTCTGCGAGATCATCCAGATATAATACAAATAACAGAGGGCAAAGAACGCTTCCTTGCGGCACACCAGATATAACAGGAAGCCAGTTAGAATTAGTTCCAGGAAGTATAACACGTTGTTGTCTATTTCTTAGATAGTCTTTCACTATTTTTAACGTGTTTCCAGTTATATTAAATCTGTTAGCTAATTTATGAAGTAAGTAATGGTGATCCACTGAATCAAAAGCTTTGGACAGATCAAAGTACACAACATCCAACTGATTATGATTAGTAATTGCTTTTATGGCATAGGATTGCATAGAAGACAGATTGGTAAGGCATGAAGAATTTGGAAGAAAGCCGTGTTGTGCTGGGTTAATGTAAGGGGATGTGAATTTCAGAAGTCTATTTTTTAGAACCTTTTCACAGACAATAGCAAGTGTGGAAAGGAGAGAAATGGGCCTGTAACATGTAGTATCGTTTGCATTGCCAGATTTAAAAATAGGAATGATATTTGCTTTCTTCCATTGAGTGGGAAAGCAGCCTTCAGAGAAGCACCTATTATATAACATTGCAAGAGGAGTAGCTAGTGAGTGAGCTGTTTTTTGAAGGAAAATAGTAGGAATATTGTCTGGTCCAGATGCTCGGTGAGAAGAAAAGGAGGTAAGGAAGTGCAAGACTTCATCTGGTTCTGTAAAGACGGTAGAAAGAGAGTGAGAACAGATAGATTTGATAGGCGGGTGATGTAAAACATAATTTGAAATGTTTGATTGAATAGTTCAGCTCTATCATTACCAACAGCTGAAATGCCATTGTGTGTTGCTTCCAAAGGGATGCGTTTGGTTTGCCTTCGTGAATTTATCAATGTCCAGAATCTCTTCGGATTAGTAAGGAGTTCATTTGTGACTGTGTTTACATATTCTGTGTATTTCTGTTTCATAAGGTCTTTACTATGCTTACGAAGTGCTTTGAAAGTGTTGTGTGTGTGGGGATTGGGGAAACTTTTCCACAGCTGCCATGCTCTCTTTTTGTTGTGCAACAGATGATGCAACTCTTTATCGAACCACGGGGGAAACTTTTTGCTTTTCATTGTTTTATGTGGCACATAGTCCTGAATTAGGGCATGAATAACGTCTGTAAACAGTTCGACAGCCTCGGTCACGGACCCTTCGGAAAGCAGGTTCCAGTTGAAAAAGTCAATGGCTCGACGGACGGCGTTTTCTTCCACAGCAGAATCTTATGCCTGGGGGGTGCAGAAGGGGAGCTTCCTACTTTCACCGGGATTTTGAAGGTAGCGCATAGCGACTCGTGGTCAGACTGAAGCAGATTCAAAGAGGGCGTGACGTCACAGGTTTCAAACGAGGATAATATGAAGTCAAGGTTTTTATCTTTTCTCGTATTGTACATGTTGTGTTGAAGAAGACCCAGTCCATGAATAAAATTGTCTATGAACCAGTCCTCGTCTCCAGTGGTTGGTATGCCATCTACAGCATTATTCCACTTCATGTGCATATTAAAATCCCCACACAAAATAACTTCGTGGTTGGACAGAGCTGCCAAAGTGGAATCGTAGCAACACTCTAAGAGTTCTTTGGGACTATCAGGCCGATAGAAACAACCTATAAGTATTTTTATACGGTGGTTAGTACTTACTTCTATCCAGAGTAATTCGCAGTCTCGTTGTAAATCCAATCGTATCTTGCTGTGCCACTTCTTGTTCACACACACCATAACACCACCACCACCATGCATTTCACGATCTTTACGGTAAACATCGAACTGCTCATAGAGGGGAATTTCAACACACGAGATATCAGAATTGAGCCAAGACTCGCTAAAGCACACACAGTCGTATTCGGAGAACTCAGTTGTCATTAATTCACAGTCCAAAAACTTATTCTTTAGACTCTGCACGTTTTGATAATATAGGTGAAAGGCACCATCACTTGTTGTTATCCCCGTAGACGTCCCTGGTCCAGGCTGAAGTTCGACGTCTCTGTGTAGCAACAGCAGGAGGAAGAGGTGCTGGAGCACGCACTTCCGGGCGGAGGTCCCGGGCGAGGCTTTCTTCGAAGCGTCCTTGCACGCGCTCGCCCCTCGAAGAGAACAAAGCGTTGGAAAAGCACTCAAAGTTTTCAAGTATCTGTCATAGAACTGATCTCCAAACATATTCCCATCGTTTACTGCAATTTCACAGGGCGGAAAACACTTTTTCACTACGCAAATTCGCACTAGATCTAGCGCAAAACAGATAAAGAACGGAGCTACAAATTTCGCACAACCTGCACTGGGCGCCATCTCTAGTTATGTGAATATGTTTATACTATTTAATCTATTCAATAAGCCTACCGAAATATGAAGATAACACTCAGAAATAATCCCCATTATGAAAAGCCAGCTTTTTTGAAAACACTGTATATGTCTAGCTACGAATTACATGTTGTAAGGTAATCGTTCCTAATTTCGACAATGCGCCTAAGTTCGAGAGGGTATTTGAAAAATCGTAAAAGATAAGGAAACGATGCAGAAAATCATGTTTGTATCATGCGACAGTGTACAGGTTTACACAACGTCGTGAAAAGGGTGGTTGCACCAGATGAGACATAGCAGCAGCGCAGGAGAAATTGTGACGGCACTATCTGCTAAGTGCGAAAAATCAACTGCTTTGTAGTGGATTTCGTAAGAAGGTAAGTTTTCTACGTAAGGTTTTTACTAGTTTTGTGTTGTTTCAAAACAAATTACAACACTTTATTATTGTTTCAGAGCCATTTTCTGAGCTTCCTAGTCTGTTGTGGCAGACAAAGGTTGTTCATGTAACAAAATAAGGTGGCTGTGGAACATGTGAGCACAAAACACGGGTGGTGCACCAAATTTCGACAAGTGTCGAACCTTATTCGAAAATACACAATTTTGGGCTTTGATGTGCACTGAAAGGCATGTTGTTTACCATTCATAAAAATACCAGTTCCATTGCCCTACGGCAATTGCAACATTAATCCGACAGGGGTGTGTCGAAGTTTGGTGTCGTGCATGTCGAATTTTGCAACATTCCCTGAAAGGTCATTTCTGGGCTTTTTGCATACTATTTCTCTCTTCTGTCATTGCTATTTCCATGAAATCACTCTTTCTTCCTGCGTCACTAAATGTGAGGGACCTGATCTATACAAAATAGAAATAATAATACCAAAAAGTCACATTATAATGAAATGTTTATATTGGCTTAATGTGATAAACTGAACTAAAATTCCATGCAAATTAAATTGCCGAATAATGAAAATTTTGTCTTATGTACGATTCTTTAATGTTCTTAACAATTCTGTGAAAATGTTGCAAAATTGGTCTGATTAATGATAAATATTACACTGAACTAAAATTTGGCCTCGTGCAGTACACGATTTTCCTTGGTCTACGATTTTGTGAAAAATGTAGGAGTGTGTGGACAAAATTTTTTGGGTCGGAACGGGAAATTTTCGGGGCGGGAAATGTTCAAAATTTCCAAAAGCTCTTGAAATCTCGAATTCTACACGTCATTTTCACTTTAAGTGATTGTTTTTGCATTTCTGGTACAAAAACGAACAATTTTCGATAAGTTCTAGCCATTTACAATGCAGAAAACGTCGAGAATTAATGACTTTTAAAAATGACCATTCGGTATTTCTCAACTGCTCGGGATCCCGAAAGGTCGGGAATCAATTCCCGATCCCAGTCCTGAATTTTCGGGATCCCGCACACCCCTAGAAAAATGTTGCAAAATTGCAAAAATGAGAATAAAAGTAAGCTTAATTTTAATTTATTCTCTGATTAAAATCAGTTTTACATGTTCCTCAGAATGAGTAAGAAGGGGACAAGCTTGCTTCTTTCTGAATCCTAAAGGAGGCAAAATTCTTGCCCAGCGAGGAACAAAGGTTGTACACCGGAACCGCTTGATAATTAATTGACATTAAACATTATGCGCTAAAGGCTTTGTCCGTCAGAGAATTAATTTTCAACAAAGAACATGAATTTCCGCTATGAAATATTCCCACATCACACGAAACACTTTCCAGATGTTAAATTATATATTAATTAATCAAAGACAGCTTATTCCTCGTCCAACCATTCATTCGACAATGCTACAGGAAGTTATTACCGTAAGTAGTTGCTTGTGTAAAAATGAAGAAATATGTTCGATGTATAGTAAATGAGTACCATGTGTTATTGCGAAGTAAAGTACATCTGTAACCTTAGTGTGTTACTTTACTGTGAAACAGAACAGCCTGAAGTCTTCGCGCAAGTGAACAAAGTAACAAAAATGACAGTTCACAACAGCAGCTATAACTTCACGTCGTTAGGTTAGGATTGGTACGTTTGGTACTGATAGTCATTTTCGACATTTTCTTTTGCAATTTTAGTGTGCATACAAACAGTTTTTACTACCAAAAAGCAGCGAAAGTACTCTGAAATTGCAGGTTTTTACTTACAGATCAAATTTCTCGTTCATTTGTGTTTTCCATGCACTGGAACCCACTTTGGTAACAGTTAGATATAGTGAAAACACATTTCTTCAAATTTACAGGAGAAATGACGGGAAAGTACTTACGGAATTGAGTTTCTGTGGACTTTTGGAAGCTGGGAATAGTGTTTTTTTCCATTCGTGCAACTTATTCGGCATTTTCAACATTAACATATATCCGTTGCACCGATAGCTCATGCCACCATTACCGTCGACTACATGAATCAAATGTTCTGTGCATTCAAATATGTAACCCCCCTGTCAGTGTAGCAACCACGTGGTAGTTTTACAAGATGACATGTGAGCATTTTTCTTTCTCCCCAATTTAATTTTCTATGTTTGCCTAACCTAACTGAACCTAACTTAACCTTCCGTGAATGGTTTATGGATCAATTTTTGCTTAAAAACCTTTTGTGAATTTTTTGGTTCATAAGTTTGGAAACACTGCATATCAGCTGACGATAGACAACGTAAGACAAGATTTGCCCACCATGTTGTGTGTAACGAAAGCGAAGGTAAAACTGTCAAAGCCGGGAATCTGCTGTAACTAGTTTATTCTGTAATTGTTGACATTCGTAGTTACTTATTCTGCATTGCGGAAGATTGTTTAACAAGGGATTTAACTTTTTTTTAACAAAATTAGTATCTACTTATTTTCAACATGTTGAGTATTTATTGTTCGTTCTTTTCTCGCTTCCTGAACACGCAAAATGGCGGGCAAATCTTGGCTAGTGTTGTGTTTCAAATGGCAAAGCAGTGTTTCAACCTTCTTAACAGAAAAATTCGCGCATAGCCCCGAAAACCATTCCCGCATAGCCCCAAAAATCATTCACGCATAGACCCAAAAACAATTCTGGATCGTATAACCTTCTACGAATAGCCCCAAAAACCATTCACAATAGCCCCACTCACCATCACGGTAAGATTAGGTTAGGTTGCTTTAGGTTGGGAAATATAGTGAAAAAACTGTTTGGAAACACTTACAGGGATTACGTCATCAGATGCTCGCAATATCCGGTTCAAGTACATGGATGAAAATGCAAGCAACAGCTTTCGTGCATCGGACGGACATTATTATAGAAAAATACATGAATTAGCGGCCAAATACATTGAAAAATGCGAGAAATCACTTCCACGACCTTCCGAAATTACACAGAAACTCAATTCCGTAAGTACTTTCTCCTGTAAATTCCCGGCTTTGACAGTTTTACCAAAGCGAATTAGCAACGACCAATAAATACTTGTAATGTGAAAAATTACGCTTTTTTCAGTGAAAAAAACATAATCCCAAGTTGAAAAATGTTCCGCTATGCATATAAGGTAAGTACAAATGTAAATAATTCGGAAATAAACGAGTTAAATGTGCTTTCACTACATCTAACTGGTACCCCAACTTTATATTATGTAAAACATTGAAATCTGTATAATAAAAAATTCAACATAATGATCGAGGGGTACAGTGGGTCCACGGCCCCACTTTTGGAGCGATTTTACAATACCGGGAATTTCTCCCATTTTGTTTGAAATTCGGCATACTCACTAAATTAGGGCTCCTAATCACGAATCTGAAGTTAAAATTTGGCGCTCACGTGCCAAACTTGCAAAATAAGAGGGTCAGTCATCGCAACCGACAATGCACAATTGCTCATTATTTATCGCAAGATTTTCCGTTTCGAATACTTAAAGAACGAAATATATATATTCCTATGTTAACTATGTTTCCTAACCTAACCTAGTCTAACCACGTGCCAATGGTTCGTGGGGCTGGCACCAATGGTCCATGGGGCTAGCCATAATTCAGGAATTTCTATACGTGAGCGCCAAATTTTAAGTGCAGATTCGTGATTAGGAGACACAAATTAGTAAGTATCCGAAATTTCGAACAAATTGGAGAAATTCCCTGTATTGTTAAATTATACCGTTTTTTTTCTTCATATACACGTAAATAGAACTTTTGTTAAGTATGAATGGCATTCTCCTTTAAAAAATCATGGGTCAGTAGATTACGCACGTTTGGTTTGAATGTCATGGTATTTCTTTGGTTTCTTCTTCGTTTAAGCCAAAAATACTCCAAAGCAAAGAAAATTTATAAGTTCTTTAATTCACTATTTTGATGCCAAATTTACTCAGAATTAATTATTTCTGCGAATTCGAACGGTAACGATTAGATAAGCCAGAGATGGATTTCTTCAAATTTACAGGAGAAAAAAAGAGAAAGTACTTACGGAATTGCATTCTTGTGGACTTTCTGAAGCCGGGGAAATAGTTTTTTCGCATCGTGCAACTTATTTGTCCTGTAAGTAAGGTATTTTTCGTCACTCATGCATCTCCATTGCATGATAGCTCGTGCCACCATTGCCATCGACTACGTGAATCAAATGCTCCGTGCGTTCGGTTATGTAACCCCCTGTCAGTGTAGCAACCACGCGGTAGTTTGACAAGATGACGTGCCAAGGTTGCGTGTTGAAATTTATTTTTCTAAATTTTCCTAATCTAACTGAACCTAACCTAACCTTCCGCAAATGGTTTGTGGAACAATTTTCGATTCAAAACGTTTTGTGAATAGCTTGGGCGGTATTTATAGGTTCATAGGTTTGGAAACACTGCACATCAGCTGACAATACTGCATATCAGCTGACGACAGACGTGAGTCAAGATTTGGCCGCCGAATTAGCAACGACAAATAAAGAATTAAAATGTTAAAAATAACGTGTTTTTGATGGGGAAAAAAAAGTGATCCCCAGGTTGAAAAATGTTCTGCTATGCATATGAGGTAAGTAGAAATGATTTTTATTTGAAAAAACACGAGTTCAAAGTGTCTCCGACTTATCTAACTGGTACCAATAGCCTTTGAACCAACAGAGTGCGATCTACAAACGTTGCTCATTTTTAAAAAAAATTATTTATCTCGCCACACAACTAGAGGATACTCAGTTGAGGAACACGGTGGTTCGTATCCTTCTTTAAACTGTAGGCACGGTCCCGATTAGCCTTTCTGTGCATGAAGAGGACAAAAATAAACTCAACAAAAATCACGATACAACCAATCATCAAACATACAGAAGACCTCTGTTTTTGTTTCTTACAATTTTAAATTATTACCATTAATGTATTCTGGAACATTTGTTAAGATTACTTACAATTTGTGACTGACAGTTCACTATTTCCCTTCGAATCTCACTTTGTAGTCCTTCCTCTCTAATAGGTGCAATAATTAAACCCGACTTACTTTACTGTTTCCACAATTTTCCTCAATGTATTCACGTTGGTTTAACCAAAAACGTTCTTTACACGTAGATATGCTGTGCGTACATTTCAGGTTACTTGAACCTAGTCGCAAACTATATTCCTCGTTTCTTTTATGACAAAAACCTACTGTTTTTAGTTCTCGGTACGGTACAGGAAATACAAACATTCCCTCTTGTTAGCCTGATTGAGCGATTTACGAAAATGTCCTCCACCGCAGATCGAAACCATAAAAAAAAATGGTAGTGTCTGCTGCCACGTTCTTTTTCTGCTGGAACCTCAAAAGAGATGCGCGTGGCAGCAGACTCGGTCTTTATTTTTTCGTGATTTCGTCATGCTATGTGTGCAATTACGTCTGTAACCAAGACCATCTTGAGGTTCAGGCCACAGCGCTCAGTCAAGACGTCATCATCTGGAGGCGATCGTCTTTAAGCTGTAAACCCTTTGTCGTAATTTTACCGTAGGGAATTAAGGTATATTTATTTCTTTTATGAAGTTAAATTTTGACATTTACCCTTCAGACGAATATAGTTAGAAGAAAAACTATAATATTGAATATTTACAACAAAATTTTTATTCAGGAAGTCACTATGGCCACCACAAAAATTTCTACCATAGCACAAAGAAAGAGTTGAAAACAGAAACTTCCTGGCGAAAAAATTTAAACATTGCATATCTTTGGAAAATTTATCGGGAATATTTGTCAGGTACAGCAAAACTTCTAACCGCTTTTGTATGAATTTTTGTATGTAAAATCAATTGATTAAATCAGAACCCCCCATGTTAGGTTGACCGTAAACTTTCCAAGTTAACTAATCAATTAAATTGTCTTTAACTTTACCAAAAATTAATCAACCAGATAATGCAGATATTCTGCGTAGCTATATAATCTCAATACAAAAACTTAATTTCTATAACCTTTCAGCAAGAACGAAAGAAATTGGTACAAGGGCAATGTTACATATCTGTTAATAAAACTAAACCTAAATCGTTTGTCGCATTGTAATTTCGATCCTATTGACTTTATTGAACGAAAGATAATAAACAAATTGAATCTTTTCATTATCGATAGTATGATCTGTGACAATAACTTATGAGTTTCAACATTTTCATTAAAAAAAAGAGCAGATTAATATTTCGATCTTAGCGTTCACTTGGGAAATAACATTTGGAATATTTCTTTACACTGTTAATAAAATCGTGAAGAATGTTAATAAATTATGAAACAATAAACATTATCACTGATTTAATAATCAAAGTTACGAACATTGAAGCTTGAGAAAAAAGATAAAAAGCAGTTCATATAAAACAGTTTTATAAAATTTAATACATTTGTAGTTCATATTAACATAGCTAGGTAACAAAATGCTTTCTGTGTGAAAACATTTGTATTTGAAACATAAATAATATGTTCCTGGGTAGTTTTACACAGGAATATTTCATCGAAGTTCTTGTTACACATCGCATCCTTGTATTTGAATGCACAACATATCTTCCATTAGGCTCCGATTAACATAAAGAAGCATAAAGCCGGATAAAATAAGAATGTAAATGTACACATGTATCAACTTTGCCCAGTTGCATATCTTTCT
Source organism: Lepisma saccharinum (assembly GCF_977018435.1). Lineage (NCBI taxonomy): Eukaryota > Metazoa > Arthropoda > Insecta > Zygentoma > Lepismatidae > Lepisma > Lepisma saccharinum. Next base: position 58,405,133 of record NC_139245.1, read on the forward strand.
TTCATTAAGCATATTTTGAAACTGAAAATTTGTGTAAATAATATGAATATTTTATCGATTTCTTCCATAAAATGTGCAGCAACAAACTGCTTTGGTAGACACGAACGTATCTAATATTTTAAACGTTGACTAAATCTTGAAAGAAATTAATTTGCAATCATAAGGAATAATCTTAACGTTAACCAATGTTTGTAATTCAGGGTAAATTATTTGATATTTCTAAAAAAAGTTGTTGACAAGAGATAAAACATGACCACATTTAAGAGTAGGTATATTAGATGCCTATTCCGGACACATGAAATGTTTACATCATGAACTATTACTCTTATTTATTTATGAGTATAAAACCTTGGTTACTTAACTTGTATCTATCTTTTCGTAGGAACCAAATCATGGAATTGCCCTAAACATTTCTCATTTTCAGAAACTTCTTGAAGAAATGTGAACGTTACTCTTACTTTTTCAGCATAATTGCCTCTGCAATTGAGCACACAACACTTATACACCATACCTCTTGCACATTCAAGCATATTTATACGTCATGTAAACTCGATTACAGTTCTTAAATTTGCATTACAATTGCATATTCACTAAAAAGGTCCAACATTGATTCCGAAGAAGCAAATCAAACATGGCGGCTATCTCGCCTCCAGTTGATGACGCTTAGTCACGTGCACGGAGTAAGCCATGAGGCTTTCAGATAGAGAAGGTAATGCTGTAACACATACTGTGAAGTTGTAGCATAGAATAGTAAGGTAATAGAAGGGGAAGTTATATTTATACCTCGCTGCCCTTGGAAATTGCAGTTCCGTAGGTGGTCCACAGATGGAGCGGAGGTCTACTTTTGCTGTTTCCAGCACAAATTGGGGGGAGGGCTCTTTCAGTGACAGTTACGTGGGTTCCAACCGTCCTTATTGGTTAAATCTCTTATATCCCAGCACTGTTGTTATAGTGGAACCACAAGGAATGAAACCTGCGCAGAACCTCATCGCGCTGGCGGGTGGGGAAAAGGAGAGGGGGAAGGAGCCATCAGCGCGGCCAACGTCAGTGTTGCCAGACCTATTGATTTATCGGGAGAAACTCCTCGGGGGGGATGTCCTTGAGAAGAGCCGTCGTGGTTGCTTGGACGTTCTCCACAGTGCCCAGATGATGTCCTTTAAGCACCCGTTTCAATCGAGGGAACAAAAAGAAGTCAGCCGGGGCTAGGTCGGGACTGTAGGGTGGGTGAGGAACCGTTGGTACGCCGATCCTGGTCAGGTAGGACGTCACAACAAAGGCGGTGGTCCCTTGGAACCGCCTCTCTATCTGTGATGGTATTCGTCCCAGTTAGGTGTGACGTTCACTTTGTCACCTTTTGCGAGGCTCCTATCTCAGAAACGAAGCCTCAGTCGTAAAAATGGAACTCACACTTTTTGCTTGTTTTCGTGTGAGGAATCACCTCCCAAGCGTTGTAAACGACCTTTAGAAACACCCTGTATATTGAATGCAGCAACATAGAGGCAGCATAACTGGCGAATAAAGCATGTGAGTCTTAATAACAAGAAATTTGCTAGAGAAACTTTCATCTGCTTGAAAATACTTAATTTTCTATCCTTAATATACTATTCTTAAATACTCAATTTTTTACAAAATTATATAGCGGCATGGCCGTCCAGAACGAAGTGCAAGGATGGTCGCCACCCCCTCCCCTTCTGGGAAATGAATTTTGACATAAAAGTACCTATTATTATTTCAGATGTATGAGTTGATTTCAGTCACAGTAATTTACATCCACTGTTATAATAGGGATGTACGAACGTGATAATTTCAAACTCAAATGGCGTTTTCTGGGAGGGCAACATTATTATGGGGTAATATGCCTCGTTTACCCGCCTGATGAAATACATTGTTTCCCCCTCGCTGGAAAAAAATCTGCGGACGTTCCCTTGCCCCCTCCCCCAGTCCTAACATCTATGCCCCCTCCCCCAGTCCTAACGTCTATGCCCCCTCCCCCCGATAACGTCATTCATCCGCTACTATTAGATCATCGGATTTTGTAGCAGATCTTCTTGTTTCCCAAGGAACAATCTCCCGATTTTTCAAGTCTGACCTGGCAACACTGCCCCGAGCACCGATAACGGCAAGGAAGATGCGCGAACGCTTCTGACGGAAGGTTTTTTCCCCATGTGGTCGAGCTCTGGTGGAGTGGGAAGGGATGGGGTGGGTAATGCGTTTCCGCCACCGCAAAGTTCTTCCGAATCTTCTACTTGAAAGTTAGGTGCCTTTCCTATGTACTTTTAAATATAGCTTCCCCTTCTATGTAACTGTCAACAGATTCTCTGAGTGTTTATTTGAAGGCGAAATTATGAATGTAAAATGTAGGCATTTTCAACTGGCGCCTGAATTTTCAAATTCAATTCTCAAAAAACTATTCCTTTAAAATATTTCATTTTCCATTACCACTTTTGAAATAACGAGTACAGTGTGTGTTTTCTGCATCGTGTATCATTAAATCATAATAACAAACATACCAATACATTCTTGAGATTTACTTGAAAGTAAGACTTCGACCATATCACTAACACTAAACCCCATGGTTTCAAGTGTATCGCCATTATTCTGAAAATGGCATTTTCTATCCCACATGCATGCAACCCCATTCAATAGCTTCTTGGTTGCCACTGTCATTAATTTTACTGTAGAATTAGATTCTAAAAGCGAAAATACACCATGAAACAATATTATGCCAACAGACACACTGCCAGATAATTCATTTACAGGGGGTCGCACTGGCTTGAAAATCCTGGACAACTGGAGAAGTCAGGAAAACAAGGCTAGGAATGAGATGGTCATTGGAAACACAGAAAATTTATTATAAGCGTTCGAAATCTGGACTCGGGGGAATTAAATTATTTTTATTGCCATATTTGGTAACCGAAAACACATTTCGTTTTATCTTCCCAACAATCTTCCTATTTAGGTAATATTGCTTACAAAAATGTTATTTTATTTATTTATTATTTTATTTTTAATTTATTTTGAAAGATGTTCAGCAAACTTGATTCGTTTCAGTATTTCGGAAAATGGAAGTATAACTCTTAAGAGCCCGTGATACCTAAAAAATAGGTTCTTGCGTCGACCTTCTGTGCTCGAACAGTCAAGTGTGTGGCATTTAAATTTTACTGAGTTAAAGATCAAATATGAAGTTAGTTATGTCGCGCAGCCTTTTTTTTAAATATATTATTTATTACGTAGTTTTCCTGATCTCAATTTCGTAAAATTCACTTGCTCGCCAATTGTATGTAATAAAATCAACATTTTAAAGCGCAAGAAAGCTTCAACTGTTCTTCTACAGCAAAGAAATTAAACTGATCTTACATAATTATCTTTAGAATGTCTGTAGTTTGTCGACGTACAGAGCAATGTATGTAAATTTTAACTTCGACTTTTCTAAGCTGGTCGCGCTAGCTGTTTCCCCCTCTGTACCGCTCGCGCTCAACCCCCCGCCCCCTTCCACACTCCTCCGCCGTCCCTTTTTTCTTTCACAATCGGCCAGTCTTCCAAGAAAACCGCATGCTGAGAGCTAAGAAAATAAAAAAGAATGCAGGGAAAGGTTTTGGTAAAGAATCAATGGTTTGGGCGATGCTTGTAAACAGTTCTTCACTACGCTATATCCTAATACTAAATCACGATGGGGTTGTAGTGCAATGACAACAGTGAAGGACGGTGGATTTCCCCAGTATATTGTTCACAAATGGGAAGGGCTGGTTGCACAGACTCAAGTACACCTTTCCAAAAGGTTTGCCTGCAAAAGAAAAATTTTGCCAAATTATAACTTTTCTTTTTTGTGAGAACACGAAAGTCCATTACCAAGGGATTTTTTTTAGGGGGAAGGTGACTTTACTCAAAGTTTTTAGGTAAATATTGTGTAAATTGTATCTGGTGGTGGATTATCAAACAGCCACGCAAATGAATGACTTTTTAGCTGTCGATCATAAATAAGTTCAATGAACGTTCATTGTCAGTTTGAGATATTTCTGAGGGTCAATGGTAAAAAAATACTTGATGATCTGTTATGGAAATAGTGCTATTTTTAAGCATTTTGAACGTCCGTTCAACTTAATTTCGAATTTGGCTCCTTTCATGATTTGTAAGTAGGGTGATAAAATATATTTAGTTAATACTTTATTTTATCACCAATTCCACATATATATATATATATATATATATATATATATATATATATATATATATATATATATATATATATATATAACAGTCAGACCCAAAGAAGTCACAACATCTGTGTCATCATATACAAAAATACTTTTAGGCATAAGTCTTATGTAAAATAAAATACATTAATTACAGTGACGTGCGGTGACGTCGACACTTGGGGTAGCAATGAGTGGCGTGCTCAACGGGTCATAGTCCCCCCTCTTTTAGGGCCCAGTATTCCTAAAAGAAGAACGTCAAATACAGGAAAAATTGCAATGTTAAGAATGACTACAAAAAAATGTACACATAACTTCCACCCACTTTCGAAAATCAAAAATGATTTGATTTGACTACTGAGCCAGAGATGCCGGGTTTGAATCTCGGCTTGATCTTTGTGTGTCCCTTGCCCTTCATCAATTTTCTCATATCGTCTTCGCGATTATCCAAATACGGTGGAAAGTGAAGTAAAATAAACCAAATCAAACAATCAATCAATGAATGATTTTATTTTATTCGCTTTTTTATACATTTGGTTAATTGCGAAGATGATACGACAAAATTAATGAAGGGACAAACACAAAGAACACCCATGTCCAGGTAGGGGTTCGAACCCGGAACTCCTGGTGTTGTAGCGCGCTGTGGTAATCACTCCCCCACTGTTGGTTGATTTGACGTTTTAAGTCCACTTTATACACAGAAAGGCTAATCGGGACTAGACCTATAGTTAAATGTGGGATCCGAACCACTATATACCTCCATCGGGTACAGATCCGGGACTACTTCCACTCCCCCACGGAGGTCGGCCGACAACAAACATGTGAGGAAGGCGCTAAACATTCGGATGCGTGGGTATCGGTAAAGCAAACTGCATTTCTCCTGAGTAGTAATTTTCAATTGAATTTTTGAAATACCATCTTTATATATGATTAACGTTTTTTCAAAAATTTTGGATTGCTTGATTTCCATAATTTTCCCATCTCACGATCTCGTTCCTGAAGGATCCGGGCTCGAGCCCTGGCCTTTGCATGAGTGTTTATTTGCAACCACTCTTCACCCGTTTAATTTAATCAACGTTCATCGTCATGGCAGAAATTAGGTAAAGCGATGGAAGAGAGAAGAAAATACAAATAATTTCCTCCCAGTGCATCTGAAGGCACTGTGAAATCAGGAGCCTAGAATTCTCTGTTTATGATTGTCCTTCACGACTTTCCAAGCTCTTAGCTACTTTTTCCGATTAAATCTATACAACTAGAAAAAGCGATGGGTAACCAAATGTGGCAGAAAAGCGAAGTAAAATAAACCAAACCAACAACAAGAATTAGAACGCGCGTTCTCTTGCCCAAATAAGTACATCCGTATTTATGGTTGTTTAGCTTATCCAATTTTTTTATTTGAGGCCAAGAGATTAGTATATTTAAATAAAACACTACTAAAACGAGAGCGAGAGAGAGCGTGAGCAAATATTTGTTATTTAATCATTATATATTCCATATTTTTTTAAAAAGCATAAAATTTTGTCTGCACATAAGACGTTCCAATTGCATAAATGATAAAAGTACATCTCATATTATAGATACATATTGTACAACGTGTAAAAAGTAGTGTAAATACAGAGGACAGAAGTACTGCAGAAAAATTTCCCCTTAGTTCTTTAGAGGATTTACAAAGGAAGCGAAGGGAATCCAATCCCCTATCTGTCCTATAGGAGATAGAGTGAGGGACCTGAAACCATGGGCTTTCAACCAGTGGAGAGGGGGCAAGGGAGGTAGAGGCAGAAATCTTCCCTTTCCTTCGAAAACCCGTTTCTACCTGGAACTGTGAGGCGGAGAAAGAGCGAGCTAGGCCGCTGAACGCACCCAAGGGACGAGAAGCGCGTGAAAAAAAGTGTTGCATATGAACTGTGGCTTCAACAAAACAATAAATATTGTGATTTGAAAATAATTAGAGATTTGAGATTGATGATCTATCTCTGCTAGACTAGCTACTCCTCAGTGCACGTCACTGATTAATTATATGTTGTTTTTTCTTTTCCAAAGACATTATTTAGTGGAATAATATGACAGACTTACTATTGATAATGACCATACAAAACACACCATAAAAATTTCATTCACTTTCAACTTTCTGGGGCCGGCCACCGTGGGGGAGTGGTTAGTACATCGCGCTACGACGCCAGGGGTCCCGGGTTCGAATTCCGGCTTGGCTGCGGATGTTTGTGAGTGTTCATTCATTCATCAATTTCATCATATCATCACTTATTCCCTTCTTCGCAAATTGGCCAAAAGTGGCACAAAAAGCGAAGTAAAATAAAGCAAATCAATCAACTTTCTGGATATACGACAAATAACACTATTTCTGTATAAGGAATTTTAGGCGTGCTCAGATCCTCCGATTATGGGGAGCAAGGGCCTTGATAAGAGTTCAGCTGACGAAATAAAGCCTTCATTCCATCTCACTGTTTTTATTACATTGATGGGAACAAAACAGGGTGGTGTGTGTCCCGACGCACCTAAAATCACTTTATTAGATGAATTTCAACTTCAGTGGCACCATTGTTCTCTGCTGGCGCTTTATTTTCCATCTCTGCCGATCAAAGACTAATTTACGTATAAACGTGGTTTAGTACCGCAAATTCAAAATAACTACACATAATTTATTCATGTGCAATATATGGGCAATTTATTCTGCAGACACATACAGATAATACAACTAAAGAATAAAATATGTGGAGGTGTTAATAAGAAATTTGCTAGTGGGAGAGTCCAATTACATAGGAAGTAATACACTACCCTTTCCTTACGTAGTTACTTGGAACTTCCGTAGGTTTGAAAATAGTATTTACTTTTATTTCTATAAAAGCATAATGTTGTTTAAGAACGGTTATTAGATTCCTCTGCACTAAATTTCTAAGTGAGGCTATTAAGGGGCAACTTCTCCCTTTCCCCCATTTACTCACCATATGCAAAGAGTGTGAATACTTTTTTGCTGAAAATGGAAAATGAATCACAGCAAGAAACTAATAAAATACGTCTGTTTTTATGAACAGCTGCAGAATTATCTACAAACTTGTTGAAATTCACAGTTTTGCTATCTCGTACTCATTGGACGAAATACATACAGCCAGGGACGGAGCTACAAGGAGGTTAGGGGGGGATGAAACCCCAACAACATATCTAAGCTCCCTGTAGCCCCCAGATTTTTATAGTACGGTAGACGCCTTTCGATCAAAAATTAAAGAAGTAGAAGCTATCTTACGTAATATTTTCCATTATAAAACTTCCCTTTAGGGCAAGGCCATTGCAATGTTCAAGTACATTTCCTGATTTTATAAGATCGCAAGATTATTACAACGTGTTGTACGTAAAATCGTGGTTGGAGGTGGCAGCTGCAGATCTGCATGGATCAACAACGGACATTGATTACACAAGTATGCATTTTGAAACTTTTTATCTGCTTCACTGCAAGTAAGAACTGATTTACATAAACTTATGTGTGCCGAATTCAGATCTGCTTTCAGTTTTCTCCTATCACGTCATTTTCTTTTGTAATATCGTTTTAAAATTAACGTACATTAATCAAGTTTGGAGCATTTTCAATGAAACTGAAGTATTACAACAAGTCACAGGAATTAATATTTCATACAAGTTTTGTCATTGATGTCAGTGCACCATCATAAAGAGAAGTTCATAGAGTGTGAGTGAACCCTAACAGATCAAACAGAAGGTATTTTGCGCCCTTTCAATGAGCTTCTACTGTAATTGACAGAAGTATCTCTCTTGAGGCACCAGCAGTAATCAGCCATGATGGCCTCATTCCACAGCCCTTGATATCTTGTTTCCATGGTTCTGATATCTGTGGAATCTTTCACCTTGCTCATCACTTTTTGCACCAAGATTCTCAGGGAAGTAACTGAATATGGCTATTCAAGAAACTCAACTTAACACTCATTCTGCACCCTAACAATTTCAACTTTTGTAGCATTTCGTCAACAATCTGTTCGTAGTTTTCTGATTTCTTGTTGCCCAGAAAGTTTTCACACACACTTTTGAATGACATCCACGCTGATTTTTCCACTTCATTCGTGCAGTTAGGGAAATGTTGGTATTTCATAAGAATGCGTATCTGTGGGCCATCAAATACACCTGCCTGAATTTTGGTTTCAGATTTATTTTGAAACTTTGACCTCAGATATTGAAGGACGTTGCTTCATGATGCCTAACTTAATATGGAGTTTTAGGAAGGACAGCTTTATCTCTAGGAATCGAAGATTCACTCGCAACATTTTTCTGTCCTGGTGTAAGATCTGTACGTCTTGGCCAGCGTCTTCTCGTCCTGTGTTCGTTTCGTGCTCTGCTATCCCATAAATACATGAAACAGGGATACTTAGTAAAACCAGTTTGTTGACCAACTGTTAACACTTGCAAACAATCCAGTTACGCTCGTTGTACTTTATCTTTTCCAACATGAACCTCAAGTTTATGTACGATTCCTTCGAAACTACTGAATATCCTAGTGGTATTGAGGGCAGCAAGTTGCCGTTATGAAGCGGTACTGCTTTCATGCTCCTCACCGAACTGTCAACAAATAACCTCCAATCAGCGGCATTATACTCGACTCCAAGGGCTTCAATCAAACCTACCACGTTATTGCAGTGCATTTTGAAACAATAGGTAGACGTTGTTGTATCAGCAATACTCGGGCATTGTTGGAAGCCAATATCAGGGCATTATTGAAAGTCAATATCAGGCCATTGTTGAATGCCATGTTTCTTAAAACAAAATTGAAATTAACTGCAAATTACTTAAGTAGATATATCCTAAATAATTGTCTTATACTAGCAAAAAGGCGGTTTCGTTAGCAATTGAAACAGCGTAAAAAAAAAATTCTGACGTGATGAGAAGGAAAGAAATGTCATTTCTGTCATCACTGATGGTAAGCTTTCTGAAAATGTAATTACTTTTGCTGAAGCAAATTGGTCGCATACTTGTGTTATTTAATACGTACTAAGTAATTGTTAAATCACAAGTCTCCAAACTTGCCCAAAAAAATTACAGATACTCTGCTGCCTATCTGGTAGGTGGATGTGTTCAGTGGCTGTGGGATTGCTGTTTGGTTGTTGGAGGGTCAAACGATGATAATACGATGGCTACGAAGCTAAATGATAACAATTATTATCCTATGTAAATCATGTCACTATTTTTGGAACGAGTGTTAAAAATTAATTTTTATAAGTTGGAGGATGTTACCAATTGTATTGTGAAGGTAACACTGAGAGAACAAACAAATTTTCAGTGCAAATTCACCTACACTAGGAGACAAAAGCATTGACTATCAATATCATTGACATAAATCAATGGATACAGTTGCAGCTCTCGCACTGGGCAGATGTGATTAGTAGTGAAAATAACTACCAATAGTTTTATATATGTTTCACATCTGATTCTTCTCCATGGAATAGAAATTGGCCACTCGGCATAAATTATTTTCCAACGTCATAAATAATAATTTATTAACATGTAGACCTAGGCTTACAAGGAATAAAACTGCCCAAGCTTGCTGATTTTTGCACTAAATTGCAATGTTTAGTTGCACAAAGGCTAATCGGGACAAAACCTACAGCCTATAGTGGAATTCGAGCCACTTAATTAAATGTGCCTAACCGTGGATCGAACTCGTGACTCCTCGATTACAAAGCATCATTATTACCGCTAACCGAGGCGGAGAGGTTCACTTATAATCTTTATAATCCTTAACATTTAAGAGTTAGGTCTTTTAATTCCTTAATGTCGTATTTTTGCCTCTCGGATGTTCTCAATAACAAAAATAGATGTAATGATGAAAGGATTGAGAAAACATCGCTGACAATTATGTTCATTGCAAATACTCGAATGAGAAACTACAATCAGAAAAGCTGCCCCCCGTGGCGGAGTGGTTAGAACATCGCGCTACGACGCCAGACGTCCTGGGTTCAAATCCCAGCTTGGGTTGGGTGTCCCTTCATCAATTTCATCATATCATCACTCATTCCCCATCTTCGCAATTAGCCAAAAGTGACAGAAAAGCAATGTAAAGTAAACTAAATCAATCAATCACTACAAACCGAAAAATAAACTTGACGGTTCTTGAGATGTTGAACGTCCTCCAACTTCCAAAAATTCATTTTTCACACCTATTCCGGAAATTGGAAACACCATTTGTAGAGGATAATGATTGTACAAATTTAACTCTATATATAACCTATAGAACCAAATAACAATCTCACAGCCACTGAATAAATCCACCTACCAGGTAGGCAGCAAAATATCATGTCAATATCCTGACAAGTTTGGCGACTCATGATTTAACAATTTCTTAGTATCAAATGATCAGTGGCCATTGTTGGTCCAGGCAGATAAGCAGTTGCCCTGCCCTTTCACGATTTTAGAACACATCGTAATAAGTTATCATCTTCCTGAAGTAGGAAATGTACTTGAGCATTGTAATGACCTTTTATGAAAGTTTTATCGAAATGCGTCTACTGTACAATAAAACAATATTATACTCTAAAAGAAAATAGCGCAACCGCAAGGAGACAGGAGGACATTGTCTTTTTGCCTTTTTCCAACCTTGGACGGAAATCAATTATAGGGGGGGGGGGCGCATACATTGAAGTAAAAGAAAGCAAGACTATCAGAATCTACTAGTAGCAGGACAAAAGGATACTCAAGACGGAATTAGTTTTCACGTCCATCTTGCATTATTTCTTCCAGACGGTCAGGATCACTTGCCGGGGGTTTCAGAGGGACAATTGTCCCCTCGACTTTAAATTTTATACAAATAAAAATACATTTCGTAAAATTTTCTTTCTGGCTTCGCTCGCGGTACCTGCTTTTCTTGCAGTCTTGTCAACTTCCGAACCGTAGCTAGGAAGTAGCGGGAGTTGGTCCTCGGAGCCGAACAATCTGATTGAGAAAAATTGTAAAAGAGAATACCATGGCGTCCCATGAAATGTTTTGTGCCCTATTAAATCAATACTGTTTTCAACTTTGAAAAATTTGGATCGAAAAATTTTCTTGCTCGCATCGCTCGCAGTTTGCCAGTTGCTGCTATAACAGTTAGGTTTGGAGGAAAACGAGCGCTCACATTTCAGAGACATTTTATATAATTTTTGCTGTTGGTTTGTTAAGGGGCGGATGAATAGATTACGTAATGTATTTAAATAATATGTTAATACCTAGGTATATATGTACTGTATATATATAATATACACACGCTTGCACGAGTACACACACACACATACATACATATATATATATATATATATATATATATATATATATATATATATATCACATCAATGCAAAAAAACTAAAACAGTGAGAGAAAATGAGTTTTTTCTTTCCCGATCTGACTTAATTTTCAAGGTTTTTGCCCCCCCTTATCACAGGGTCTACGCTCGCCTATGATGTTGGTACCTTCTTCTAATAATAAAAACAAGTTAAAATAATAGTAATATTAAATTAATAATATTAAAATATTAATTAATATTGTTATTACATGAATGGGAAAAAGACGGCATATGAATAGGAATATAACCGCACATATTCATTATCTAGCTCATGAATAGTTCAGATCGCTTCAATTTGTATAAAAGCAACTGACCTGGCAAGGTGATTGTGAAACAGATAAGGAATTGAATATTTATTGAATAACGAAAAAGGATGTTAGATCCATTTGACGAAAAGTAAAGCTCTTAATTTAATATTTAAGCATATTACTTAGGTAGTGGTGTGCATAAATCTTCTTTGATACAGTCATCCAAAGTTGTATGACCCCAAAGTAATCCTTCCCTTACAATAAGTTTGACGGAAATACACCTCTCTCGATTATACGACAGATGCTAAACAAAACAAGCATATTTACATTATTTATTTTTAGTACTTCTTAAGTCTCTCGTGGAAGATTCGGACTCCCTGGACACCCCACCCCACCCCACCCCGCCTCGCCTAAATAGTCCTTGGCTCTATTACATGTAAGTTGTATTGCGATGTTCGTCAATGTGTGTTTTTCTTCTTTCAGACACTCGGAAAAAGTGTTGTCTTATCACAGAAACCCTCTCGGAGTTAAAACGTGCGGGCTCAAAAGAGAGGTCTGTTATGGTCAGAGTCTGACCTTCCAGGCAGGGTGGGGGTGGGGGGTGAGTAGCGGACAGGGAACCTTGTCTTCTGTTTCTTTCGACAAAGCAACTCTCCCACCAGTAGAGCCTCAATAGGTCTCCCATACAATGGATTTGCGTTCGAAGGGGGAAATGGAATCAATATTGGTAAGACTAGGAGGAAAATTTGACATCTGTCCGGTGCTTTTTTCGAGTGACGCTGATGCGGGCTCTTAAGTTAGATCATTGTACAGTTTCTCTCAAAAGTTTTAGGACAACGACATTTTAAACTAGGCAACCCAATTTACACAAGCCGTTGGTGGGTTGCGTGCAGAGTTAGGCTCAATTTCAGGGTTGCCATATGCACAATAGATATTTATAAAATACGCGATAGAAATATAAACAAGTATTATTGTATACAATTATTAAAAATATCACTATTATATCGCAAATGACAAAATTATTTCTGAAAGAAAAAAATAGGTTTCTAGTATTTCATCGCTGATGAGTCTACAGTAAGGAAAAGAGGTGAGAGGAAACGAAAGGTTACAAAGGAGAGAAGAAAGAGAAAGCGAAAGGAGAAGAGGAAAAGTCGAGGAGAGAAGAAATATAGGATAGACGAGGAGAGGAGATGTAGTGAGGAGAATGGAAGAAGATTCGAGGAGAGATGAGGAAAAAAGAACAAAGCAGAGAAAAGAGCAGGAAAACGAGAGGAAAGGAGAGGAGGAGACGAGAAGAGGGAAGTGGAGAGTAGAGTAAAGGAGAGAAAAAGAGAAGCACGAAAAAAGAGAGAATAGTGCGGTGGAATCGGAAATCTAAGACAGGAAAGGAGATAAGAGTAGAGAAGAGTGGGATGGAGAGAAGTAGGGAAGGCGATGTGAGATAAAGCAGAACAGAAAGAGGGGAGAGAAGTAGGAGAAGGAACTGGAGAGAAGAGGTAGTTGCAGAAAATATCGTCTGAGCGTCAAGAATAGATGCATTGGTCAAATTATCGATATGAAACATTCAATAACATTTTGGAATGTATTGGAGAATATATTAGATCGGTGCGAAATGCCTTTTGGCTGAGTTCAGAGCAAATTAAAATCTTCCATGTAAGATCTTAGATTTTACCTGCGATTACACCACTAAAAAAATGAACGTAATTTTTAATATTTATAAGAATTTTTCAATTTTTATCCACTTCTCGGTTCGTTGAAATGGAGATTTTGTAATTCAATATTTCCCCTCCCCCCCATCGTTAATTCCAAACTGAATCATTCCGTTTCACACGGCGTGGACAATGAACACAATGGGATATGTCTAAAACTTACGAAAATTTTCTGCCACCGGAAGGGTTTGAACCTACGACCATCAGATTAACAATCCTGAACAGTGGCCACTACCCTACAAGCTTTCGCTTCTTAAGCCAGGTAGAAGGAGCTGACCAATGAGAAATGTAGATGTAACTCTCCTGTATGTAAGGTGCAAACAAGTATTGTTTGTAACAAAGAAAACGAAAGTAATACGACTCGGCGAAAACATTTAATGGAGAATTGCACATGGTGAGAACTTTTCATTCGATATCTGCGGAGGTATCCTTGCATTGAACTCAAGTGGAAAAAGGGGTAAAATTAGCATGTCCTGAATTGCCACACCTATAAATAATTATTTCATTAATATTTGTCAATGTCTTTGAAACAGTACACAATTATCGTTAGAGTATCATAATTCACGATCTTATATATAAAAATATCCCGTTGAACGTGTGTCAATTCATTTTTTTTTTATTTTTTTTTATAAATTCCATATGCAGAACAATGTAGCCTCTATATACTGCTATTACAAATAATGTTACCATGTTCTTGTTTAATGGAAGGGATTCTTTTTTAAGGAACATCTAGTATGGAGGATCGAACGTGGGACCGCAATGCTTTCAAGAACTCTAACCAATACACTACGCTCTTTGTTTTCTTGGAGCTACAGTTCCTAATTATTCTGTCGCCTCAATATTGTAAACATTATCTGCAAAAAAGAAGTTAAATACTCAGATATAGCTCTGTACTTCTAGAATTACTTTATACACATGCATTTGAAATTTAACTCTGGATTTCTTTCTTCGTATTAGTATATCTAATCTTGTGAATATATTTTATTTGTAATTTTATAACGGTTTCATGAACATCTACGAAATAGTTCCTAATAACTTGGAATATGGTGAATAGATATGAAATGTCTTGAAATTAATTTTCGACCACTAGATTTGGGCAAGGGAATTATGTGTGATCCGTTTCCAGTCATTCATTGCTTAAACAAAGTTTTAAAACTATGTGGAATTTTCATTCTGGGATAAGTTTCTTTACTTGCTACATGTATGCGAACTACACTCTGTCCCACTTATCTCTGGAGCATGTGAACGAAGACAAGTATCTGAGCAGCGATGAACACGTGAGAGGAACGGGATTGCCTGGAGGGAGGAAAGCCACTGCAGTTACCAGCCTTACCAGCAGCGTACACTGATTCGCTCTGTCCACTCGATCCCCTCTCCCCTCTCTCCACTTCTCTTCCGCTATGCGCGGCTTTGCTCCAGAGATGCTGGGACAGGGTACAGTTAATTGTTTCTCAAAAGGTATCTCTGTGTGCCACACATTTAATTCTTACTCACATGGAAAAAAAATGTCAATTTGTATTCAGGGGTAGTTTCACAGTTACAAACTATTTTGGCCTTGATGAGAAGTTTAGTGTAAGTAGGCATTTTGTTTATAATTTTGAAATTGAGGTCGTCTAAGGTTGAAATCCTCATATTTAGGGCTTGAACTCGTCACTTAAGAGGTTGAAGATCGTCCTCTACTTTGTGCGTGACCTTCTATATTTTTCTATTCATTATTCATCCTCATCGTCGCGATTAGCCAAAGGTAAAATTAGAAAAGTCCTCCTCCGTGACCGTGCGGTCTAGGGAGCTGTGCTTTGGACTCCGACTGCAGGACTGCATGGATTCGAGTCCGCCTATGCTCACTCTCTAGGTTCTCGGCCTGTGTATGGGACCGGTGGCAACCCACCATCGTGAGGAAATTGGAGAGCTACGAGTGAGTAGTGTAACCCGGTCTCGGAAATCTCCTATGGGGCATGTTCCTGGGTAAACAAAAAATAATCGATCAAACAATTCGATTATCGAAGGCGATAAAATAACCCCCGGTTGACCCAAGTTGCCAATATAAATAAATGGAATACAGATTGTCTTCGAGCTTACATTGTTAAAAAGGAGCGGTTACACGTATTACTATCCCAATAATTATTCAATACGGTTTTTTGTTTGTCAGGAATTATCACTTAAACTATTACATGTTGCGCTGGTGCCTACCTAGCCGCCTCTGATGAAATCTACCATTCTTCAGATTCTCTTTAAAATTCGACTCTGGTCACTTGTAACGTGCTGGGTGCAGACACTGTGCATCGAACCACAGTGTTTTGCGATAAGAAGCTGCCTTGAATAGCGTGAGTGAGTCACTTTGATCGCGAGCAAGCTAGGCTACCAAGCTTGTCTGCCTTTGAAAACCAAGTCATTTTTTTCACGGTTTCCGAACGCGATTGCTATTGTAGAAGTATATATTCTCTCAAAAGAGCAAGAACGGAAATTCGACCAATGTTCTCCCGTCGTTTAAAACCAAATATTTTATATTAAACCAAAAGTTCACGATTGTCAATAAACGGTTTAACCTATCTGAGCATAAGGTGAATGTAAATACTAAATTTAATAGAAAGGTTCTCCAAAATTTCTCTTCCACTGTCTACGTAAGGTCAGTACCCAGGGGAGGGGCCATGTGAGCCATGCTCCCCCCTCGAACCCTAAAATATTTAAATGTGAACCTATAAATAAATAAATACGAAAATAACATCGTCGATTTTTGAAATGTGTAAAAATTTCAATTTTGATCTTGCATAAATGAATCTGTTTCTTGCGCAAAAGTCTTCAGGCTGCAATATTGGATGGTTTTAGTTTTATAATGCAAGGCTAGCAGACGTCCGATTCACCGATTTAGTCAGGACAGTGCGTTACTTTCAATCCCTGTCCCGACTTTTTCGAACTGCAATCGTGATGCGAAAATGTCTCTTTATTATTGTTTTTTTGTTAACTCACAATTAGACATGTTCATTATTGAAATAATAATTCCTAGTACGCAACATAGAATTATCATGACTTTTTAATGTCGCTCGCACTATTTGAACTATTTTGTAATATCTGTCTGTCTGTCTGTCTCTCTCTCTGGTCTATTCTTATTTATTTTTAACCCAATTAAAGGAAAGTGTAAGCATTTAAAAGAAATAAGAAAGAGCATCACTGTTGCTCTTCCTTCGAAATTGTTGTTCTTCCAGGAAGAAAAATTAGAAGGATTTAGTCCAGCACCTTAACACAGTGTCCCACGAGTCTCTCTTGGCTAATACTGTCAAATGTGACATGATTTTATGAATAAAATTTTCCGACTGTTTACGTATAACGTTGCACAGATTTGGTAGTTCGCACACGGTGTAATTATTTCGTGTTACCTTACGCAACAACAAATACATTTCATAAGACTGTTCTGGACACAAGACTTGCATCAGTAAACAAACATTTTGTCCGTTACAGTATCACAGGAAAAGAACATCGTCCTGTAATGTTCAAGCCTCTAGATATTTTCCATTAGTAATGTCTAATCACAATAATAAGTTAGAAGAAATAACTCGCATTTTCACAACTACCAATATTCTCGTTTTTAATCACTTCGAAAATTATTTCTCGAAGATATCGGTTATACTACAAGAAAGCAAATGAAAATTAAAGTAAAAGTTCAACTATACGTATACCAAACGACATTTACAATATTGGACGGACAGAATACTTAAAAAAATTGTTGTTTCATTCGAAGGTAAAGGCGTGCTGTAGCGGTTATTCTACCCGGCTTAAGGAGCGGAAGTTTGTAGGGTAGTGGCTACCCTTCAGGATTGTCAATCTGATGGTCGTAGGTTCAAACCCTTCCGGTGGCAGAAATTTTTCGTAAGTTTTAGACATATCCCATTGTGTTCATTGTCCACGCCGTGTGAAACGGAATGATTCAGTTTGGAATTAACGATGGGGGGAGGGGAAATATTGAATTACAAAATCTCCATTTCAACGAACCGAGAAGTGGATAAAAATTGAATAATTCTTATAAATATTAAAAATTACGTTCATTTTTTTAGTGGTGTAATCGCAGGTAAAATCTAAGATCTTACATGGAAGATTTTAATTTGCTCTGAACTCAGCCAAAAGGCATTTCGCACCGATCTAATATATTCTCCAATACATTCCAAAATGTTATTGAATGTTTCATATCGATAATTTGACCAATGCATCTATTCTTGACGCTCAGACGATATTTTCTGCAACTACCTCTTCTCTCCAGTTCCTTCTCCTTCTTCTCTCCCCTCTTTCTGTTCTGCTTTATCTCACATCGCCTTCCCTACTTCTCTCCATCCCACTCTTCTCTACTCTTATCTCCTTTCCTGTCTTAGATTTCCGATTCCACCGCACTATTCTCTCTTTTTTCGTGCTTCTCTTTTTCTCTCCTTTACTCTACTCTCCACTTCCCTCTTCTCGTCTCCTCCTCTCCTTTCCTCTCGTTTTCCTGCTCTTTTCTCTGCTTTGTTCTTTTTTCCTCATCTCTCCTCGAATCTTCTTCCATTCTCCTCACTACATCTCCTCTCCTCGTCTATCCTATATTTCTTCTCTCCTCGACTTTTCCTCTTCTCCTTTCGCTTTCTCTTTCTTCTCTCCTTTGTAACCTTTCGTTTCCTCTCACCTCTTTTCCTTACTGTAGACTCATCAGCGATGAAATACTAGAAACCTATTTTTTTCTTTCAGAAATAATTTTGTCATTTGCGATATAATAGTGATATTTTTAATAATTGTATACAATAATACTTGTTTATATTTCTATCGTGTATTTTATAAATATCTATTGTGCATGTGGCAACCCTGAAATTGAGCGTAACTCTGCACGCAACCCACCAACGGCTTGTGTAAATTGGGTTGCCTAGTTTAAAATGTCGTTGTCCTAAAACTTTTGAGAGACACTGTACAGTAGTCTGGAAACTTATGTAAAAATACCTGGAAAATTTAGGATCATTTTCCCCTCGCGAAATGGGTGTGAACCCTCATCTATCACCGCACATACACATGTTGGTTATCGTAGGCTATTTGACATGTTTGCATTAATAGAAAATCTAAAGTTTTTTAAGAGATATTCACGATCCACAGGATTCCTGTAGTCTATCCCTATCATACTAGGCTACATGTTTTCGCTCTCTGACAGATGCCAGTGTCAACATATAGGTTAGAAAATATTTTTATGTACATACATAGTGATTAATATATTTACAACATTAACGTACATAATGTCCTTCTCCAGAGAAATTTCTTAAATTCCACCTATGGGCCTGCCCCTCTCTCTCCAGAAAATCCTGGGTACGAGCCTGACCCGTGGCGTACCTACCAACCGACTGCTGGCCTCACTCCTACCAGAAGTTGGATATCATACAACCAGTTACGGGGTGAGGTGTGAATTGAAATTTAAATTGAAATCGTAATTTTGGGTGCGTCAGCACTTAGGTTATTTTGCACCCGTCACGTTCTATGGAGCCCAGCCTCATACCATGTATCAAATATAACTAACATAACAATACTGTAATATCACAGGACTAAAATATTCTTCCTTGTGTTAAAAACTGAGGCTGTAAAGGGGCTCTCAGTACACATAAGGACAAAACACAGGGCAACACACGCACAGCCCTACAAGGATTTATACTGGCTGTAGGTTGAGACGCCACGGTCTCGTTAGTCTGCAAAAATGCAGTCCAGTGTGTATTACGTGAAAGTGAGGTTGGAAATTGGGTGTACTACCTAGAAGGGCCACCCCTTACACTTCGGGGTGACGTGTGGTCAGCACGACCAACCCCAGTCATTATCGTAGGTTTTCATGACCAAGTTACACCACTCGTTCGTTAAATTTCCTTACGATACTGGGTGGGTGGCCACCTGCCACGACCGAAGGAGATGCGTCCAGACGCGTGCCCAATGGGGAAGGGGTTTGGCGTTGGTGGGTTATTTCCCCATTGGAAAATATGTCAAAATATAGTGCAGAACTACTAAAAAATAAGATGCAACCCCTTTCGAAAATCCTGGGCACAGCATTGCATGCGTCCCAACCAAGATGAAGCCTACATCACGCAGGAAAGTCACAGCACGGAGTTAGGGGGTTGTTTCTAAAGAAATCGTTCACGCACGACGTCAAATACCCTTTTGGTTCAGTAAAATTACCAGATTACCTGTTTTATCCTTTTGTTCATAAAAATGTCTTCGGACTTATTTTATTCTCTTAAATTAGAGACGTATAGGACGGTATACGGATGGGAAGGAAATTATGTAATTCCACACACCAGATGGGACTACAGACCATATGTCTGCAATTTCCTGATAGTTTCAGAATTTCTGCGATAAGAAACTGCATTGGGAGCGACAAATCACTTATAATTTTGTCCCCTTAAGTCTTCTTAAAGGAATTTGGTCTTTTAGAACGCAGTGCAAGAAAACCACGGAAACACCTTAACATTCTCAAATTGTTTGACACAAGATGGACAGAAAAGTATCAATACTAAATAGCGTGATTTGTGGAAATGTAGAAACTTTAGAGGCTTTACAATTTACCAGTTCAAGAGAAACATTTCAGCAAGCTCTTCAGTCTCTATAGTGTGTAAACTGTGGGGAGTTTGAAACATATCCACTTGTTCTAACCAAATTGCTTTATGCAGTGCAACATTATTTTGGGCACCTCAAAAGGTGTACTGTTCAATATTGTGAACGTCAAGATATTTTTAAAAAAGAATCTAATGGCCGAGTGCACCAACGCCGATTATTTCGAAGTTCAGATGAGCGGGATCAATTTTGATCCACTCTAAATGAACTTGGTTTAAAGATTTGCATTGCACCAACGAAAAACGACGTTCAAGAGATTCCGTTCAAATGATCCGAGATTAATTTGTAAGGCTATACCTGATTGGTTGGCTAAAACAAATGACAATCAAGAACCCCACCGAATAGTGTGATGTGTTAAAGTATCAACGTGTAGGAGAAGAAAGTAATTCGGGCCGCAAACTTATCTGAATTTGAGAAATGTACTGATCAACCTTGTCGACGAGTACAAGGATGTAGTAGGGTGTAAAGAAATAATAACCTTAAAAAAGAACTGACGGCATAAGACAAAAGAATAAGGAGAAATCATGGAACCTTGTTCTACGGGACTTCAATGCCTTACGAAATGCATTCGCGAGAGAACAGCGTACGCTGAAACTCGCCCGCTCAATAAAGATATTTTATTATTATTATTACTGTATTGTGGTAAGTATTTGAATTTTTCATTTCTTAATTCTTATATATTTATATTGTCATGTCGTGTAGCAACAGCATGTAGCAATATCGTAACATTGCTCTGTTCTAATTTACCTTGCACTTGCACATGTTTTGTGTTCTGGGATAGAAAGTACAGTATTTAGAAACATTTCGACTTTGCACCACAGAACCACAAATTATTATTATTATTTTGGCAGTTTTTAGTTTACTTTACACAACTCTCGAAATATCAGCATTGTACATCCAACATCTCTAGCGTTTGCACGCCCTCGATATCACTTTCTGCTCTTTTTATATTAAAAAACAACTGTCTGCAGTCGAAGCGTCAGTATCGTGAACCAGGATCGGCCAGCAAAACGGTGGCGAATGGCCGTTCAGAAGATAAACTCGTTTTGATGTTCCTAGATCGCGATCAAGTGTTGAGCCGTCTTCGTGCAATGGAATTTTCCAGTGATCCTTTCCCGATCCGAGTTTAAAATTTGATCTTCGTTCGTGCACACGGCCATAAGAGAGAGTTCTGAGATGAGAACTTTAATGAAATTTGTTTCAAAGCAGAGAATCTACTTAGAGACTATGATGAAGAAATGAGGAAACCTAGAACACCCAGCCGTGAAATAGGAGGAACAATGCACCAGCTGAGACCACAAAATAATATTACAAACTAAACCACTATCGTCCATTTTTTAACCATTTAAAGTTCGTTAAGCTATCAGAAATTAGACTCTTGACAGTGTCTGATACCAGCTCTTTTTTGTACTGCTCCCATCTTATAATTTTCTATTGTACCGAATACGAAAAAAATGTTCTTGATTTGAAGATCTTCAAGAGGACAAATATATTTCAGAATATTAAACAAATTACCAATCACCGTTTGGTTCTTGTTCATCCCTTTCCCAGGTAATTCACCAAATATAATCTTATATAGGCTATATATAATTTTTACTTTTTTCATCAATTTACTCGAGGGCGAATGGAGGTTACCCCTCGGTAGATTATATCTATGTAACAAGACGATATAGTGGTGTTTTTCTCATTTACACTGCAACGTAATTACTAAGGGCGGATTTTGGCCTCTTTGCCTATTAAATGACTTGTTTGGAGCTTAAAGTGCCTATAAATACCTGTTTTAAGGGTTAATGCCCATATTATATAATATTGCCTAAAATGCCAATTTTTCTATTCCTTATTTATTCATATTTATTTCTTCAACTTAGGCTTTAAGTACATTGTAGAAAGCAATATCTTGTTAGATGAACTGAAAAAGTGACAGTTATCACATTACAACGGATGTAAGATTATTGAAATTCCAATTTCTCTCTACCAGAATGAATAACCTGGATAGCTATTTGGTGACTCGGACAGTACGACACCAATCAGATGTCAGCCCACCCCTTCCTTTTTTACAGCTGCACAGTTATTGTAGTCAATCATTATTCAATTGTTTCGCTCTATGTGTATTTCGAAGCCCGGTCTGGGCATGGATGTTCATTGTGAATGTTCTCACATCAATTTCATCAAATCGTAACTCATCCTCATCGCTGTGTTTAGCCAAAGTGGCAGAAATCGACGTAAATAATCTAATGCAATCAATTGAGCATTCAACACTTTCGAATCTGCCCTCCCCCACAAATGCTTTGCGTGAGCCTGACATACGCCCCCCTTCAAATCAAGAACCCTACCTACATGCTTTTCAATGCAGAAATGGCGACCCTCGGAAGAAGTTTCACCTACGTAGGTGACGTCACGGAGACTCTGGCGGAGATGTAAACACAAGAGCTGGAAAAAAAAGGCCTGTTATGACAGGACCTTCAAAAGCGGGCGAAACCTGAATCAGAGCCGCGAGCAGTTGTGGTCGTAAACTTGGGAACAGACAAAAGGCATGGCCATGGGTGCGTGGCTGGTCCTAACTCAAGGTTACCCCCCTCTTCCTCGAAACAAATGAGTCGCTATTTTTCCACAGAAGATTTGAAACTGAAACCTGCAAAGATTTACGTAACAGCTACTGAAGTGAGCCACGAAAGCTCAATTGATCATGATAATTAGAGAGAGTGGCGTAGTGGCCGCCCGATAATGCAGGGTGTGGCGAGGTGTAGAACCTGCCCCGCAATGTTCTTTCTGCTTCTGAAATTTTATAAACCTTAGAAATTCAACAGGCAGTGTCGCTTATGAAATAATTTAATTTACGAGACAGAAATCTGGTTTCCAGTAACATATGATACGACATCTTCTGGTTCGGCCAGAGGAGCCCGGCTAACTTGACATATGTGACTCCTCCGAAATGCAGAATTAACTTGCTTGCTCGCAGATGGACATCTATAGGGAAACATCCCTTATCTCATAACTAGACCTCGGATTTTTTGGTTCTAAAAATTGTGCTTTTAGGTTCCTAAAATAGGCTCTAAAAACCCTAAAATAGGTTCTAAAAATCCTGAAATAGGTCCTAAAAATCTTAAGTTAGGCTCGAAAAATCCTGAAGTAGGTTAAAAAAACTTAAAATAGTTCAAAATTTCTGAATACTGCTGATTAGGTATAGTCACCGGCAATGAAAACGGGACACATATATCCTGAAATATGCACTATCTTGCATAACGTTATGTGTGTTGCCTAATCCTATGGCGATGGCAGAACTTACCATTGGAAATTTGCTATTAAAATCTACTCTTCGCCTTATAGTTAGGCAACTTTCTGTGTTCATGTTATCCACAGTCAAACTCCGCAATTTTGTCTGTAAGGATTATCTTATATGCTGAAAATAGTCTTTCAACAAAAACATAGTCAGTAGTGCAAACCTCAATGCTGAAATGTTAGTTTGCAAAGCGTGAATGCCACAAAGCACAGAAGTGAGGCGAAAGTGAGCAAGACCACACAGATCAGACCACTTTGTATTGCACAGGTAACAGTGGCACCAAAAAATTTGCTTTGTTTATAGTTTTGAAAAATCACCATGTACTTGGAGGAAGAGAAATCGACAGAGAATACTTTTCAAACACGTTCGTCATTGAATTTTCTCGCGACCAAACAAAGCAAATGCCTCTGTGTGACATAAAAAGTCTGTAAAACCTTTAAAAATACATAAAAACCTAAAGAAAGGTTTGATTTAGACACATAAACCTAAAATAAATTCTAACAAGCAAAATAGTTTTTTTAGGCACTATAAAACTTCATCAGTTGTTGAGTTTTTTTAACGAAACGCTGACATCAGGCACGCATCCAAGGAGCGGGCTTAGGGGGCTCGAGCCCCCCCCCGAAAGTTTTCGGTTTACACTAGATAAAATTAGGTTTTTGGTTTCTTGTGGTGTGAAATAAGATAATGTGACGATAATTTAAGGAGAAAAGTAATTATCGAGGAAATACGGAGAATGTTCTGTATCCTTGTAATTGTTAATAGTGCGTATCGAAGGTGGAAATCAGGAAGCTCGAGCCCCTCCCTTTAGGATTTTTTTTCTGTTTACACTACATAAAATTAGGATTTAGGCTTCTTGAATAATGTGATGATAATTTGAGAGAAATAATTACCTATCAAGAAAAGACGGAGAATGTTCTATAACCCTGTTATTGTTACTAGTGCGTATCCAAGGTGGGAATCAGGTGGCTCGAGTCCCCTTCCCCAGGAGAGGAAATTTTTCAGTTTAAAAATTAGGTTCTTGTCTTCTTGAATAATGTGATGATAATTTAAGGAGATACAATTATCGAGGCAAGACGAAGAATGTTCTATAACCCTGTTATTGTTAATAGCGCGTATCCAAGGTGGGAATCAGGGGACTCAAGCTCCCCCCACACACACCTTCAGGAAATATTTATGTTTACATTAGATAAAATTAGGATTTTTTCTTTTTGAATAATGTGACGATAATTTCAGGGGAGAAATACTTATCAAGGCAAGACGGAGAATGTTCTATAACCCTGTTGTTGATAATATTGCACGTAAACTTTTCTTGAGCTTTCAGTATTGCCGCAGCAAACTTGAACACTATGTAGAGACATGTCAGCATTTGGAAGCTGCACAGCAAAGGTATCGCCACACGTAGAGCGATTCGTTGTAATTTTTTATCTGTGGAAGGCGCGAGAGGGAATGTTCTTGAATGAGTGGAGTCGAACTACTGGCAATATTTATAAATCGTTTATCTGCGCAACGTTCAAGAATATACTGCGGATATAAATACGCGTTAATTAGAACCATTGCTAAATAGAAATTCTTTGACTGAACCTTGAATCCAATGAGAAAAATGGCGTTGTCTCTGACATCATTTTCTTTTAAGCATTCAATTCAAGGACTTGTTCATGATTCATTTGATCGTGTTAAAGGTGCTTTACTTCAGTCTGTAATACCAAATTATAAAAACTTCTGGTGAGTTGATTTTTAAAAATGTGTCCGAAATAAAGAGTGGCGTGCCAACGATTTTCGGCAGGGAGAGGGGTTACGCATACTATTTTTGGTTGTCATTTTGCCATATTTTCCTGTTTTTGACGTTCTTTTTTTAAGGACTGTGTCAAAAATGGTTATGACCCCACCAACCCTCCCTTGGGCACGTCACTGGAGATACCTAAATGAGTAAGCATTTGATCATATTGGGAGAAGAAACATTAGATGTGTTGGGAACGGAAGGGTTTTCACTGTGCAATAATTGTTTCGCGAACCAGCTGTATTCTATAGAAGACTTCATTTCTTTCGTGTCGATATATGACAAGACTGCGGAAGCTGTGAAAGACAATTTTGAACTCTTGCGAGTGCTTAGGCCTGAATATGAACAATTTGGTGGGTTTCGGTTTTTAAAAAAGCTGCAAACATGGGAGAACAAGACACATTAGTGGTGTTCAGGCTCGAATCAGAGAAATATTCGAGAACTGTCTGCGTCCAGTTCGCAGCACACAGTTTGAATCTCGTGTTGTCGAGTGGTTTGATTGACCATCCCGTACATGTGTAACAGCTTCTTAAGAATATTGGTTACCTGGTACACAGATGTTTTGATGCCTGATGAGAAGAAATGGACGAACATACATACTATGATGGTTCCGGCACACAAGGTTAATGGAAACTGAGGCGTCGAGTGGTAAAAAATGTTCCGATTTCACGTTCTGATTAAAATCACAGCCTTAAACAGTCGTCACGATTTAAGGGATAGTCGCTCCCCATTTTTGTGCCTCCATACTATGGCCTGTTAATCCTAAGCCTTGTCTAACAAGAGAAAGTAAACTTTCCTTCCACCCCCCCCCCCACCCCCGGTTTTGGAACCAAATTGCCACCACTGACCTTAAACATATAATTGTGAGGTTCTATCTATACCCATTAAAGAAAATTGTGTTCAGCCCCCCCCCCTCCCCCGAAAGGAATTCCTGGATAGGTGCCTGGCTGACATAACTTATTATTTGTTGCATACCTGTGAAGGAAAAAATAGGTTAAAAACCTAAACTCCGAGGTCTACTCATAACTTTGTAGCTTCTCAGTTTGTGGTGAGCGTATGCATAAAATGTCTACAGTTATGAATCCAGTATAGAAAGATTCAGTTACTCAACCACTCGCTGCTTTGTTGCTGCACAATATAAAGAATTAAATTTGATAGATCATGAACTTTTAGCACTAATTTTAACTTTACGTGTGGTATTTGAATGTAACTTCCCATCAAATATTTTCAAGATGGCTGTAATCCATTTTATATTCAAATAAGAGCTGAAAAAAGTTCTCAAATAGTTTACACCTGTTCCACGTTACTTCAAAGTGTTCCCAAAACTCAGTAGGATGTGGAGTCGAATTATCCCTTTGCCCTAAGGGTTCACAGCGTATGGGTTAAATGCTACCATTATTTGGGGGCATTTTGTGAAGTTCATTTTCCTTCCATATTGAAATTCTGTGGACATTTCCTTCTTTCCAATTTTTATTTTATTTTATGATCTACAGTGCTCGAAGTGGAAACTCCTATAGCTGTTATGCTTGGTCGAGGAGGATTGGATTGATTTGGTGTTTTAAGTCCACTTTATGCACAGTAAGGCTAATCGGGACTGGACCTACAGTTTAAAGTGGGATCCGAACCACTTGTGCCTCCATCGGGTATCGAACCCGGGATCCCTTGATTACAAGGCGACGACGCTACCACTGCGCCATCGGGGAGGCCTCTTGGTCGAGAGGGTCTTTGTGTAGATCAGCATGGAGACAATGAAGAAGTAGGGGATGCTTATGCAAATTATCCTAGCAGGAGGGGATGATTAATGGAAATTTACATAACTGGGGGGAAAGCACCCCTCTGCACTCCTTCTCCACACTCACAACTCCAGCACTGATGATCTATTAATATAAAAAGGTATTGTTTCATGAAATATATCGAAAAGAAATGCTATTGTTGAAATTATTATTAATAATGTGGAAGTCCACTATTATTAAAATTAAAATCCTTTCGGAATTCAGTCTTTCCGATCGACTTTCATTGTGTGACGAATTTTCAGTGAATGAAGTCCCATCACAGCCCTATTACCCGTCTTTCAAGGCTGGAGTCCGCCATATTTCCTTCTACTAGATTGCAATTGATCTTGTGATGCTGGGTTAACACTGGAAATCTAGAGGTCCAGTTCAACCCCCAAAACAGAAATGGGAAGTTCGTTGAATACATTAGTTACTATTAGTATTAGAAAGCTAATGTGAGAGGATGACTTTTTATCATACATTTTAGTTCGCACTCAAAACACTAAATGTATCGAATACATTTTGAGAGTGTAAGGAACTAAGCTCGTATTAATTTTAGGACATTTATTGAACCACAATTTTTTGATAAAAATTTAAAATATAATGCGTAGTTTAGGAAGTGAGAGAACAATTATCCAGCTCGTTGACCGAGCGCCTGAAGTAGTGGATTTCCAAACTCGGGTTCGACATGGGCCTTCCTTGTGAATATATCTTCATCAATCGCGATTATCTGAAAGGGGCAGAAAAGCAACGCTAAATAACAAAAATAAAATACAAGCGAGGGCAAATATTTTAAGTTAACTATTTGTAAATACAAATACAATAAATATCTTCAGCAAATTTAGAGTTTTTAAGGTGGAATTCATCCATCGGTTATAGATATGTTCATCAACTGATCTCGTATTCCATTTGAGTGAATTCGACCAATGTTCACGGTGGCCCACTTTAAATCTACAAATCTTATTTTCTTAAATATACTCAGCAGTTTTCATGTGCGGTGTGTTTTTCTTAGATGTTACTATTGTATGCAATAACATGTCCATGTATTTTTATGAAAATTGTGCAGAGATACTACTCAATACATGTTGATTCTCATAAAAAAAGGACGCCGACCTACTTGACGGAGTGGTTAGCACAGAGGGATCCCTGGTTCGGATCTAGTTCTGGGCATGGTTGTTCGTTGTTTCACTTCATCGTTTGATTTGATTTTGTTATTTTCTTCCACTTTTGACTAACCACGACGATGATTGATTTGGTTTGTTTCACTTCGCATTTCTGCCACTTTTGGCTAATCGCGAAGATGAGGATTAAGTATGATGAAATTGATTAAGAACACCCACGATCAGACCGGGATTCAAACCTAGGACACCTGGCATCGTAGCTCACTCTGATAACCATTCTACCACGGAGGTTGGCGTCATCTTTAGAATTATCATCACTCATCCTCATCTTCGCGATTACCCTTAAGTGGCAGAAATGTAGTGTTGACCACGAAACGAGACCAGACGAGACTTTGCTCTGTTTCGTCTCACCTCGTATCTCGTCTAGAAACAAGACGAGATGCCTCGTCTCGTAGAAGTAATACAGGATATCACGCCAAGGGAAGTTAAAATTGGAAGATAGATATCACAAAATGTTATTCCCGAAAATGATTTCAATCTGAAAAGAATTTGCTCACTGTATAGTGAGAATAAATGAGGTTCCTTAGTCATAAGGCCATTAACATTTAAAATACAATTTGTTAATTATCAGTAGCTCGGTAGTTTAAGGTTTCGACCTTGTTGTTTTTCTGGCTTCCATCCACTGTTTATCCATCCTACACTGTGGGAGCATTCAGACGTGACGGGTGACAAGCCACACTGGGCATTTGCACCCAAGAGGCTGTGAAATAAATCCCATCTTTCAAGCGACGAGAGCCCCTTTACATAAGCAAGTATTCGTCAGGTATGTACTACCAACAAACCGAGGAGACACGATACACGATACTGAGAAACGGCTCAATCCGAGCAACAGGCGACACCATGCATTTAATTACAACAACGTGTCTACTAAAAAGTAACTTTCTTAAGTAACGAAAAGCTACCACATTGATTGGTTAAATGCTTAACTTGATCTCAAATTCAATGAAGTAAATATATGAATATGCATTTAAACAATATTTGAGCAGTTAAGACAGAGAAAATTGAACACGGGCAAATCAAATAAATTGTTGCAGTTTTCTGTTAGTCACAACTGGCTTGTTTGTGTCGCCGATTCAATTATTGTTTCACGAGACACGCAGAACCCTATCGAGAATTTTCTAATGCCGGGGCTAAGATATGGGCTAATAAGTGCCTTCTTCCACGAACTCACCTCCCCCCCCCTCTTTCTGGTTGGGGTGAATATAATTATTTTAGTAATCTCTAGCAATAATTACATGAATTTTATCTTAAGCCCAATTTTCCCTTGTTAAAGTAAAACTGTCCTGAGACAAGAAATTGGAAATGAGAATATTCTCCATTTTATCGGGTAATTATCGCGTAATGTATTACTATAAAGTATACTTGGTACAACTGTTACAGCATACAGGGAATCAATAATGGGCAACAATAGTATTGATAATGGAACCACTTCATCAAAATTGAAGCAGCTGCTATAAATTAAGTGTTGTCCAACACAGCATTATAATTTAAGAAATGATATTATGAACCTATACTGAGAATATTGTGTGATTCGAAAAGTAGCTATGGTATAATTCTTCACATTCACCTCATTAAAACGCCAAACATGCATTTTTGTAATGCAATATTGCGAGCGAAGCGAGGAAGAAAATTTTTACACCCAATTCTCTGCAGGTTTGCATGAATATTAATTTAGTGGAGTGTCAATACTTTCAGAAGATCCCACGATACGCTTTTTCTGCATCTAAGGTGTAAACTTTTCATGTATACGAGAAAAGTACATACAAGTAAATGTTGAATTTTACAATATTTTTGAGAAGAAAATGTTGATGGCGCAGTCCTCTGGGCACCTTTATTTTCCATAATAAGCTCAAGGAGGGTTTAAAACCGGTAACCTCCTCCAGCGTGCATCAGACTGGTGCACCAAGAATGACGTCAATTTCGGTGAAATACGGAAAACTTCATGCTGCAGCAAATGAAATCTAGATTCAGAATGCGCGCGCATACTCATGTTTATTAGGGAAAATATCGCTGATTGTGACTAAATCACAGAAGATATTTCATAAATATTATATATTTTCACTTAACAACATCTTATTTTGCATGTCCAGTACGAATTTAAGTGGTATTCTTTTGTAATGATATAGATTTTTGCAAATGGATGCTTTCCTGCATGTTGCAGCAGAAGATGGACGCTTGTTTTTGATGCATCACTTTATTTCAGTATTGAGAATGTCAACAGTTTATGTCTGCATCCAGCTTATTCACCCCCCGTGCAACAAAATCGGCGTGACATTCCATACTATTGTCTACAGAACGCATATCACGAATCAGAAGAAGCTTTTCATAAGTCTTGCTGTCTATTTATCACATGCGTCGGCAGTGTTTCGGTAGTGTTTCTTTCTTTTAGGCACAGAAAGACTAATCGGAACTGGACCTACAGTTTAAAGTGGGATCCGAACCACTATGTGCCTCCAACGGGTATCGAACCCGGGATCCCTTGATTACGAGGCGACGACGTTACCACTGCATCACCGGGGAGGCCTCTTTCACATTTTTCGGTGCACTGTCTCATTTGAAACAGAACCGTGTCCATTATACCGGCACCGGCACCAAAGCAAATCTCCCTCCTCCCTCATAGTCGCATTTTAATCGAGGGATTGGCGTTCGATACCCGGTGGAGGCACATAGCTAGTGGTTCGTATCTCACATAAAACCGTAGGTCCAGTCCCAATTAAATTACTGTGCATAAAAGTGGATTTAAAACTCAATTAATCAATTGAGGTGTGAAATAGATAAAGTTCTGTTGTATTTGTGTGAACAATGATTACAGAAAGAAAGAGACATAACATCGGATATATCCAATCTAGAATGCTCTTGCTTTGTGTCCATAAGTTAACGTATTGCCTTGCAAGCAACAAGTCCCGGATTAAATGTTCTTAGGTATCTCATAAATCTATTCCCTATTTATGCATTTGCGTCAAACTTTGATTTATTATTTTAACTATCAAGAAAGGAACTGCTCGATCATTTTATGTTATTTTAATATAATGCTATCAATGCTTCTTATATAGTCATCCTTTGGGAAGAGCAAGTGAACCTGGGGGTCCTCCCAGGGGTGCCCACAGGGGGAATTTATGATGCGCCTGCGTCATGGGAATATTTGGGGGGACAACATTTTTTAGTTTAGCTACCAATGGACATTTCCACTACTTTTTAAAATATATCATTTTTAAAATCTACACCATCGACAAATAATCCCTGCAATTTCCCACGTTCATGTGCGTTCGTTTTTAGGTAAAAAATCGAGTTTCTAATTTCCGAGCCGAGCTTTGCGCGCAAAACACACCTGCGCCATGTTGTGACGTCTTCGTTCTGCTTGTTCTGTCGTCTACACTTCGCGTTGGCTGCATTTGGTGTTAGGACGTGTCTGTGTTTGCTATGAGATAATGGATTGGAAAAGACACGTAACTACTGGAACAGGGAATGGTCGTTACCACTAAGCAAGCACTAAGTCAGTGCTTTACCACAGTTTTCTCTGATGAGTTAACATTACAAATAAGATTTTTTGTTGCCTTGTGCCGAAACAAGTTTCCATCTTGTGAGTTAGAAGAGCAGAGCATCCCGAATTTTATAGCTGGTCAGTGTTGTGTGTATATGACAGTGGAAAATAAAGATTTCACGATTATGCACAAATACGAGTACCAGATGTTCCAATATGATATTTCTCAATGTACCCACGAATGAAAATAAAACAACAACAACAAAAATAAAAACAGACGACTTGTTTGTGTGCGATTTACATGGCGAGGCCACAAGAATGATAAGCTACAAGAACAATGAAATTGGTCTGTGAAAGCTATGTAAAAGTGCAAGTTGCTAAAAATAATGTTCTATTTGATTACATTGTAGTGCATTACCATGGGCGTAGCGAAAAATTTTATACGGAGGAGGGGGTTCAGGCCATGATAAAAGTTAAAACATTATAAAAAATAATAATGATTATGATTGTTATTGCCCAACAATAAGTATTATAAACTAATAAAATAAAAGTTCTTATTTCTATAATAATTTTATTACATTCTTCCTTGGGCAGGCTGTTCTATTCGGTCAACCAGATGAGCGAATATGCAGCGCAACTATTTATTTATTTATTTTTTACATTTTAAATGCAGTTAGTGTACTGAAATGCAAAGTACTATATTTTGTTATTTACATTCACACGCCTTGTTGAAGAAAAAAATTAAGTTAGGAGTAAATTTTAGTCTTATAGTGCGACCTCTTACATAAGAAATCTAAATTTTGGAATTCTGAAAACTTGAACCACCCATTCTTTTAATTAAATAATAAAAATATGGATCCTGTATTTTACACTCAACTTTTCGATCTCGCGCATTTTTTTAACTTTGATTGTTCTGTTGGAATCATGGACGTCGAAAAGAGGAGAGTCGGACGCCCCCCTCCCCTTTTTGGAAATTTGCGTCGTTTATTTTAAGTAAAAAAAACAAGAAAGCTTGTTTATTTGTATTGTTAATAGGAGAAATAAAGATAATTTAGTTAGTATTTGAACAGAATATAGCGACAGTAGAAAGTGTGTTAGATCAAAGAAAATAAAGGAAAATATAGGAACCAAGTTTTATCTTCATGTTCTACGATTTAATCCAAGAAATAAATAGTTCCACAGTTTTCAATATTCCAAAAAATATAGTTTCATGGGAGAGGTCACAACATAAACCTTATGAGTAAAAATTTCCCCTTCCTTTTACAGCCTTTTCGCGAATGAGGTATGCAAAAGTTAATATTAAATACAATAACTGTGAATTTTAGTACACTGGGTGAAATGTGAACAAAAAATATATTAAATAACTTTGTACTAGGTATTCACTCATCTGTTTATTTTTATTAGTATATAATATTTATCATTGTAAAACAATTTTATTATTATCAATGTTTATTATTGTTATTATTTCTACTATTCAAGCTTTATCATTTCCCGAACTCCAACAAAAAATTCTGGCAACGCCCATCGTTGGAATGGTATCTAACTGAAATTTATTTCTGTTATTATTATTTAGAATAAAACTTCTAGGAGCTGGTCAACGGACCGGTTCGAACCCCCGCCCTTCCCGGCGCTCATTTGCATTACATACATTTATTTTCAGCTACGAAAGAAAAAAGAAAAAAACGCCTGTTTATAATGTCGTGCAAAACAGGTAAACTTATTGCCCTGCAGAATACCAGCGCTACTAGCCTAATAATAACTGAAAATTAGGAATGATTGCTACTGAGAAAAATCTTTGAACAGAATAATAAATATTAAATGATCTCGAAAAGCTGCCGATGAAAGTAAACATCATGCCAAATTTCCCTTGCAAAACTTAACTCGCTGCTTCCGCTCCTCTTATCTCTGCTCCATGCAATATCAGTTGTGCAAAATATGGAGCTACCGTGAATGCATCTGCACATGTTAGATTGCCGAAATTGGCTTTCGAACATTTCTCGAATGTCATAATCGAAACTTTAATTTTGAAAATCGCAGAAAATCCTCTTCAATATTCAGCGTTACAAACACGAGGAGCATCGAACGCCTTCGTGCATGTATTTCTAGAGCGCTGGGCAGACGACCGAGTTCACTGCCGAACGAGAACGTCATAACTGAAATATCCAATCAGAGGCCGTTCAGTTTTCGTGACGTACAGCATCAATTTGTCACAACTTCTAAGGCCAATTTCTCGCAAACTATTTCGAATTAACACAAACTATTTTAGGTTAGATTGTCCATTCTATATATCTTCACACAAAAATGGGGGGTGTCGTTTTGTTTGATTGACTTGTTATTGATTTTTAGTTATGGTTATTATGTACAGTTTTCTACCTACCTGTGGGTGATCGCGGCTATGGGGTTGAAATGAAACACCACCTCTTATGCCTGTAGAATCTGTTCGGAAGACGGGGGGAACCTGATTTTCGCATTAATACAAGGTGACTCAAGCAGACAAACTGCTAAGAATAAGGTTCAGTTAGCCTAACAATTGGTCTGGTGTTTTCTTTGTGGTGTTCCTGTGTTACGACTGACTGTTGTATAAAGCTTACGTGTTTCGAAAATTTAATAATTTAATAATGAAATCAAATTATCGACATTCAACAATTACTGCGTTTTTATCCAAAATATTTGTGTGTGTGTGGGGGGGGGGGGTATGATGAACAATTCTTTTGGGGGGATTTTGTTGAACGACTTCGGGGGGGATGCGTGCACGGCCTTGGGGGAATGGGCACCCCTGGGTTCACCCGTCAGATTCGCCAATGCTTACAATATGCCTGTTTTGACCCCACGGAAGCCTATTCACGAACTTTTGCCTGGCCTTTCCTCCCGCTCCCTTCCCTCTTCCCAACACGTGTTTGCAGCGAGTGGCAACAGGCGGATGGCTGTTATTTTTAACTCCCCAAATCGAGGTTACCGCAAGAAAGGAAAGCGCCTTTTTTGAATGGTCTGAATTGTGAAAGAAGGTATATACCATCAAAACCTTACATTTCGTCTGCTGTTTGTATATTTATTATTTTCTCTTCGAATGTTAACGACTTTGGTTTCTGACAGAAACACATTTGTTTGGGGGTGGTGATCTCAAATAATGCACTTCCACGTATAAACAGAATATCCGCGGGGAAGAAAGGAGAGGGGGATTTCTTCTTGTGAAGTAGGGACGACCAAGACGGGACGACGAGTTGTCCCTGAGCGAGGGAGGGTTGGGAGTGAGACGAAGCCCTTGAACATACTTTACCGGGTGTCAGATTTCTTTCTAAACAACCCGCGAAACTCCACGTCGGCTTTTTCTTGGGTGGGAGGCATCCAGTGGCGTGAATAGGATTTTTAAAAGGGGTGGGAGGTGTACATTATTTTCCAGTAGTTTGCTCTATATTTTGCCATATTTCCCACTATTTAATGCTGTTTAGATTCTGAGCCAAAGGGATGTTACCCACCTACCCTCTTCCCCTTCACCATTGGGCACATCTCATTCCACGCAGCGTACACGACCAAATGAATCACGAACAATGCATTGTGTTTGTATTGCATTATTTGATATTTCAATTTATTGATATATCTTTTCATGTAATTATAAATGTATGTCGTGATTAACAAAGTGGTCAATTGAAGAACTGAAATATGTGAACAATTATCAAGAAACATTGCTACATTTAGTCCTCTATTGTCAGCTATCACTGTGTCAACACAAAACCTAGAGGGATAATATAGGATAGCCTAGACGAAACGACACAACGCACAGCTCCGTCTCTGTGTCTTAGGGTAAAAACACAGTGAAGCACATCCCTCATCGCTAATTGCCTGAAACTCGCAGGGACAAGTTTCTGGTAATTCAAAACCATGGAGTTAAATGGGGAAAAACATGATGGAGCCCCGCTCATCGCAAGATGTTCCCAGGATCAAACACGGTTTGATTTTGGGTCCCTTTTTTCAAGTGAAAGGTCCTGTGATTGGTCCACTTCTCCCCTTCGTGGAAGACTCCCTCCTCATTTTCCCAGTTTCTTTTGACAGAGTTCCGCTCAACGGAAAGAATGGGGACCGACCAGTTTGAGTGGGAGAGGCTTATTCGAGGTGCCTGTCCGACATCTGGTTCATTCATTATATCCTGACATTTTTATGGCTTGACCGGGCTTCTTTCGATTAGCAAGGGTCCTTGTGCCGAAATGTGTTTTTACCCTTAATCTACCCATCTTTCTATTCATGTTCTTAGTACGTCGTTTTTCTATCTATTTGGTTAATCGTCATGACGAGGAGGAAAGATAAGATGGATGATGGGTTCGATCCTGGAACATCTGCCTTCATAGGGTATAAACACGGTAAGGCACAGGGACCCTTGCTCATCGAACGGAGCCCGGTCAAGCCATAAAAATGTCAGGATATAATGAATGAACCAGATGTCGGACAGGCACCTCCAAAAAGCCTCTCCCACTCAAACTGGTCCCCATTCTTTCCGTTGAGCGGGAAAAGAGGAGGGTGTCTTCCACGAAGGGGAGAAGTGACCTTGAGTGGACCAATCACAGAACCTTCCACTTGAAACAAGAGAACCAAAATCAAACCGTGTTTGATCCTGGGAACATCTTGCGATGAGCGGGGCTCCATCATGTTTTTCCCCCATTTGACTCCAGCACGTAGGCTATATTTCCCGTCATATAATACAGTGATAAGCAGTTTAACCAAGACAAGATTGATTGATCGATCGAAATAATTTTTGCGTACGTCAACACTTGAGTTATTTGCACCCATCACATTATACGTGGCCCAGATCCCTATCGTAACTAAACTCAGCACGTGTCTCTGCCAGGCTTTGGGTTCTGACTACGGGACGCACGCTTATTTGATTAAGTTGGTGCTTTAAGTCCACTTTATGCACAGATAGGCTAATCGGGACTGGACCTACAGTTTAAAGTGAAATCCGAACCACTACAAGCCTCCACAGGGTACAGGACTGCAGTGACTGTGCCCGCCTGAAATAGGTTTGGGGACTACAGATTTCGGATAAAAATTCTCAGGGAGGGATGTGGGGGGGGGGGGGTAACTATTGCTGGCTAAAAGGTATTTCCTTATAGCTACTTTCCTACTGTATAATTTTACAGCGACATATTTCACAGTCAGATCCAAAGATAAATCACGGAGATGTTGCATTTTGTTCCATCATATTCCAAAGTACTTTCAGGCACGAATCTTTTATGTCAAATAAAATGTAATAATTACGTTGTTTTCTTTTCATAAGTCATTATTGAGTGGAACAATATCACAGATTTATTATTCATTTGAACAGAACAAAATACACCATAAAAACTATTTATTATCAACTCGCTGGATATACGTATAAATACTACACGTATCATAATTTCTATGTAAAGCGAGTGCGTACCTTTTTGTCAAAATGATAAAATAAACCACAGCAAGAAACTACGATAAGATTCATTTGTTTTTATGAGCAGCTGCAACTTTGTTTAAATCCAAAGATTTTGCAAGCTCTTTCTCAAGGGACAATAAGCCTCCCCGATGGCGCAGTGTTGCCAGACCCCGTGGCCGAGTGCTTAGCCCATCGCGCTGCGAAGGTAGGGGTCCCGGGTTCGAATCCCGTTCGGGCTTGGTTGTTTGTGTTTGTCCGAAAATTAGGGTCCGAATAAGGGTATACCTTTAAAAAATAAATAAATAAAAGCGTCGTCGCCTTGTTTTCAAGGGGTCCCGGGTTCGATTCCCGGTGCAGATACTTAGTGGTTCGGATTCCACTTTAAACTGTAAGTCCAGTCCCTATTAGCCTTACTGTGCATAAAGTGGACTTAAAACAACAAATCAATCAAAAAAATCAAAGGACAATAGAGTCTCTGCAGCGCCGTCCCTGATCCCGGATACTGTACTTAGTGTTGCCCACGGGACGAGACACGAGACGGGACAGGCTTTTAAAAATTCGAGACGGGACGAGACGGCTCATGAAAAGTCTCGTCTCGTCTCGGAAGTCTCGAAAAATTACAAACAAAATAATTAATCAGTTGCAAATAATTATTTACTCCGAATAAAGTATTTTTGTTTGAAATCCAAATGAGCGTCTATTACATCCAAAAAAAGGCTATCCTACTTATTTTTAACACTCTTTCAAAGTTCAGCATTACTGCCATTTTTCAATGTATTCGAGCTTAATAATTTTGTTTTAATAGTACTCCAGATTCAAGTATATTACTAAAATACCGATTCAGATATCTATTTGTAAAAATATTGTGATAAAAGAAGTGTCCTCGATAATTTCTTCGATTGAGAAATTTATGAAAATATTGTAAACCTTACGAAGAAAATTGCTGGCTTTGTTTGCTTTTTATATTAATGAAATTATTTGCTTATCCTTAAAACAGCTGGAATGTTTTTAACGCTTTCAAAGTTAAAAAAACCTACTGCTACAACGATAGTAAAGCAGGCATACAATAATTGTTATCGTCACACAATACCAGTGACGTGCGGTGACGTCGACACTTGGTGTAGTAGTCAGTGGCGTGCTCAAGGAGGGGTGGGGTTGGTGTGGGTCACACCCCTCCCCCCTTTAGGGCCCAGTATTTCTAAAAAAAAAGAATGTCAATAACAGGAAAAGATTACAAAATGATGAATGAGTACTAAAAACAAGTACACGTAAACCCCACCCACATTCGAAAATATAAAAACGATTTGATTTGACTACTAAGCCAGAGATCCTGGGATTGAATCTCAGCTTGGCCATGGGTATTCTTTGTGTGTGTCCCTTCATCAATTTTATCGTATCATATTCGCGATTAGCCAAAAGTGGCGGAAAAGGGAAGTAAAATAAACCAAATCAAGCAATCAATCAATCAATGATTTGATTTCATTTTTGTTACTTAGCGTCGCTTTTTTTGTCACATTTGGTTAATTGCGAAGATGATACGATAAAATTAATGAATGGACAAACACAAAGAACACCTATGCCCAGGACGGGGTTCGAACCCGGAACTCCTGGTGTGATAACCACTGCCCCACTGTTGGTTGATTTGATGTTTT
This sequence comes from Lepisma saccharinum, assembly GCF_977018435.1. NCBI lineage: Eukaryota > Metazoa > Arthropoda > Insecta > Zygentoma > Lepismatidae > Lepisma > Lepisma saccharinum. The sequence goes on from NC_139245.1 coordinate 58,443,755, forward strand.
AAGCACACTTTATGCACAGAAACAAAACATTTAACAAAACACACTTTTTTGTAGTTTCTTCAATAATATTCATTTGGCTTTTTGAGTTCTGAGATACATTTTTCATTCCAAATTATTTCATTATTCACTGCAGAGTACAACACATAGGACAAGAATGCACACTCATCACGGGTTCGAATCCTGGCCTGTGTTGTTCATATGAGGTCCCATCATCAATTTCATCATATCATCACTCATCCTCAATTTCGCGATAACCAAATGTGGCAGAAAAGCGAAGTAAAATAAACCAAACCAACAACAATATGAACACGCGTTCTCTTGCCCAAATAAATACATCCGTATTTATGACTGTTAGAGGCCAAGAGTAGTATATTTAAATAAAACTCTACTAAAACGACAGTGAGAGAGACCCCGAGCACATATTTGTAATTTAATCATTATATATTCCATACTTGAAGAAAGGAAAGAAAGCATAACATTATTGTCTGCACATAACACGTTTCCATTGCATAAACAATAAAACTACATCCCATATTATACATACATATTGTACAACGTGTAAAATGTTGTGTAAATACAGATAATTGCAGAAAATTTTACCCTGAGTTCTTTAGAGGATTTACAAAAAAATCTATGAGAAACCAATCCCCCATCTGTCCTATAGGAGATAGACTGCGGGACCTGAAAGCCTGGGTTTTCAACCATTGCAGGGGGGGCGAGGGACAAGGGAGGTAGAGGTAAAAATCTTTCTTTTTCATTGGGCGGTCGTTTCTACCTGGAAACTGGTCAGGCGGAAGAAGAGCGAGCTAGTTTATCCAGCCAGCTTTGCCCGCGGAGAACACCGATGGACGAGAAGCGCGTGGAAAAGAATGTGTTGCATATGAGCTGTGGTGGCTTTAACAAGACAATAAATATTGTGATTTGAATATAATTCGAGATGTGAGATTGATTGATCTATCTCTGCTAGACTAGCTACTCCTCAGTGCACGTCACTGCACAATACGATATATTCCCACATAAGGAATTTTGAGAAATTCCACATAAAAACGTGTCATCTAAGGAACTGACCAAAAGCAAGGTATGTAATCTGCGTTGCTGTTTGTAATCCCTCCCTCACACCTCGTGGTTAGGAACTGAAGAAGGAGCAAAAGAACGCCTGAATCCAGTGAAGAGTTATAATCCATTAAAAGTAAGGAACTGATTTGTGACACAACTTTTCACTGGGTGATCGATATCCTCTCATGCTTGTCGCGTCGCTTCAGTTCGAAAGATTGCATACATTACTGTAGGTTCGTTTTCAAGCGACACTTCTCGCTTTTCGCCATTCTCTTGTTGCTTGTCGCATAGGTCAGACCGAAGTAATAAGTGACCAGACCAAAGCAACAACCTATATCGCTTAGAAACGAACCTCCGTTAATAAATGCCACATTCTGAACCGAAGAAACACGGCAAGCTGCACGTGTCGCTTGTCGCTTGCGTGTTACTGGAAACAGTTCTTTTCTATGACTGTCCATATCAATATCTCACTTTCATGTAATTTCTTTCATCGGTTAAGCATTTTCTTATTTCTCTATATTTCTCGATGTTCCAACATGTCTTGGATTTTTTAGCAAGCTCTTGGTAGTTATATTCTGCAAGATTCTCCCCTCGCAAATCCGAATTCGTCACACGTTGTCCGTAACGAATCTGCCCCGACCTTAACCTCGTGTCCCAGCTATCTTTACTTCCAAGGATCACTATCTTCCCGCTGAAATTTCCTCCGAATATTGTTAAATCTGCCAACCATCGGCTACCCCAGGCGCTTTCTTCCATTCATCCTTGTTCAAAACGATGTGGAGGCAGTCTACCATTGTTTACTGTAGGTCTTCGTCCAGCCATGCTGGGGACAACCCTCATAAAATTCTTGCTCCTGCAAAGAGTTCTTTCATTGCGACCCCTCTTCTCAAAATCAACACACCCTCGCCTCCCTCATCTGTTGTGAATTTGGAACACATGCAGATCTCACACAAGGTGTTGAATAGATTATAAATTATATGCACGCATAATTCAACATTATTTAATTGATCACAAAATTCCATTCAACAAACTATAATGAACTCCATTTATATAAGACAAAACACAATCTGTTTTTATCAACATCTTCACAACTTCAAAGGTCTTATAAACAATACATACTATTTACGCAATAAGCGTCACACATACGACATTCCCCCGCGTCGATGAAATTTTACATTAGCAAAATTTTGGTTTTATTTTTTTACTTCTTTTAACAATCCAATCTGTCAGGTGGTTTTCTTTGCCTCTGACTTCTCCTTAATACTCTTGACTCTGCTGCTTCACGTCTATCTAAATCTATGTCTCCTCTTGCAGCTTCTTCCACCACTTCGTGATTGTCTCCTCTCTCGTAATCCTTAAACGTATCATTCGCATCTAAATATCTTCCTTCGTGGACTTCTGAAGATGCGTCATTATTCTTATCGCCTGTTTCATCACTATCATGATGATATCCTCTATCATTTTCTCTCACAATTCTCCATTTTATCTGGTTTCCATGCACTAACTTAACATCTTTACCAACTTTAATATACCAAGTATATGTCCCTGCTCTCCGGACAACTTCACCTTGAACATAGGATGCACCACTGGAATCTCGGTTGGCAAGTTTCACCCAAACTTTGACACCTCCTCTGGTATCCTCGCGTTTGCTTTTATCAGGAATATCCTGCAACCGACCTATATCATCTTTCGGTCTCGGCTCAAATGCATACATCATTTCAGCAGGAGATTTCAAATTAACGGTGTTTGTAGCCATTCGGACACAATGTAGCACATCCAGCAAAGCATTATTTAAATCAAAATGCTTGTCATCTCTTCTAGTTTCGTACAATTTACATCTCAGAGCACTTTTTATAATTTGTACGTGTCTCTCAGCTTGTCCATTACTAGCCGGATGATAAGCTGGTGAATGCATCAAAGCAATCCCTTGATCTTCACAATATTTCTTGAATTCTGCAGATTGGAAGGGAGGACCATTATCCGTAACTAAGGTGTATGGCTGATTATACCTTGAACTTAGTCTTGACATAAATCCCTTTACATCCCTGAATGATGTAGAAGATACAACTTCACATTCTGGCCATTTTGTAAATGCATCAACAACGAGAAGCAACACTTTTCCTTGAAAATAGAAAAAATCCATGTGTGCTCTCTCCCACGGCTTAGTTACTTCCTTCCAATCATTGTATTCTTTCTTTTTGGTGTCAGGTTTTACAGCATTACAAACGTTGCACGATTTTACGTGATCTTCAACGCATTTGTCTATACCAGGCCACCAATATCTTTCACGCAATAGTAACTTCATTTTAACTACGCCATCGTGATTCTCATGAGCTTTCTCCAAAACTTGTTGCCTCATTGAATTAGGTACAATAACTCTAGAACTCCACAGCAATATATCTTCTTCACATTGTAGTTCATTTCTTCTTCTTCTCAGCGCTTCGAATTCACTTGCATCTATATTTGGATCCTTAATCTTAGATTCTGGCCAACCTTCCATAACGTATCTTTTGACCTGTTTCAACATCACATCTTGTTCTTGCAAAGTTCGGAAGACATCTTTCAGACGATCCGTGAGCTTGATTGCATTTACAAACTGAATCCCGTCGATATCAACTGTTTCCCCTTGCAATGGCAACCTCGACAACAGATCCGATTTTAGCACATCGCGCTGCGACGCCAAGGGTCCCGGGTTCGAATCCCGGTCGGGTTTGGTTGTTTGTGAATGTCCATTCATCAATTTCATCATTTCATCACTCATCCCCATCTTCGCAAATTAGCCAAGAGGCACAAAACGCGAAGTAAAATAAACTAAATCAATCAATCAATCAATCAAACAGATCCACTACTTCAACATTCTTCTTGTACACAATTTCATATTCATAATTAGCCAAGAACAAACACCAACGTTGAATCCTGGATGAAGCCATAATGGGTATAGCCTTTCCATATTGAAGTAGTTGTTTGGCGGGTAGTGAATCAGTCCATATTTGAAATTGCTTTCCATAAATATATTTTCTAAATCTCTTCACGGCAAATATAATTGAAAGAGCTTCCTTTTCATGATGAGGATAAGCCATTTCATGTTGCGAAAGAGTAGTAGATGCACACTCTATTGTTTTCAATTCACCATTGGCCTCCCCCATGGCGCAGTGGTAGCGTCATTGCCTTGTAATCAAGGGGTCCCGGGTTCGATACCCGGTGGAGGCACAAGTGGTTCGGATCCCACTTTAAACTGTAGGTCCAGTCCCGATTAGCCTTACTGTGCATAAAGTGGACTTAAAACAGCAACTCAATTCACCATTGTCCTCCTCCGTAGTCGAGCGGGTTAAGGCGTTCACTCGTCTTGAGATCGTTCGCTGCGGGACGGCGTAGGTTCGAATCCGGCTCTGGTCGGAATTTATTCGGCCTACGTATAGGGCCGGTGGCAACCCACCATCGTGAGGAAATTGGGAAGCTCCGAGTGAGTGAGCGTAATCCGGTCGAGACGACCTACTATAACGGCTGGGGATACGTCGGGCTGACCCCCCGACTATTCCAATACTGGTTGAAGATCTCCACGCTTAGAGGTGACGAGAGAAAGTGTGGGAGGGAGACCGGCAGTCGGTAGGTAAGCCAAGGCCCTTCATGGGCTGTCGCGCTAAGGATTATTATTATTAATTCACCATTAATTCTATGGCACATCTGAGCTCCTAGACCATAGCTCGAAGCGTCACATATGATTACTGTATCCTTGCTAGGATCAAACGGAGTTAAAGTTTCGGATGACTGCAGTGCTTCTTTAACCTTTTTGAACTGACTTTCACAGTCATCACTCTAATTCCAATGCACATTCTTGTTTAATAAATTGTACAAGGCTGGAATAAGTATAGCCATATTTGGAATGCACCTTCGAAAAAAATGAATGCCTCCCAAAAACGACTTCAATTCCTTCACGTCGTGCGGACGTGGACAATTAAGTAATACTTCAATCTTGCACTGGCAAGGTTTAATTCCTTCCGCAGAGAGTTCATATCCTAAGTATTGAATGGATGATTTAATGAACTTGCACTTTTCCAAATTAACCTTCACGTTATATTGTGCTAACCTGTGCATGACCTCAATACATCTGCTAACCGTTTCATTCAGTCCAGATCCACAAATTAGAATATCGTCTTGATATGGAATTACATAATGCAGACCTTGCAATATCTGTTCAATTACACTCTGAAATATTTGAGACGAAATTTTAACTCCAAACGGTAATCTTGTGTGTTGTAATAATCCCCATGGCGTGTTCATTACAAGCAACCTTTTTGCTTTTTCACTCAAAGCTATTTGCCAATAAGCTTTTTGTAAATCCAAACTACCAAATACGGCATTTCCTCTAACTTTCTGGAAAATATCCGCTAACAGTGGTAGGGGATAAGAAGCATTTTCTACATATTTGTTCAATGTACTTTTTAGATCGCAACAAATGCGTAAATCTCCATTTTTCTTTTTAATGACAACCATTGGACTGGCCCATTCACTAGTATTGACTTTTTCATAAATGCCATTTTCTACCAATTTATCCAATTCTGATTTTACTTTATCTTTAATTCCATAAGGTACATTGTAAAATCTCTTAAAAATTGGAGTTGCGTCAGGTTTTAATGGAATATCAGCTCTAAAATCTTTTATAGGAAAGCTTAAATCGCCATCAAATGTAGAATGAAATTCTTCCTTTATAATATCAACGATCCCTTGCACATTATTAGTTTTTATACAATTGTCACATTTATTTAATATATGCTTGACATTACGAACATCAGAGTTCATTGCATTATTTCCTGCGACATTGTGTGCAATAATATCAGACTGCGGAGAACAAGTTACCCTTGCACAAATTTCAGTCAACTCACAATGTAACTTGGGTATCATAATTTGAATCCAACTTCTTCCTAAAAGCGGATATTCTAAATGACAGTTCATTATGTACAAATCTAGACGATAGAACTGATTTATCCACGCAACATTCACATTAACTTTTCCCAGTAAAGGTATTATATTATTATCAGCACCTTTCAATGTACAGTTAGGTTCAGACATTTGTACATTTTGCAGAAACTTTTGATAAAAATCTTTACTAGCTACAGATGCATAGGATCCAGTGTCAATCTCAAACTTAGCTTCATGACCATGTACATTAATATCTATTAAATATGTACGCTGGTTAATGTTGGAATCTAGTTCCCTTGTACACACTTTTATATCATTTTCCGAATCGTTGACCACATGTTGTGATGATTGAAGTTTGGATGCATGATCCACGATTTCTTCTTTATCAACTTTACTATTAACGTTGATTTGTGCATCATTAGAATGTGTAAAAATAGTGGCAATAAATAAACCTTGATTCGCAGCTGTGTTTGTTGGACTAGCTTCAGAATTAGGTGCGGATTCTAACTCAGTTGTATGAGCAACAAATTTGTTATTGAGTTCATAATTTGTGGATTTTCCACGTTCAATGTTAATCCTTTTATAACATTTCAAATAATTATGGCCTTGCTTCCCACAAAACGAACAAAAACTTCCTTCATAATGCCCTTGCACTTTGGACTTTGATTTATATGATTTAGAATTATTACCTTGACCATGAAGATTACTTTGCTGATTGCTAAATTTGGAATCAATCTCATTTTTACGTGAAACGTTATTCGCTTCATGAAATTTTCTGTCATTGCCCTTGCACTTAATATTATTCATTGTGCCTTTTAAGTTCACTTGACGGTAATAATCCTTCATGTCACACTTGAGTTTTTCCATTTGTCTAGCTAACTCAAAAGCTTTCTGGAATTCCATGATATTTTCTGCTATTATTTTCTTCCTAATAACGTCAGACCTTAAACCGCTCACGAACGTGTCAAACAATGCAATAGGTAAAAACTCACCATATCCACATGCTTCACCTATCTTTCGGAGCCTTCTTGTAAAATCTTCCACCTTCTCCACATCCACTTGCGTATATTTTCTTAACTTTAGGCGTTGCACTATAAAATTACTATTTGGATTGTAATAAGAAATGAGCCTATCAGAAATGTCCTTGAACGATTTCTTCTCTGGTAGTATTGGAGAGAACAACTCGCGTAAAAAAGGTAAAGTGTTCCCCTGTGCATAGCACCACGCCATGAAGGCGTATAGGGGGTGTGGGGGTAACGCACCACACTTTCTTGATCCGGTCGTGAGTGGGGGTGATGTGATCAGCATCACGCCCCTGACCGCCTTTACCCCCCAGGGTTTCCCCCAGGTACCCATGTTATTCGACGCTGGGTGGGCGCCGGGGCCGCTTCCATCGTTAGAAAAGTTCCCGGATTTGAACCGGCCGGGGATCGAACCGCGTAACACTTCATAAGGTTTGGCGCCAATTACAGATATGAATCTAGGAACTTTGCTTTCCTCAGATATGTTGAAAACTCGGCAATAATTATCATATCTTTCCAAATAAGAGTTAATGGTTCCTTCATCTGGATCATATTTGTCAAATCCTGGCACGTACGACATGATGCCTACAGCAACGATTAAATCCAATTAATCATAGACAAAACTCATCTAAATCTGTACTACGCCGTTAAATATTTTTCTCGTCGCCATTTAATACATCTGTTGTGAATTTGGAACACATGCAGATCTCACACAAGGTGTTGAATAGATTATAAATTATATGCACGCATAATTCAACATTATTTAATTGATCACAAAATTCCATTCAACAAACTATAATGAACTCCATTTATATAAGACAAAACACAATCTGTTTTTATCAACATCTTCACAACTTCAAAGGTCTTATAAACAATATATACTATTTACGCAATAAGCGTCACACATACGACAGTTTACTGTAGGTCTTCGTCCAGCCATGCTGGGGACAACCCTCATAAAATTCTTGCTCCTACAAAGAGTTCTTTCATTGCGACCCCTCTTCTCAAAATCAACACACCTTCGCCTCCCTCAAGTATACACGTTGCAAAGTCCAAAGATTTCGCACTAATAAGTTAGAAATTGTCTCTTTGATTGGTTGATTGAATTGGTTTTTTAAGTCCATTTTATGCACAGTAAGGCTAATCTGGACTGGACCTACAGTTTAAAGTGGGATCCGATCATCCGAACCACTAGATGCCTCCACCGGGTATTAAACCCGTGACCCCTTGATTAAAAAGCAATGACACTGCCACCATGCCATCGGGGAGGACCTAGTAATAGACAAATAGTTAAGGCCGAATCACACGGAACTGGATAACCAGTTAAGTTGGCGTTGAACTGGCTACCTGCCTGGATGTGATGGCTGGCTAGCTTGCTGCTTGACTGGTTTTGAGGAATTGGACATGTTCTAATTGCTACTGGCTTTCCTCGCCTGGATTCTGTGGAACAGCCAATCAGAGCAAAGCTTGTCGCTTGCGTGTCGCTCGGACTTGGCCGTTTTCTAATAGCTATAGTGTATCGTGTTGCCTCTGTCTATTGGCAGCGCATACGCGGGGAATGGTCGCTTATAGGCTAAATGAGATTGTGTCGCTTGTCGCTTCGGTGCGATACTCCCGTGTCGATTGGGGATTCCACCAATCGAACTTAGGCTTGTGCAGCCTCTCGTGACGCTACGATGTGCAATGTTGCTGTTAATGGACTCGTTCCCAAGCGGCATGTGACGCGTGTCGCGTGTCGCTTGTCGCTTCGGTGTCATATCCCCCTTACATGAAATCTCTGGAACAGAAGCGACTCAACAAACTACTCGTGTCGATTGTCGCTTGTGTGTTGTACGGATTAGGCCGTTTTATGAATACCGTGCGTCGTGTTCTCTCGGATTATTGTTTGTGCATGCGCGGTGAAAGTTGCTTATAAACTAAAGAGGCCTGTGTTGCTTGTCGCTTCAGTGTGAAACTACCGTGTCGCTTGTCCCTTCGTTCTGAACGCTCACTGTAAGGAAGCTTGCACACAAAAGCAACAAACAGGCTCTTGGAAACGAAACTTCATTAAATGTAACCTTCCGAATCGAAGCAATACGACAAGCTGCACGTGTAGCTGAAACTCGGTCGTTTTCTTAAGATCGTGCGATGTTGCTGGTGCATACGCGGTGAACACTTGCCTAGACGGAACGGGTTCGTTCGTGTCATTTATAACTTTGTAAGATTATAAACCCACCGTGCGAATTGTCTCCTGTCGCGTGTTTTTGCGGTGTGAAAGCTCCCTTAGTGTACGATGGATAAAGAGTATATGGACGTCAGAAATACAAGGCAGATTCCATAAACTATCTAGCTATTGGTAATTAACAAACTTTATTTTAGACTAAATATTAATGTCTTTGTAGTTAACAAACCTTAATTTTTCTGACTGTCCAGTGAACAAATTTTTAAAGGTTAACCCACTTTAGGGAATAATGTTTTTTCCACTCTTAACTTTTGTTGGCATGATATCCTACATTAATTTTACGAGACGAGACAAAATGAGATGGGACGTAATGGAACGGGACAAAGCTCTTCGAGACGAGACACGGGACGAGACAGCATTTCCACGAGACGGGACGAGACAAGTCAAATTCTCGTCTCGTCTCGTCTCGTGGGCAACACTACTCGTAACATGTCTGGTAAACGAACCATTTCAGGATTTTTCAAAAACTGTTAGGAATAAATTTTACAGTTCGTTGTTGGGTCTGGGATAGTGAAGGGATTTTAACGAAGGCGAACTTGCTGTGCTCTTCACGTTTTGTCCTGAAGTGGCAAACGGAAGGTACATATTATGTACTTACTATGTATCTACCATAGGCGTGCGCAGGCACTCTAATTAGGGAAGGGGTGAGGGGGAGGAGTCTTGATGAAAGTTCAGTTGGTAAGAAAACCTCATTTCATCTAACTATTTTATTGTACCGACGGGTATGAAACAGGGGCATGTGTGTGTGACCCACGAAGCGGAATAGTACTTCAGTTTCATAGGAAATAATGAACCTCTCCCCCCTTAGATCCTTTGAACTTTCATCAGACTGAAAATGCTTCACTTTCTTTAAGAGCAAAATATCGTGTAATAACGACGATAAGATTTCTCTACACTAAATTTCCAGGAGAGAGCATAATAATATTGGGGCTGTAAAGGGGTCAAGGACGGCCACACCTTTCCTTTAGGAAACGAATGTCAACGTAAAAGTCACGTGTAATTTGATTTCAGTCACAGTAATTTATATTAATTATTATAATGGGAATGCAGGAACACAATAATTACAAATTCAAGTGGTGTTTTATTATGGAGCATCACTATTACCTATTGGGGTAATATGCCTCGGTCACCTCTCCGAGAAAAAAGCTTGCTTGCCCTCTGTGGAAAAATCTGCGGATGTCCATGATTAAGGAGGATTGCCCCTCTTTCCTTCGTGCGCACGCCCATTCCATGTACTATGTATTTTGTACCTCCATTGGTTACATTGAAAAGGTTCAAAAATTGTATTTTTAAATGCAAGGGTAATTGCATTTTGTATTTCACTACATAGTTCAATAAGACTGCAACGTGTATATGAATGTTTACACTGTACGACCACTTTCTTGGAGTATAAGACTTAATACATATCATCATGGACGTCCATGGGGAGGGCAAGGGGAGCACAGCCCCCCCAGTTTTGGCACCTTGCTCCCCCAGTTTTGAAAGGTTGCATCCGTGTCTCATGTTTTCTTTAATTTCAGCATCGCACCCCCTAAATTTCTTTCCGCACTCCCTCAACACCACTAGATGATTAATCCTGGCGCCGTCGCTGCTCATTGTACCCTTTAGTCGTAACCAGGGGCGATTCCTCCATGTAGGAAGTAAGGAACTTCCTACAGTTCATTTACATTTATTTCCAGTTTCCTACGTTTTTAGGAGTTTAATGCACGTTATTGAATTATAAGTGCAATATGCGTACATTTTACTAGGTTTGCTACTGTTTGCTGTCACTTGCTTGCTCATGGCTTGCTCCATCTGCCGCCCAAAGACGACAGTTGTTCCTGCTGCTGAGGAACCTCTATCTTCCACCTACAGCGGGATCGGCGCGGGGTGTAGAAGGGAGCGGGACGAGGTTGCTCAGTTGCGAGGAAGCATCGAGGGCTTCCTACAGTCAGTGATGCTAACCTTGGATTATTGTTTAAAACCTAACAAAATTTGAACTTCGCTGGCATCCGGCACCCTGTGTTTGGCAAAGTGCTCTAAACGCGCGTCTTTGGGACAGATAAGTTTAATTCAAACTCCCCGATTACGAAATGAACATTTTAGTGAAAGGAAATCGGTAGAAAGTTGGAGGTCACAAATAAAACATACGTGCAGCCGTTCCCAATCGTCGAATTTTCTCCAACTTTTTCAAGCACACTATACATTGTAATTGATTTGATGGGCGAAATGCTCAATGTTGTTTAACTGTAGTAAATAATCGATAACAAAAGTTCCACAACTCCAAAATATCTGCATAAATTGAACTTAAAACAACATAATTAGTTGCATTTAGCATAATTTAAGAGTTGAAGCAGCAATTCTTCTTATCAGGAGGTTGGCAACGCTGTCCTCAATACACACTACAACAGGCAGGAAGGACCCCACGAACATCGAACCACAGATAGACGCATATACATAATATCTGTGGTTGAACCAGCTTGGTTCACTCAAAAGTTCGAGGTTGTTATCGAAACAAGTGGCGCGGTATGTGAATTTTTGCAAGCTAACTAGGCCCATACTCAGGATTTTTTTATTCTTTTAGTGGGGGAAGATTCGAAATACTTGTGGAGTATTAGATGCGAACAACGACGCTATAGTAGTATTGCAGCTGGACATTGCAGAGTTGGGAAAAAGTTAAAACTCCCATAGACACCCCTCCCCCTTTTTCCCAACCAGACAAACAAGCAAAAACGCAATCGCTTACAGACCAAGGCTGTCAATATATGTTGTTAATGAACAATTTTTTCACCTCACCCCAACATGTTAACTTGAGATAAATCATCACGACTAATTATTTCGTGAGTATAAGACGTAGCATAGAAATTACAGAAGGGTCCGTTATTGTAAATTCTTGCCTTAATGAATAATAGGGGTGTGTGGGACAGAATTTTTTGGGTCGGGACGGGAATTTTTTTAAATCTCGACTTTCGGGACGGGAAAAATTTGCAATGTTTGAAATTTCCCGAAGCTCTGGAAATCTCGAATTCTACACGTAATTTTCACTTTAAGTGATTGTTTTTGCATTTCTAGAATAAAAACTTACAATTTCCGATAAGTTCCAGAAACTTACAATGCAGAAAACGTCGAGAATTATCGACTTTTTAAAGTGACCATTCGGTATTTCCCGACTCCTCGGGATCCCGAAAAGTCGGGAAGTCAATTCCCGAAGTCGGGATCGTGACGGGAAATTTTTTTCCCCATCCCGGTCCCGACTTTTCGGGATCCCGCACACCCCTAATGAACAACGTTGAGTCGTTTACTGTTGATTATGTTATTTGAAGACTTACATGCTGCTGCTGTGAAGAGATAGATGTTGGTTGGTGATGCTGTATTTCCTGCAGTCTTTAACAATTCTGGTCCCATTTTATTTCTATTTTTTTTGTTTTTGTATCACTTAACATTGAAAATATTCTTTCCGTTTCCGCGTTAGAATGTGGCAATGTTAGCACTATTTTCGCGAGAGTGAAAATGTTTTCAAAAAAGAACTTGCCTTGAAAGTTCTTGGTAACCGAAAACATGTTCCAAAATTCTGATGGAGATTTGTTAGTTAGTTCTTTTTTCTCCTCCTCGCTAAAGTATCCAGATAAACTAATCCATTCATTCCAAACCGAGCCCGAAGAAACTGCAACCGACTGGCGAGTAAGCTTTGCACCTTTGCACAATAAAACGTTATTTTCCAAGATTGAAAAAAGTCCCTACGTTTTCTCTCATTTGGCAAATCTGTCCCTACGCGGGCGAAATATAGTAAAAAGTCCCTATGCGTAGGGACATATCCCTGCGGTTGACATCACTGCCGACAGGTGTCGCATTCGAGCAGTATGAAGCGCCCTCTCGCGGCTGACAACTCCCCCGATAAGCACTCGCAACAACTGAGGATAAAGTAGCG